>NC_091842.1:32493693-32794859 GCF_037783145.1 Equus przewalskii | reverse complement strand
AGAAGCACCTACAAACACCGTACGCCCTAGACAAAGCACGTCTCCAAACCCCATGTGGCTTGCGGGCCATCGGTGCGTGACTTCTGGTGCAGGACGTCGTCATTTCTCTTGTAGGAAGAGATCTGTCTTGCACTGCTGTGAGTCCTGGGGTGGACTGCTAGACTGTCAAATCGCACCCCCTGGGGAATTTAGGTTGACGTTTCTGTTTCTGCATCATCAGGGTCGGCTCTGCAGAATGAGGCAGAGGCTGACGTGGAGGATAGCAGGACCGATGCTCAAGTTCTTCTTCCGAGAGGCCTGGAGTACACGGTGGAAGAATGTACCTGTGAAGACTGCGTCAAGAGCAAACCAAAGGTCGATTCTGACCATTTCTTTCCACTGCCGGCCATGGAGGAAGGCGCGACCATTCTTGTCACCACGAAAACCAGTGACTACTGCAATAGCCTGCCAGTTGCTGTTAGCGTCACAGAGATGGAGAAATCAATTTATACTAGATAATTCACCTTTTCGACTGGTGTAGAGCTACTTTGAAAATCTTTTGTCAGAGGAAAGGATGATGCATTAGATCTCTTTAGGATGACTATACTCCCCAGTTGCTGGTATAGCTTTTTATCCTCTAATTCTGGAAAATCTTTATGTTAGCTTTATTTCTTGGTCTTATTGTTGGGAGCTTGACTATGGAAACTTCCTTGGTTTCATGATTAAATTCTTGACTCACTGAAAAAAGGCACTGCAATGTGTAGATCCCACAGTCACATATTTCTATGGCTAGACCCCTTCTCTCCTATACACGCATATATGCATTTCAGGATAGACTGGATTTTTCTCTTTATCTTTAAAGGAAAGCAAGGTTATCCTATGTACTTCCATAGCTAGGACAAGCCTGGAGTCAGCCACACTAATTCAGTGTGCAATGCATGGGTGGTTCCTGACCTTGTGAGCTAGCGTCCAGCTTAACAGAGGCATCAGGCATTACTATAATCATACAAATAAATGTGCAAATGCCAACTGTGATAAAGGTGAGCTAGGTATCATTTTCAGACCCCAATGCAGGTAATAATAACGATAGCTGACACTTATGTAGCCTTACTAATGAGCCAGGGATTATTCTAAGTGCTTTACGTGCACTAACTCATTTAATGCATACAACAAACCACAAGGTAAGCAGACCATTATTATCTCCACTTTACGGATGATGACAGAAACTAGTCATAGCAAGATAACAGAGCCAGGATATAAACCCAGACATCCTGATCTATTCTTTTTTTCTCTTCACATCAATTTAATTCCATTTCTGAGTTCCCCAATCTCTTTGGGCTCCAATCTTTCTCATTATTGGGGAGGGTTCCCTTCCTGGGGTTATGCAAAGGTCCTGGGGTGCTATGAAAAGGCTTTGCAACAGGTGATGCCCTCTGGTAATCTGCTGACTTTGATCATTGTTAAGATGCCCACTGGCACCACAGCACAGACCCTCGGGGTCCTGGTGCTCGGTGGCTTTTGTGTCAGGTTTGGGATATGGAGAACCTTGGTGGAATCTTTTTACCCATTTGGGGCCCATCATGGCTCCATTCCAGGTCCTTAAGGGCCACAGGAGACAACACAGTATAGTGGTTAAGGTATTGGCTCTTGCAGCCAGACTGCCTGGGTTTGAATCCTGGCCCTGCCTCTAGGAAGTACAGCCCTTGGGTGACTGTGAGAAAGTTACTTAACTACTCTATGCCTCAGTTTCCCCATCTATAAAATGGGGATAATAACAGTATCTACTTAAAAGGTTATTTTAAGGATTAAGAGTATGTGCATATATGCACATTTACAACCCTATATATACTTTTTACTCTAAAAGTATCTGGTTCATGACAAGTACTGTGTGTCAGTTACATTGTGGTAATGATTTTTATTAGTCCGTTTGAGGGCTAGGCTCTCTGAGGACAGGCACACGCGTCTTTCCTGTTACACGGCCTGAGAATATTGCTCCTAGCTTCTCACAGGCCCCCTTCTTCTCGCCTCACCCTCTGGTACAATCTCCTCAAAGACTTCAGATTTTTCAAAAGCCCAGAAGAGCTGTTGACGTTAGACTTTTGATTCTTGGTCCTCCGGGCTAAAATTCCAGGAAGAATTACAATACTTAAAGGGGGTGCCTGGTGGTAGAAAACCTAAAACACAAACTACAATTTCAGTAACTTATCCTGCCTCAAGTTCCATGAAGAAAAGGCAGAGGATGCTACGAGAAGGTATAAAACATTATCCTCGTAATAACTCCATGGAGCAGGTCTGTGATGCCTTACTAAAGGTTACAGCGGTAGCTGACCTAAATCGAGGGTGCAGGGGCGGGGTTTGGACTCAGACACACTTTAACCAGAATAATTAACACCTGTAACGGATAATTTTGAAAATGGGAAAAACAGCCCCACCAACCAAACACACAAGTATTCTCATTTTTACGTTCTCTCATGGTCCCTTCACATGGTCGTATTTTTTTTTTAAAGATTGGCACCTGAGCTAACAACTGTTGCCAATTTTCTTTTTTTTTATTCTTCTCCCCAAAGCCCCCCAGTACATAGTTGTATCTTCTAGTTTTTGAGTGCCTCTGGTTGTGGCATGTGGGATGCCGCCTCAGCATGGCCTGATGAGCAGTGCCATGTCTGTGCCCAGGATCCAAACTGGCGAAATCCTGGGCCACTGAAGCGGAGCGCGCGAACTTAACCACTCGGCCACAGGGCCAGCCCCGCATGGTTGTATTTTGACACAGTTGTAATCGTGGTGTACAGACCATTTTGCATGGGGCTTTTTAAAACTTAACGTCTTATTGGGGCTGGCTCCGTGGCCGAGTGGTTACGTTCGCGCGCTCCGCTGCAGGTGGCCCAGTGTTTCGTTAGTTCGAATCCTGGGCGCGGACATGGCCCTGCTCATCAGACCACGCTGAGGCAGCATCCCACATGCCACAACTAGAAGAACCCACAACGAAGAATACACAACTATGTACTGGGGGGCTTTGGGGAGAAAAAGGAAAAAATAAAATCTTTAAAAAAAAAAAACAAAAAACTTAACGTCTTATCATTGGCTTTTCCCTGTATTTCCATAATCTATATAATTAGCATTTTCAACTATTGCAAGAAATTCCCCGTGAGGGGGGCCATGATCTACTTAGTTTTTCTTCTGTAGTCAGGCTTCAGTGCTTCCCACTTTTTCACTACTAGGAATAATGAGGCAGAGCATCCTCCTCCAAAGAGCCCTTGGCCTCTGCTGAGTCCAAAAGGTAAATTCCCGGGGAATGGAGACTACATGTTGAGAGAGGCAAGGAAGTCGGAAGATCATGAGGCTGTGGGTCTCTCAGAACTGGGCTGGAATTCTGGCTCCATTTCCCAGTGTGGCCTGGTCCTCAACTCAGTGTTTTCAACTGTGGATCAAGACTCAGTCAGCATTCAGAACAATAACAAAAAAAGAAAAGTAGAAGAGAATATATTACCTACAGAACCGTTTTAACATCTCCTTCAACTTATGCCTGTGTGTCCTGGGTTGTGATGTAAATACATTTTTTGACTCTGGGTTGCAGGTGAAACAAATTGGGAAAATGCTCTTTTTAACCTTTCTGGGTCCCCCTTTCCCCTCATCTGTAAAATGGGGCAGTAAACTGTACTTCATACGATTGTTGTGAACGCCTGTTCGCCCAGGATCCAGCCAACTTCACCTCCACTGCCACCACCCTACCCCAGGCACTATTATCTCTTGCTGGACAACTGCAAGGGCCCCCTAACCACCTGCCCTTTCTTTACCCTGCCCCACTACAGTTCACTCTCAACCCAGGAAGATGGGTAATCGTCTTAAAACCTAATTCAGATCGTGCCGCTCTACTGAACTTCTCGCAAGGGCTTCCCATTCCCTTACCTACTCAGAGTCGGGTAGAATCGTCCACACTGCTTACCAAGGCCCGCCAGGCCACCGCCTCTCCAACCTCCTCTCTCCCACCACGCGTTCCTCACTCCTCCTCCCCCTCCAGGCAGGTTCCTTCTGGAACACCTTTCCTGCGGGTCTTCCCGGGCCGTCCCCCTCTTACCATCCAGGTCTCAGCTCTAAAGTCGTCTCCTTACGCCCTCCGGGACTGCCTAGCTCCCGTGTCCCCACGCTCTGGCCCATTACTTTTCAAAAAGTTCGTTTCTCAGCATCTAGCGCTCTCTGAAACAATGCATGTCCCGTCTCTGGCCGCGTTCACTATCTAACTCCCCGAAGGAGGGATCCAGGAGGGCGCGGAGGCGCCCGGGGACTCACGGACTGCTGCGTGCCCCCGCTGGGGTCGCCGCTCGGCCGGCGCTGCCCGTGTTTACCTTCCGGGTCGGGGGGCGGGGCCTCGGCGGCGGCGGCGCTCTACTTCCGGGGCGGGGCGGCCGGGGCGGGGCGCGCTGTCTCCCGGCCTGTCTGGAGCTCCGCGGCGGCAGCGGCGGCGGTGGCGGCGGCGCGGCGCAGCACCAGCCCCGGGAGCGGCATCATGAGCGGTGAGTGGCGGCCTCGCCGCTGTCACCCGGTCCGGCCGCCCCAGCTCCCGCCGCCGCTCCCGTCGCCCCTTGAGTCCCCGCGTCCCGCCCGCCCGCAGCCCCCCGTCCCAGCGCTCCGGGTCTCCTGACCCCGTGGACGCTCCGTTCCTCGCCCTTGGTCGCCTGCAGTTCTCTGGCGTCCCGAGTCCGCGCCCTCCTGGTCCCCTGACTCCTGTCCATCACTAACGACCTGCTCCGAGACACCTGTGCGCGGTGCCCCAGTCCCTCCCAGTCCTCCGACGCCGTTGCCCAGTTCCCAGACCCCCAGTTCTCAGACCCCCCGTGTCTCGGTCCCTCCTAACCCCGAGGCCCCCCGAGTCCCAGTTCCAGGTCCGGGACCCCCGTCTCCCCAGTCATTCCCGCTCCCCAGGCCCCTTGTCTGCAGCCGCTCCAGTCTGCACACTCTTCGTGTGCTGACCCCTGAACCACGTGTCCCCCAGCCCCCAAGACTGTGAGTTCTCCAGCCTGTTCATCTTCCCCGTCCCTCCTATTCCCTCGTCCCCTGTCCCCTAGTGCTTTGCTGGTCCAGGCACCAGCTGTTCCCAGTTACTCTCTCAGTTTCCCTCTCTGGTCCTTGCTTCTTTCATTTTGGTTATTTTTTCATACTCTAGCTCCTTCCATTGCTTTTCCTAGCTCGTGGGAGGTCTCCCTTGTCTTGTCCCGCATCCCTCCCCTTCTTGTCCAATACTGAGCCCATCTGGGGACCATCGCTTGGCCCTTCCCGGCCACCCCTCTCCCTCCCGCCAGGGAGGGTGGTGGTTTGGGTGGGGAGGCTGGGCGGGGGAGAGGGGTGGGTGTGGACAGCTGGTCCTCGGTGTTTCTGAAGTTTTGAGTCCCTAGACTTGGACGCGTATTCTCAGCCTTTCCTCTAAGGAGAGAGCTACTGGTGTTGGTGCTAAGTCATTCCTGGCTGTTGTGTGTGGAGATGGGGAGTGACTCAGGGAAGCCTCCGAGCTGCCTGGCTGGGATCCGGATTTAGTGAAGAGGACCCGCCTACCCTCACCCTGCCTGTTGTCCCCTCACTGTGGAATCGCCTCCCAGAGTCCCTGCATCCAGCCCCCTTGGCGCTAGCCTTTCAGCCAGGCGTTTCTGGGGGTCGAGCGGGGGCAAGGCAAAGGGGATGTGTCTCTCTTCATTTTTAACTTTTAAGATATCTCTGCATCACTTTTTACAAGTTATGTGCCTTTTGTTTTCGCTCTTCAGGAGGAAGATTTGTGAAATTGGTGGTTCTAATGAGGGAGCTGGGGAGGGGGATTTCCTGGGAGATAGTCCAGCTTCTGTTGCCAAAGTGAATGATTTTTGGCCTGATTAAAGTTTCTGGTCCTTGAACGTTAGTGATACTGTAATAAAGATGTGATGAGCTAGTAGTTTCCACCCAGGAGGTAAAGCCAGGAGGTATAAGTGCAGGTCCTGGGCCAGATAGCCTGAGTTCAAATCCTGGCTCTGCCACATAAAGCTGTGTGATTTAAAGCAAGTTACTTGACCATTCTGGAAGTCCCAGCAAAATGGGGATAAATAATTTACACCTGTCTCCTGGGCTTACTGCAATGACTAAATAACTTTACTCAGGTAAAGCGATTGTTACCGTGCCTCTCACGTGGTATGTAGTCAGGAACTTAGAGCGTTGTTGTTGTTGTTTCCATAAGGATCTGGGTGGGGTTCAGGTGGTGGTGTTTTCTGGCTCAGCTCTGGGACAAGGGCCGGGGCTAAGCACCCCCTAAAAATCTCTTCCTTTTAATGTGACCAAGGAGTCTCTGTCTCGGTCTCACAGGTCTGGACCTTTCTTTCTCCTGCTGTCATCGCAGGAGCATGTGAAATTGACAAGCAAGGCAAATTGATCAATATATCCTTCAAGGAGCAACTTAATTCCAAAGATAAGGAAATTTGAAAATTTGATTAAAAAGGTCATTAGGTGTAAGGCCAAACGAATTATAAAAGGAAATCAATGGATGGCTTTTTTAGGAAGAAGTATTAAGGTGGAAGGCCTTTTGAAAAGATTGTAATTGAGGCAGAAAAAGTGGTTGCTGAGGATGGAAGGGGAAGCCCAAGATATTTTTGGTCCTTGAGACTACAGTTGAAATGGGGTTTTCCCACCTGTAGGATTGATAGTTGCCACACAATAAAATAATGTGGCATGGAAGTATTTCCTCTTCCTTCTTTCTTTTTTTTTTTTTGTTTAAATAGAAAACTTCAAACATCACATAAATGGAGAGAATAGTCTAGTGAACAATTACCAACTCATGACCATTTCACCTGTATCCCATTCTACTTTTTACCTCTCTCTCCAGTTTATTTTTAAGCAAATCCCAGACACTATATCATTTCATTGGTAAATATTTTAATATGTATCTCTAAAGCATAGGGACTCCTTTTTCCTTTTCTGAGGAAGATTGGCCCTGAGCTAACAGCCATGCCCATCTTCCTCTACTTTATATGTGGGATACCTGCCACAGCATGTCTTGATAAGCAGTGCATAGGTCCATGTCCAGGATCCAAACCAGAGAACCCTGGGCTGCCGAAGTGGAGCAAGTGAACTTAGCCACTATCCACCAGGCTGGCCCTAGGGTCTCCTTTTTTAAAGACATAACTCAATTCCATTATCATACCCATAAGAAATTAGCAATAATTCCTTAATATCATCAGATATTCAATGTTCAAATTTCCATGGTTGCCTTATAATTTTATTTTATAGTGTATTTTTAAAATTCAAGATCTAATAAGATTTAAGCGAGGCAAATTGGTTTGTCTTTTAAGTCTTTTAGGTCTCTCTCTTTTTTTTAGTTTAATTGTTATTTTTTTTAGTTTTTAGTACATTCATAGAGTTGGGAAAACTTCACTATCATCAATTTTAGAACATTTTCATTACTCCAAAAAGAAACCCGGTGCCCATTGACAGCCATTCCTCATTCTTCCTCTCCTCAGCCCCGGGCAACTACTAATCTACTTTCTCGCTCTATGGAGTTGCCTATTCTGAACATTTTATATAAAATAAATCATAAAATATGTGGCCTTTTGTATCTAGCTCTTTAAGTATAATGTTTCCAGGGTTCATGTTGTAGCATGTGTCTGTACTTCATTCCTTTTTGTGGCTGAATAATATTCCATTGAATGGATATTCCACATTTTGTTTATCCATTTGTTAGTTGATGGACATTTGACTTGTTTCTACTTTTTGGCTATTGTGCATAATGCTGCTGTGAACATTCACATACAAGTTTTTGTGTGGAGGTATGTTTTCATTCTCTTGGGTGTATATCTAAGAGTAGAATTGCTGGGTCCATTGGCGGAGCTGCCAGACTGTCTTCCAAAGTGGCTACACAATTTTCCATTCCTACCAGCACTGTATGAAGATTCTGGTTTCTCCACATCCTCGCCCACCATCTTTTTTGATAATCGCCATTCTAGTGAGTGTGAAGTGGTGCCTCTTTGTGGTTTTGATTTGCATTTTCTTAATGCCTAATGATGTTGAGCACCTTTTCATGTGCTTATTGGCCATTTGTATACCTTCTTTGGAGAAATGTCTGTTCATTTTTAATTGGGTTGTTCTGGATACAAGTCCCTTATCAGATATATTATTTATAAACATTTTCTCTCATTCTGTGGGTTGTTTTTTCACTTTATTGATGGTATTCTTTGAAACGCAAAGTCTTTTTTTAAACTATAGGTTCCCTTTTCATCTCTCTCTTTTTTCCCCCTGGCAATTTTTGCTGATGGAAATAGTTTATCCTGTAAGGTTTTTCTTTTTTTTTTTTTTGCAGGATTTTGCTGATTGCATCCTTTTGATATGGTTTGACATGGTTCTCAGTGTCTTGTATATCCTGTAAATTGGCAATTAGAGTCCACTGTATTTTTGAGTTGAAAATGAGTGGAGTCACAGGTCAAATGGGGTCAAGGCTGAATACATTAAGTGCAAATAACCAGGAAATGGAATGGCTAGGTAATCCATACACAAGATGAATGGGTATCATGAGGGCAGAAACATCTAAGATGACCATTAATAGGGGAGTGGATAAATATATGTGGTATGGTCACATGGTAGAAAACCTCAAAGACATTAAAAGGAATGAAATGGATTTATACACATCACCGTAGCTATGTCTCAACATTAATGTTCTCTAAAAAAAGTAAGGCGCAAAATTATACCTAAAATATATACCTTGATGCAAATCGAAGCATGCACTTAAAATAGTGTTTATGGATTCATGTATGTCTCTAGAAATAAACATATTTCAGGAGAAAGGACACCTGCCGCATGCGGTTGGTTGTCTTAAGGTGGTAGTGGTCATGATTGATTTGTTTTTCTTTAAAGAGTCCAGTAGGTAGGAATACTTGCTTATCAGCCTCTACAAGCTAAGGAGCTCTGATTTTCAGATAGTGCTTTTGCTCTTACTGGGAAAATAGAACATGTAGGGCCAGAAAGCCATTATTATTCTCAAGCATTATGTTTTGTAAGACTTTATGTTCGAAGGTCTCTGATGCTCATTTCCTCAGTAATTATTCTGTCAAGAATCCTTCTTAAGTTAGAAAGACACCGAAATCCTCATTTCAAGGGTGGAGAAAGCCAGACCCAGAGAAGTCAAATAATTCGTGGAGCAAGCAAGCTCTAACGGCCCGATACACCAGAGTTTGGGGCTCAGTGGGTAATTTGCTGTTGTTTCTTGCCTGATGTTTATGTACATTTTGGCAGCTTTTCCTTACTTTTCTGGAGTGTTGAAGGTCATGATTTCCTCCTTGGCATTGACTGGGCCATTTCCAGCAGTGGGTTGTGTTTGGAATAAAGAATCAGCTGAAATGAGTGAATGGAAAAAAGAGTATTTGTGGTTTTCATTCAAAACAGAAAGAGTGATGACATCTACCTCCCCCACCCCCCACCAGCCCCATGAAGGTGCTGGGTTGATCCATTATGGCAGATTGTGAGAAGTAAGTGTTCCGCCATGAGGAGACATTTGACCACTTCCTATGCCAGCAGGGGCAGTGGACTGAACCCCATCAACTTTGACTCTTCTGCTCTTTTATGTTACATGGCTACATGGTTACACGGTTACACGGCTCTTCCTGGGTAACCAATAGGAAGTCAAGTTCTTAGAGCTCTTAAAATTTGGAGCTGAAATCCAAGATTTTATGGACTTCTCTGAATTCTGGCAATGTGGACATAATCCCAGAGGAAGCACCTTCCATGCTGCCGCCATCTTGTCTGTACATAGGCCACGCGTTCTCAACAGGGGTGACGTTGCCTCCACGGGGATAAAAACTTTTCCCTTATGTAAAAAGCACTGATATGCATGATGTACAATATGTCTGTGGTATTAAAACTTCATGGAGGGGGTGACTAAGAAAAAAATGTCTAAAAGGGATCCTAGGAGGGAAGGTAATGAAAAAAGGTTGAGAAACGCTGCTATAGGCTGGAGTAATTTTATCATTATTATATAAATTTGCATTTTGATTTTACTATTAACATTTCTGGATAAAACTTTACCAAATTGCTATGTGGTCTTCATATTGATCACTTTTATGGACTTAATAGTCTATCATTAGTCCATCATTTTCCATGTAGCATAATTTTTTACCTATTGACCCTACTTATGAAAATGTAGCTTATCTTCCTTCCTTTCTTCCTTCTGCTTCTACTTTTTGTTGTCCCTATGATAAGTGATGGTGCAGTGAACATTTTTGTTCAAGGTAGTTTTCCTTCCTTTCGATTATGTCTTTAGAATGATTTCCCTCTTGATTGCTCTTTCTGCCAAAGCCGTTGTACTAGTTTAAAATGCTGCCAGTAAGAGCGAGGGCTCGAGTGGCAGCAGAGCCTGGCCAGAAATTCAGGGTTCAACATTCAGCAGACATTTATTGGATGACAATTTTGTGCATCTTCTATCTCTTAGCAAAGGGCTATACCATTGGTATCTGTTGACATGAATTGAATGAATGTCCCAAAAACTGTTCTGTTAGAGTGATAAGTGTGTTAACCAGGATTCTTTTCAATTGCATGTGTCAGAAGCTGATTTCAGCACAGTGGTGATTTAAAGCAGCGTGAGTCTACCGATAGAGCTGGCTTCAGGCTCAGCTGGACTCAGGTACTTAGAGAGTCATCCGAACTCCCTTTCTGTCTAGCTCACACCTCTGCTTTCCTCTCTTTTGGCTTCATCCTCAGGCAGCCTCTCCTCCATGGAGGCAAGATGGCCATGAGCAACTCTTGGGTCACATTGTACTACGTAGCAACACTCGAGCAAAGAAGGGGCCTCTTTCCCAGTTGCTCCGGCAAAGGTCCTGGGGCTGACTCACAGCAGTCTGGCTGGCCATGCGGTCATCTTGGAAGCTGTCACTGTGGCTCTGGTTGACCAGGTCTGGATCATATGCCCAGTCCAGAGCCCAAGGGTGGCGTCTGTCCTACTTGTGTGGATAGAGGATGAACTGAAGTGGGAGGACTGCTGTCATTTTGAATGGGATGGTCAAGGAAGACCTTGCAGGGAAGGCGGTATCTGAGCAGAGACCTGAGGAAGGGGAGAGCGACTCCTGGGTGTTGTTCCTGAGCAGCTGGAAGGGGCAAGAATTGCCTTTTACTGAGGTGGGAAAGGCTGTGGGAGGAGCATTCTGGATGTGGGTGGAGCAGTTTGAAGCCTCCAGGGCGAGTAAGGACCCTTCCCTGGCCCTGACTTCTGCTTGTCCACCCAGGAGCCCTCCAGAGGCCTGGTGGCCCTGGCCTTGTGGCAGTGTTTCCTCTGTCCACCTGGCAGCTCCCTGTGGGGCCTGTGCTCCCCCGCTTCCTACCAGGAGGGGATCACTCTTGTTCCCTTTTTCCTTCCTGCATCTCTATGTTTTGGAATCTGCTCTCTCCTTCACCTTAAAAAAAAAAAAAGCAAAAACCCAAAATAACATTAAGGACTATTGTGAAAATGTAGAATATACCTATAAATATACCTTCCTAGGACAGTAAACGTTTAGATTTTTGGATATCCCACTTCTGTCTTTGTTCAAAGCATATGCATTTTACATAATTGCATTGAGTCTACATTAGAATTAACGTCTCTACTTATGTTATAGCATTTATCCTTGTTCCTTCTCTTCACAATTGTTACAAAAGGCTGCAGAACATTCCACCAAATTGATGTACCACAGTTATTTAATCTTTCTCCCATTGTAGAAAAAGAAAGTAAATTCCGTTTATTATGTTCTAGGATGGAATTGGCAAACGTTTTCTGTAAAGGGCCAGATAGTAAATATTTTCTGCTTTTCAGACCATCTGGTCCCTGTCCCAACTACTCATCCCTGTTGTTGTACAGAAGCAGCACGGGCAATAAGTAAATGAAAGGACGTGGCTGTGTTCCAATAAAACTTTATTTAGAAGAACAGGCAGCAACTCGATTTGTTTGGGGCTGTAGTTTGCTGACCCCTGTTCTAGAACATTACAGAAAAGATCTGTGTACCCGTGACACTATGTTTAGGCATTCATTGTGTTGTAGTGGAAAAAACTTTGGACTCAGGCAATCCTGCGTTTAACTCCCTATGGAAGATGTTGGGCAAGTTATTGAACTCTGACTCTTAATTCTCTCACTAGAAAGTGGAAATGAAAGCAGAGTGATGAACGTACAGTGCTGCACTCAGTACCTGGAAGATAGAGGGAGTGGTGAAAGCTACTTGTTCCTTCTCTCATTTCCCCCATTCCTACTTGGCTTGCTTTCCAAGGTGTCAAGAAAGTACTTTGATACTTTGTATCTTTTGGTGTACATCGCTACATTGCATTTACATTTGGTATACATTGCCACACCAATATATTGTTACCAGTGATGTGTGCCTGTTTTACCAGCTTTGGGGAATTTCATTTTAAATGTTTCTTGGTGAATTTAGTAGTTATATAATGGTAACATGGGGTGGTTAATTTAGTAAGTATATAATTTGTATCCCTCCCACCATGGGGGAAGATATGCTTTCTCTTCAAAGTGTTTGCACACTGCCATTTTAGTGTTTTTTTCTGCAGCCAGGAATGGCAAGCTGGGACAGCCACCTGTGTTGTAAATAAAGTTGTATTGGAACACAGACACACCCATTCATTGACTATTGTCTATGGCTGCTTTTGCACTATGATAGCAGAATTGAGTAAGCCGTGTCAGAAATCGTATGGCTTGCAAAGCCTAAAACATTTACCATTTTGCTCTTTACAGAAAATGTTTGCTGACCCCTGCTTTCGAGTAAATTCTTTGTCTGCTTATGAATCTGCTGTTGACTCAGTCTTTGATCTTAGACATCACATGTCTACTTGGATGGCCTGACCCCATCTGCCTCGAAGCAGAGCCTCCCTCTTTTCATTGTGTGGTGGCGGACAGTCTGTCCTTTTGTCCTGGCCCAGCTGTGCCACTTTACCCCACAGTACTGGGAACCAGCGCCCTGACTTTGGGGAGAAATGATCGTCCATTTTATCTGTTCATGAGCTAATGCTTGAGCAGACAAAACTGCTGCTTCACACTGTGGGTTACACACAGGAGGCCGCTGCTGTGTTCTCGCTCATTCTGGTTCTTGCCTATAAAGCGGCCACTTGGGGAACCGCGGAACTGAACCCCAGAGTCTTGGTTTAACAATTGTTGAGTTCCTTCAATGAGCAGGGGTGCATTAAGGCTGGGTTCCATCCCCAAGAAGGCTCACCACCAGGGTAGGCACAAAGAGCAGGCTTATGATTCTCCGTAGTCCGTTCTGTGGTCAGGATTCTACCAGGAGTGTGGTGTGTCTGGAGAGCTGAGGGAGCACAATTTGGAGAGCAGCTTATTGTGCCCATGGAGGACTCTTGGCAGGAAGGTTTCTTGGAGAAAGGGACATTTGAGCCAGCTATCAGGAGGTTGGTTTGTCATTGATGGCCCTTTGCAGAGGGAGCCCTTTTCCTGCGCTGAATTTGAGCTGCCCAGGAGGTTAGCCTGGTCTCGTGGAGGTTGGAAGGCATGGGCTTTGGGGTAAAATGTTGGGTCCATCAGCTCTGAGCTGTTCCTTGGGCAAGTGATCAATGTCTCCAAGCCTCGGTTCCTTTATCTGTTACATTGGGGCTGCCGGCACCCCCTTACAGATGCATGTAAGGGTTTAATGTATATCTCAGAATGGAAAATTGGTAGCAGACCTGGCCCTTAGGGGTATTGTGTTCGGTTCATGCAGAGTTGGCTGAAACACTGCTCTAAAAAGAGTATAATTAGGTGCGAACCCATTGACATGAAAATCTGAATTTCCAGCTTCTCTTGCAAAACCAGGAGATGGGGCACCCCCATGCTAGTATTGCTGTGAGGTGCTGTCAGCTGGAGCTGAGTAGCAGCTGTCATCTCTAAAGGAGCACCTGCCTTGGTTCCCGCGGTCTCTATGTCACCCTCTTTTCTGCCTTCCCCGCCCACTTCTCTCACTTCCATTCTCTCCCTGACCCAGTAGGATCAGAGGGGTCTGATGTTGGTCTCATACCTGCCTCTGGCCTACACTGGGCTGCACTTTCTGCCCCTCTCTGCCTTCACTTCTGCTTTCTTCCATTTCTTTATTTGGAGAGGTGGTGGATTTGGGGGGCATGGAGCTTAACCAACGAAAACAGCACTGAACTCATCTTTGGGCCGAGAGCACCAAGCATCCCAGATGCTTGCAAATGTGACTGAGTACACGTTCTACTGGTGACCACAAATTGATGATGGACCTGTCCCCTGCAAGGCTCTGATGTGCGGTGTTGGTTATAGGGTGAGGGAAGATGGGAGCATGATTAAGTTGTGGGTCTGGTCTACAGCTTGCTGGGGACCCGTAACATGTAGCCATCTTACTGCAGGGTGGCCATAAAGCCTGGAAACATAGACACTACTGTTTTAATTTTTAAATCCCGCTCTGATTAATTCTGCTAGGGCAGTGGTTGGCAAACTGGTCTGTGGGCTACATCCAGCCTGAGGCCTGTTTTTGAAAGCAGCCCCGCTGACTTGCTAATGTACCATCTATGGCTGCTTTTGAGTTACGAGGGGAGAGTTGAGTGGTCATGACTGTATGACCCACAAAGCATAAAATATTTACTGTCTGGCTCTTTACAGAAAAAGTTTGCTGACTCCTGTTCTATGGTACATTAAAGGCCTCAGGTTGATTCAGTGAAAATTAGAAATGCAAATCATCCAAGACAATGCACCACATGCTTATGCAGGGCTTGATAGAAATGCCGTGTTAAATGCAGTTTTGCAAGGTACATGAAACAAATCACGTAGTATCATTGAGTGTATCGTGTGTTTGTTATATCAGTAAGTCATGCACTGTGCATTCACCTGTGCTTCCAGATGTTGAGGCCACCGTGTGGATAATTCAGTGCAGGGGGAAGGAGATGGGAGCACCAGGGCGAGGGTCCAGAGCTTGGAAGAGCAGTTGAGGCAGGGGTGGCTCTCATGGAGAGCCTGGCTGCTCTTGTGAAGGAAGAGCTGTGCTGGACAGGGCAGCAGAGAAGTGGGGTTGCAGCTGGAAGGGCATGTGCGAGCGAGGCATGAATTTTATTTGACTTGAGGGGATGTTACATCCTCATATACTGTAGCAATTTGTGTAGATGAGAAGAAAAAAATTGATGATGTGGAAGAAAGATGGACAGTTGGTAGAGTATATCTTTGAGCAGGTGAGAGGAAATGGGATTCAGAGCACAAGTGGAGGTTTGAGTCACTTGGCCTCTTGGAGCCTCAGTTTTATCATCTGTGAAATGGGATAATCAAACTCAGTTTAGGGCAGAATTTCCTAATTGTGGCACTGTTGACATTGGGGCTAAATAATTCTCTGTTGTGGGGCTGTCCTGTGCACTGTGGGATGTTTAGCAGCATCCCTGGCCTCTACCCACTAGATGCCAGTTGTGTCAAAAATGTCTCCAGATTTGCCCAGTGTCCCCTGATATGGGGAAATCACCCTGGCTGAGAATCACTTATCTATACCCACTCCTCGTTAGGGTCCCATGTAAGAAAACCTTGACCTCTTCTTATTTGAGTGTGTCTGTTTCCTGCCAGGAGCCTGCTGATGCAGAAGTTAGGGACCTCTGAGCCTCAGACAGACACTCTGCTTGGTATAATCAGAAACATGAAAGAGAAGTGAGTGTGGAGTGGCTTTTTCACCTTGTGATCAACATGGGGGCGGGGTGCTGTCTGGAGTCGTTTTATCCCAGCCTTAGGGGAATCCTGCTGTAGTTGTGCCTTTGGCTTGGAATGTGCTCTTGGCTAATATTAACCTGTTTATTAACCTGTTGCAGTCCATCCCATAAAAATATTTTTTATTGAGGTGAAATTCACATATCGTTAACCATTTTGAAGTGAACAATTCAGCGGTGTTTAGTACATTCATAATGTCGTGCAACCAGTATCTCTTTCTAGCTCCAAAACATTGGTATCACCCCAAGAGGAAACCCTGTACCCACTAAGCAGTTGTATTCTGTCGGTGTGGATTTTCCTAATCTAATCTTCCCCATTTTTTAAAGCATAATTCAAGTTCCTGCTTTTTCAGTAAGCCTCCCCTGGCCCCCCCAACAGAGTGGCAGTGTGGCATGGTGGAAGGAGCACTGGCCTAAGAGTCGGGCTGCCCAGGTTGCAGCCTCCGATGCAGCATTTGCTGTGCTGTGACCTTGGGCAGAATTTCTGGCACGCAGTGGGCACCCGAAGAATGTCACCACCTTTTTTTTTCCTCCCGTATACCTGCTTAGTGTACTGCAAGAATTAACCTTAGACCAGAGAAATGCCTGGCATCACTTGGCTTCTGCCACTGTGTGGTGGGGCAGGGAAAGACCACTCTTTCAGTGTGTGCACAGCCTTGGTCAAGTGACCTCACTCCTCTGCGGATGGCAACCATATTTACCTTGACCTCCAGGGTTGTTGCAAGAATTAGAGAAGGAATATACTGAGAGTGCCTGGTGCATCTTGCTCCTTTTCCCCTCCCCAAATGTCAGGGACCCTTTTTCAAAACCTCCCCCGCAACCCTCCCCCTGAGGCAGCAAACACAGAGGCCTAGATTAGATTGCTTTGCCGGTGCTTTGGAGAGAAGGTGGCCAGTTGAAACTACTTCTTAGAGCCAGAGGTCTTGACACCTCTGGGGTACAGGCTTGCCATCAACAGCAATAATAATAGCTAACGTGTATAAAGTGCTTGGTGTATACCAGACCCTGTTCTGGGTGCGGGAGACACATTCACTCATTTAACAGCCCTAGGAGGTGCAGAGAGGCTAAGTGACTGGCCCAGAGTCACAGAGCTGGGGGTGTAGGATTTGAACCCTGGCTGTCCTGTTCTTAACCTCTGTTCTGTCTCCTCAAGAGGTCACTGGAAGCTGGAAGTTTGTGGTGAAAATTAATGTGAGATCTTAAAGGTTCTAACATTAAAGACAAAGAAAGACAATGGGGAATGCCCCCAGACCAGGTGGCTGATTTTCGCCACATGTGGTATTTCCCAATTAGAGACTGGGAGTGACTGCATTTCTCTGAGAGGTTTGCGGACCCCTGGGGGTATATTCCCTGGGGTGTCTTTGCATTTTCTATTGTCATTTTGATGGTTATCTAACAAGAAATTAAAAAGAAGCCTGTTCTGGCCTTATCTGGTTGATGGTGTTGACTGAAGGCTGTCCCTGGAGAAGGAAGGAAGCAGGAAGGCTGGGGGTTCACAAGAGATCATTCCTGAACGGAACTGCAGTGGGGCTGGACCTTCAGGTTTGTTACAGGGTTTGAGAATGAGCAAGGTTCAGCAGATGGCCGAGCCAGGGGCCAGTGGACTTGGAACTGACCCCCTCCTTGAGCACTTCCTGTGGGGCTGGGGGAAGCCCTGGGTGAAGGTCTCCTCCCTGAGGCTCAGTGCCACCTTTCCTTCTCTGTCATGGATTCTCTGCCAGTCCCTGAACTCGCTTAGCCCAAGTCGAGGCTCAGTAGGTGGGCATCGGCTTCCTGCTCCTCTTGGGTGGTCACAGCCTTTGAGACTGGAGGATTCTTTCAGCCCTGGCAGGGGCGCTGTGTTCCCTTTGTCATGGGAGAAGGTAGGAAAGAGACTGGTAGCATTGCTTGCTCTGCCTGCCTGTGTCCACAGAGGCCCTGTGTTCGCAGACTGCAGAGCTAGAAGGCATGATCTCATGCAGAAACCAGTGCCCAGAGAAGGGAAGTGACTGTCCCTGTCACATGGCCAGCAAGCAGCCCGGCCGGGATGAGAACTCATGTCTTGTGATTTCCCGCGAGTGCTCCTTGCTCTACTCCTCATGGCCATGGGCCTCCTGGGTACCTCCTGCAGTCAGTGAGTGCTCCCAAGGCCGCCTGTGCTCCCACCACCTTATGAGACCCCTTCTTTTAATCCGGTTCAGGGCCAGGATGGCCATAGGTGCCCCTTCGGAGGTGAGGATTGTCTCACTCAAGTGCACTTCCCACCTGTAGAGAGATTGCAACCAGGAAGGGTGAGGGGTGGGCTGAGATCTGCCCGACCTCAGGTGGTTTCTCTGGAGATAAGAGGCTTTTCTTCCCACCTGAAGAGAAGCTTTGCAAGGTAAGGCAGAGGAGGCTGCTGACATCTCATCCGGAAAAAGCAGTGGCACAAGATACTGTAGGAAAGACCTAGGATCATCGTGCATATCATTAAGGGTAGGTGCTAAATCTTGCTATTCAAGTGTGGGTCAGGAGCCAGCAGCATCAGCATCACCTTGGAGCTTGAGAGAACTACAGAATCCCCGCCCCACCTTAGACCTGCTGAATTAGAACCTGCCTTTTAACAAGACCCCAGGAGATTCGTGTGCTTCTGAAAGCTTGAGAATTACTGCACTAAAAATGATCAGTAGTGAGATGATGGAGATTTTTATTTTCTTTGTACATTTTTTCCTAATTTGTTATTGTATTTTTCCACATAAATTACTTTTTAAAAAATTGTGGTAAAATATACATAGCATTTACCATCTTAACCATTTTTAAGTGTACAGTCCAGTGGCATTAAATACATTCACATTGTCATACATCCATCACCACCATCTCTTTCATCTTGTAAAACTGCAAATCTATACCCATTAAACAATCACTCTCCATTCTCCCCTCCACTCAGCCACTGGCAACCACCATTATACTTTCTGTCTCTCTGATTTTGATTACTTTTACTATCTCATATAAGTGGAATTATACAGTATTTATCTTTCTGTGGCTGGCTTATTTCACTTAGTATACTGTCCTTAAAGATTGTCTGTGTTGTAGCATATTGCAGAATTTCCTTCCTTGTTAAGGCTGAATAATAGTCAATTTTATTTTTATATATATGTCTATACACATATGTATATATATTATACACACACATTCATACACCACAGTTTGCTCATCCATTCCTCTATCAATGGACACTTGGATTGCTTCCACATTTTAGCTACTGTGAGTAATGCTGCTGTGAACGTGGGTATACAGATATCTCTTCGAGACCCTGCTTTCAGTTCTTTTGGGTATATACCCAAAGTGGAATTGCTGGATCATTTGCTAATTCTATCACATGAATTACTTTTATGATCAGGAAAAATAGCAAAGGCATTTCAGGGGAAAACCTTGTCAAGTTTCCAAGTGGCATTGCCCAAGGGCAAGTAGGGTTGCTGGGTGCAGTACTTGGAAAAAGGAAGAAGGCAAGCCTGACTTCTCTGTTCTGGTGTTAGAGAAGAGCAGAAGCTAAACCTTCTGCTAGACAAAGAGCAGGGTTTGTTGAGAGGCACAGGTGTCAGGAGAGATGTTTGAGAGCCTGGGGTGGGTGGGGTCCCCAACCATCCTGAATGACACTTCAAGGTGGCCTCTTGCCTGGTGGGAATGATGTGTAGGCCACCCTTTCTTAAAACCTCTTCCAGAAAGAATAACAGTGGGAAGTCACTTATGTTACTGTGTGTCTGCAGAGCGGCTGATTTTATCTGCAGGTCTGGAGTGAGGCAATAGCCTTATGTAGTAGTCCTAATACAGGCTTTCGAGGAGCATGGTCTTGTGTCAGGGTCACAGGTCCACCAATTAGTATTCAAATTAGAACAAAACCTAAACCGTTCTCATGGTCCACTAAGCCCTTTGTGACTGGCCCTTCCTGCCTGTCTGATCTTTACTTCCCCTTTTCAGGTTTTCTCAAGTCGCAGCAGACTTCGTTTTGGTCCTGGAAGAGCAGAAGCCAAACTTGTTCCTGCCTCCGGGCCTGTACCCTGGCTGCATGCTCTGCCTGGAATGCTGGCCTCTCATCTTCCCATGGCTGCTCCTTCTCTTTATAAAGGGCTCGACTCAATGTGCAGAGAGGCCTTCCGTGATTGCCGTGGCTAACATGGCCCTCTTGCTTCCTTCCTGTCTCATCACCGCATTTGCCTTTTCTTCCGAGTATGACTCTGATGTCATCTCATTTATTAGTTCACTTAGATACTGTGTATTTGTTTCTTCCTAATAGAATTTTCTCTCCAGGAGAAGATAGCTCGTTTATACCATTTAGCTCCTGTGTCCCCAGCACTTAGAACATTGTCTGGCACACAGTAGAAGTTGAATAAATACTGAGTGGGTCAATGCACACAATGGCTTGTCCCCTCTGAGCTTTAGTTTCTGCATCTGTGGCATGGGTCCTAATGCCTGGTTTACAGGGTGCTTGTGAAAATTACAGGACATGATGTACGTGGAGTACTCAGTTTAGTGCCTGGCATGCGAGCAGTGCTCAACACACGGTCACAGATGTTATCAATCGAGTGGCCCTGGCATGACTTGGGTGAATCACTGGCCATCTCTGAGGCGATGCCCCCTGTGAAGCCCATGTTGAGCTGTTCAAGAGAAGCAGGTTGGTGGTAATTCAAGGCCTGCAGTGGGAGCATCTGCTCTTATAACTGAATTTGAGTCTCCTTTGAAACAACTGTGTTCTGGGTCGGGTGCATCATAATATGTAGCTGTGTCTCTCTTGATTGGTGCACTGGGTCTCTTGTGGAGCATTGGATATAGCTCTGACAATGATCTCCCTGGTGCTTTGAAGTGTCCTTGCCTCAGACCCTCTTTAAGTGGAAGTTTGTTGTATGTCATGTGTCATGTGTATCAGTTGGGAATGCTTTCGGCTGCAAGTAACAGCCCAACATACAGTGGTCTGAAAAAATGGGGTTGTTTGTTGTGTGAGAAGTAGGAGATTTCTAATATTGGTTCAGCAGCAAAATGACATCAGGGCTGTTGTCTTTGGGGTTCTCTTGGCCTTCGCTCCAGGTTTGTTGCTTCATGGTAGCAAGATGCTGCTCTGGTTTCACTCAATGTGTTTATGATTAAGGCGTGAAGGATGGAAGAAGGAATGAAGCCATTAACATCTGTTCTTTTATTAGGATGGCATGATTTTCCCAGAGTCCTCCCAGTGCGCTTCTGCTTGTATCTCATTAGCTAGCACTTCTTAATGTCAGCCTTACAAGAGAGGTGGAGAAAAGGAGTAATTAGGTTTTTCAGCTTGTATTGCAGAAGGTGGCATGGGAAAAGGATGTTGGAGATGATTGTGAGGTCAGCCCATGAGCATTGCCTGCCATACTAGGAAACCTGTATTTTAAGTTAGACTATTGGTTCTCAACTGGGGGAAATTTTTCCCCTGGAGGACATTTGGCAGCTTCTGGAGACATTTTTGTTGCCACAACTAGGGTGTGTGTATGTGTGTGTGCCCTAATGGTACCTAGTGGGTAAAGGCCAGAGATGCTGCTAGACATGCTACAATTCACAGGGCAGCCCCCCCCCCCCCCCCCCACACACACACAGAGAATTATCTGGCCCAAATATTAATAGCGCCAAAGTTGAGAAACCCTAAGTTAGACCATTCAGACACATTCTTCAAATTTGGGAAACATTAGTTTAGCTGCTTTCCTGTGATGCAGTAACAGGCCAATGGTCAAACTTCATTGTAATGTAGATTATTGGTACCCGGTCTTGTTATTGACTTTACTAAAGAGAAAGCTGAAGGTAGGTGGGGACAGCCATATACTGTATGTCAGAAAGTCTTAGTAGAAGGCTAATGTCAAACAGAACTAATTAAGCCTCGTTGCATTTTAGGATCACAGAACAATGACACGAAAAGACAATTTCTGCTGGAGCGACTGCTGGACGCAGTGAAACAGGTAAGAAGAAAGCTCACCTTTGACTCTGAGGTTAAGTAATAATGTCAGAGAATTAATAGAAGTCATCTCTGCCCTTCTGCATACACAGACTTACTCCCATTTGGTGTCTGGGAACAGTGAGGCTAGTAGTTTCCCCAGGAAATGATAGAGCGATGAAGGCCATCAGAGGTAGGGACAGAGGACCTCCTGTGTCCTGACTTCCTAAAGTCCTCTGGAGGACCCCATCCTTCAGTGATGTCCCTTTGAAAAGGGCATTGCTGTGGGTTTCAAAGTCTCATTTCCAAGCAGTTTCATTTTAGGGCGGCTCTTGTGGGGGCCGAGGTGGTGGTTGGAGTTAGGACCCCAGGAGCACAAGAACAGAGGCCAGGTGGCATGAGGCCATGCCCAGGATCTGTGGATCCCCCAGGTGGGCTCTGTTCTGATTGGTTGATGCTATTTTTGATGCCTGGCTTTTGGCTGGGTATGGAAGCGAGCTTGGACAGGAGGCTGGCATCGGTTTGCTTCCCTGCATGTACCAGACTTGCATGGTTTACTGCACGTTCTCTGTGTGCCAGGCCCTCTGCTAAGTGCTTTACATTTAATTTTTCCAGCCACCCCGTGAGATAGATGAAGACACTGAAGCTTGGGAAGGTCAATAACTTGCTTAAGGTGTCATAGTAAATATGTAGCAGAGCCAGAATCCAGCCCTTGGAATTCTAGGTAGCCCACATTTTGGAAGAAGCAACTGACAGTTATATGCATGTAATCACAATATGGGGAGATAAATAGTTTAATAAAGGTGTGTGGTGAGTGTTGAGTGAGCCCAGAGAATTTGGTATCTGCCCAGGCCTTAAGGCATCCTGCTGTGGTGGAAAGGACACAGGCTTTTGGCCTGGGTGTAGCTGGGGTTGGATGCCAGCTTCATGTCTTCATGGCTGTGTGTGCTGGGGCAACTCATCTAGCCTCTCTGAGCATCCCTCTTCTCTGTTATGGGCTCGCTGAGGGAACTGTGTTTGTTAAAGCAGGTAAAGGGCCTGACTGGTCCACGGGAAATACAGAGCCCACGTTATTACTTTCTTCTTTCTTTGCACCAGAAATGGAAAATATAACAAGAAGGTGAGGAGGCAAGTTGAGCCGCTTTAAATGTAGCAGTTAAACAAATAAATTGGAGCTTATGCCTAGTGCTGCTATTGTTGTTACTATTTTGGGGGATGAAAGTGTTATAGATATATCTATATGTCTTTTAAAATATCAACTTTATTTATGCATATACACATATATAACTTTAAATGATAAATTTGTCAAAACTCATGGAACTGCACACTTAAAACCGGTGTATTTCATTGTATGCAAATTGTGTATATTATATATGTAATATATGTACATAATATATATATTATATATATAATATCACACACACACACACACATATACACATATATATGTAATTTTTTTTTTTTTGGATAATAAGTTCAGGAGTCTTGCAAGCCTGATACCCACAGCATAGGTTCTATGCCTTTAAAAGAGATTAGTGGATAGTGGTGATGGCTGCATAACATGGAAATTGATTTGTGTAACTAAAAATGGTTAAAATGGTAAATTCTATGTCATCTATAGTTTACCACAATTAAAAATAAATAAATAAATAAAGGGGCCGGCCCCGTGGCCGAGTGGTTAAGTTCACGCGCTCCGCTTTGGTGGCCCAGGGTTTTGCCGGTTTGGATCCTGGGTGCAGATATGGCACCGCTCATCAAGCCATGCTGAGGTGGCATCCCATGTAGCACAGCCAGAGGGACCTACAACTAGAATATACAACTATGTACTGGGGGGCTTTGGGGAGAAGGAAAAAAAAAAAAAGAAGATTGGCAACAGATGTTAGTGTAGGTGCCAATCTTTAAAAGATATTTAAAAACTTGGCAATAAATAAATAAATAAATAAATAAATAAGAGACTAGTTTGCTTCCATTTGTACCCAACCTGGGTAAATGGTCATTCAGTACAACTGAATGACTTGTTTGAAGCTTGATTTATGCTGCCATAATTTTATGGCCAGTCATAACAACTTTGGGGCTGGCAGTTTTAATTATTGCCTGTGAAGAGCTCTGTGTTGTAGACAGTCAGCTGCTGACAGATGGAAGACGCTTCCTAGATAACCTGCCGTGTGCTTTACTTGTCTTCTTCGTATTGTTTTCCCACAAGGCTCACTTGTGTACAAGTGTGAGATAAGGGCTTCCTTTAAGTGGCGACCGGAAGGCTGGGGTGTCCACCATCTTACATCTTGGGCTGACACCCAGGGCATGGGAATGCTCTGACTCGGCGCCCGGAGTTTCTGGCCCCGTGTCCCCTGTGACCCAGAAGACCTGTTTGGGCTGTTTCGTGATGTTTAAGTGTCCCATCCCAACAGTTTGTCTCAGCGGCTTCTTTTTCCGTGCAGTGCCAGATCCGCTTTGGAGGGAGAAAAGAGATCGCCTCGGATTCTGACAGCAGGTAAATATGTCACTTCTACAAACCATTTGCCATCAAGATCTCAAAAGTGGCCAGAGATGAGCAGCTTCTGTCTTCTGCCTCTGCAGCCAAGCGGTCCAGTGAGTAAATGTGGGCGATCTGTAGACCATCAAGGCAGTGACTGCTTGTCTAAAGCCTTTCCAGCTTCCCCTAATTCTCCTTCTAGTCGTCTGTTCTGAGGGAATCACTTGAAATACCTTTCTCTATAAAGTTATTTTCAGGGTAACTTATAGTGATGAAAACTCAGAAACCTTAACGCTCAACAATTGGGAAATGGTTAATAAAGTGTAGTGCATCAGTATATTTAACAATATTACATAGCCATTAAATTAATGTCCATACAGAATTTGTTTTAAGCAGAAAGATGCATATATGGTAATTTACAAATTATATATTCAGTAAAAATAAAAAGAGCAGGATACAAAACGGTATGGCTGTGGAGTGATCCTAGCTATGGTACATAACAATTGTGAAAAATGTGCTCTACCAAAATGTGAACAGACGTAATATTGGGGTCAAGAATATTGGGAATATTTATACCTTCTGATCTTTTTCGTATTTTATACGGTGATCATGTGGTCCTTTTATAGTTTAAAAAAAGTCTTAAAAATTGCCACTCACCTTCATGACCCAGGAAAGGCTGACATAATTGCATAAGCTTATAACGTTGACGAGGAGGAGACGCAAATGTTTTGGCAGAGGTAAGAGGCACAGTAGCATTTGCTGGAAATACTTTGTGAAGTCATTCGGAGCTGATTCATGCGCTGCAGCCTTGGAGGGGCAGGAGGACCATTCCTGCAAAGAAGGGGAGGGAACCACTTGCTCAGCATTTATCTCATCCTGGAGACTGTCCACGTCCCCACCCTCTTAACCTAACCCGCCCAGCAGAGCCAGTTCCCTTCTCTGGCCTTTCAGACCCTTGATCTTTGGTGACACTTTATCAGCCACGAACAAAGCCTGTGGTGCTACGTTTTAATAGAGCCTAGGGACTATTCAAAACTGGTGCAGAGTTAAAATCGTACGCCTCCCTTACACTCTGTCCTCTTTGCTTAGTTTCTCCATAACACCTCCAACGAGCAGACTGTACATTATGCTTTTTTGTTTTGTTTATTTCTGTCTCTCATCCCATAACGTCAGCGCTGTGTGGGCAGGGATGTCTTGCTGTCTTTTTCACTGGGGATCCCCAGTGCCTAGAAGCATGTAGAAGGTGCTCAGCAAAGATTCATTGTCTGGGTAAGTGCGCACTGCGTTGTCCCGTAGTCGAGTGTTTGAATATCTGTGCCACCACAAGGCTTGTGAGCTTTAAGGCAGAGGGGGCAACTTCTCTGTTTTTTCACTTCTCGGTGTTTTGCACAAACATATTGTGCCTGTCACACGTTAGGTTCTCAGTAGATGTCTGCAGCATTAGATTGTCAGACTGATTTATCGTTTCAGTTCTGCCGGAGGGCCTCCTATGGGGCCTGGCCTCGGTCGGCACAGGGTCCCTCACTTTGGGACCCAAGGTCCACCCGCACCAGAATCACCTGGGAGGCTTATTAATTAATAATGCAATTCTGCATCCCATCCTAGATTTACTGACTCCAGCTGTGTGTACAGGCATGCGTGCATGCGTGTGTGTGTATGTATTCAGGACTGCTTTACTTTATCACTTTTTTTTATGATTGTGCTGTTGATTTCCTGAGAGAGAAAAAGCGTTTCTAAATGTTAGGTTAACATGTTCTTATGAGGCCAGCCCCGTGGCCGAGTGGTTAAGTTGGCACGCTCCGCTTCGGCAGCCAAGGGTTTCGCTGGTTCAGAGCCTGGGTACGGGACATGGCACGGCTCATCAGGCCACGTTGAGGCGGCCTCCCACATGCCACAACTAGAAGGCCCCACAAGTAAAATATACAACTATGTACTGGGGAGATTTGGGGAGAAAGAGTAGAAAAAAAAAAAGACAATTAAAAAAACAGAAAAACAAAAATACCATGTTCTTACACAGTAATTTATGACTGTAACTTTTATTCTGTAAAATATTATGTTTCATAGTAGAATTAAAAAAGTTAATTCCTTCCATAGTAACTGTGGTTTATGGCTCAAAGGAGTATCCTGCTCCATATTAGTAATAATAGTTACTGCTTCTTACTGTTCGTGCCACTCTTTGTTCCTGTCGACTCTTGATCTTCAGGCCAATCTCAGGAGGAGTGGCGTGTTGTTCTTTCTTTATGGATGAGAAGACAGAGACAAAGAGAGCTGACATAATCCAGCCCAGGTTAGGCATCTGGGAAATGTTAGAGTTGGAAGTTGGACCCTGGTTTCTTGGGCTCCCAAGTCTATTCTTTCTCTGTCATATGACATTTAGTGATTACATTGGTTTTGAAGCTGGGTTTAAAAAAAAAATTTGTTTTTCCCCCCCTAGAGGGGTCCTTCTCAATATCAGAGTCATGGTCTTGTCTTTGAAATGTGTTTGGCTGAAGGTGGCACCACCTTCATATGGGAAAGGCCACGTCAGTGTCCTTAGTCTGTGAAAAAGTGTAACCTCAAGAGGGAAAGTCAGTGAACTTTTAAAAATAACTGTTGTGAGGTCTGAAAAAAATAGATGTCACCTCTCCTCCTCACCCCTGACAAATGGCCCAGCCCCGGAATTGATCTCAAATGCATTTCCTTTCTCCAGCACCCCTGCCGTCACCCTGGCCCAGTCACGTCTCTCACAGGACGGCTGCCGTAGGCCAGCTCCCCATCTTCCTCTTATCCTGCCTCCTCTGTGTTGAGAGTTCTGCAGAATGCAGATTCCCTCACATCACTGCCCCGTGGAAGCCCTCCACTGGCTTCTCTTTGCTCTGGGGAAAAAGACCCACATCCTTAACACAGCCTGGAGGCCTCACACTTTTCCTCCGGCTCTTTGCTCCAAACACCCTGGCCTGGCCTTTTCTGTTTTTTTATTTTTAATTCTAAAGCCTTTCAGTAATTTTTCGGGGAAATCTTCCAGACCCCCGATCCAATCCTGCCCCCTCCCCCGGCCTGGTCATCTGGACCTGTTTTCCTTGCTCTATACCATGGATTGGCAAACTGTAAAGGGCCGGGTTTGGCCTGTGGGCTATACTCTGCTGCTTCCTGCTCTATACCGTTATAGTCTATATGTTTCTTCCACAAACTAAACGTTCGTATGAAGAATTGATTACACCTGTCCCTCAACTAGCTAGCAAGCTGGAAATGAGCCTGTTTTGCCCACCGTGTCCACAGCGCTGACCCATGGCAAGTGCCCATACATGTTTATTGGAGCCTCATTCGTCCAGCAGTTAGTTACCGAATGCCTACTTGGTGTCGGGTTCCGTGCTGGACACTGGGGCTTCCCAGATATTTCAGACAGGTTTCTACCCCTCAGGTGGCTTTGTGTGCACTGGGGAAGATAGTCCAGGGGAGCAGTGATTGCAGAATGCGACGCTGAGGGCTGGTCCAGGGGGCTGGGCAGGCTGGAGTGGGAGTGCTAGGCTCGCAAGGCCTGGCTTGGAATCTGGCTCTTCCCCTTTCCAGCTGTGTCACCTGCCTGACTTCTCTGAGCCCTAGAATTAGGTCCGCTGTGTTATTGTGACTTATAAGAAATATATGTGTGTGTTCTTCGCCACATTCCTGGCACCAGCACAGAGCTTCAGAACTCCTAGAATTTCCAAAGTGCTGATAGCCGGAAAGGTGTCTTGTTACGTTAATATAGTGACTTTTGGAAAGTACCAAAGAGTAGGGGCTGGTTGCCAGGAGAACCAACCATGTGATTAGAGGGTTGGAACTTTCAGTCCCTCCCTGTACCACGCAGGAGGGACGAGGGGCTCAAGATTAAGTTGCCAGTGGCCAATGTTTTAATCAGTCATGCCTGTGTAACGTAGCCTCAATAAAACCCAAAAGGACAAGGTTTGGAGAGCTTCCGGGTTGGTGAACACTTGAGGTTTGGGGAGAGTGGCCCACTTGGAGAGAGAATGGAAGCTCCGTGCTCTTATCCCTTGCCCTAAGCACCTCTTCCATTTGGCTGTTCCTGACTTATGTCATCTTATAATAAACCATATTATATTTACTATAATAAACTAGTGATCTAGTAAGTAAAATGTTTCACCGAGTTCTGTGAGCCACTCTGACAAATTAATTGAACTTGAGGAGGAGGTCATGGGAACCTCCGAGATATATAGCTGGTCAGTCAGAAACACAAGTGGCAACCTGGGCTTGTGACTAGTATTTGAAGGGTAGGGGAGTGCTGTCCTGTAGGACTGAGACCTTAGTCTGATGCTTAACCTGATGCTGTCTCCGGGTGGATAGTGTCAGAATTGAGTTGAATTGTAGGACACCCAGCTGGAGTCAGAGAATTGCTTGGTGGTGTGGGGAAACCCATCCATCAGAAAAGGTGACGAGAATCGTACCTACCTAACCAGTTGTGAGGATTAAGTCCGATACTATGTGCAAAAGTGCCACACATGTAGGGGTGTTAGTTTCATTCCGCACATTCCATACCATACCCTCAGGGAGTGAAGAAGTCTGGCTGGGACACTCATACTCCGCTTGTGGCACCTATCCGTGCTGCCTATTGGGGCAGGTGGTCGACTGTAAACAGAATGAAGGGGTAGATGTGAATTAGTGAGCCTTGTCGATGTTCTCTTGCTCTCAGAGCAACAATTGAAGGTGGAGGATTTCTTTCCCTGTAACTCTAGGCATGGTTCTCAGTCCCATTTGGAACATGGAGCTTCTTATGTGTGTCTCTTCCCACATCAGTCTCCTCCAGGAATCTAAGAACCAGTGTCTCTTAAGAAATAACGGATAATTGGAAGAAATTTTTCTTAAAAGGCCAAGTGTTCTCTTTGGATGCCATTTTTAGTTTACTCTCTTAGGAAAAATTCTAGGCAGGACTGTGAGCTGTCGGCTTGTGGTGGCAGCTAGAGAGTCCAGCTGGTTGGACAAACATCAGGAGGAACTTAGAGAGGATGATGCACCGGTGTATCTGCCAAGGCTCTCTGGTAACAAGCAGCAGAAATTTACTCCAGCTGAGGACATTGGGAGCCCACAGAGTCAATGGCAGCCCGGGTTTGGAAACAGGAAGGAGTCGAGGCAGCTTTGGAAGGTTCCTAAGCTGGAAACAGGCCCAGAAATACTCTCCCAGCAGGAATGGTGGTCCCGGTAAGGCTCTGCTGCTGGAGTGAACACCGGCTGTTTTCTGATTCTCATTCTGCTCAAGATTGACGTTCCAGCGAGGGAGCACCTCATCGGTCAGTCTCAGGTCACATGGCCGCCTCCTGGCCACCAGCAGAAGGATTTGGCTGAGGGATCTTCCTGGGACCCCACTGCCTGTGGAGTGCAAAGATGGCTACTTGGGTTCACCATCCCACCAAGACAGTATCCAGGGAGGAAGAAATAGAGCATCAGAATGAAACCTGGGTGCTGTTAGGAAGGTGGAGTGAAGACAGGGTGGCCAGAATGCCCATCAGTGATCCCCTGTCGTTGCCACATTGTAATGATGATCTTTCTTGTGACAGCACTGTGAGGTTTGAAAATGTTTACCTCTATGTCATCAGTCTCATTTGATCCTTGCAGTGACCCTGGAGTGTGGGCGAGCAAGAGGGGGATAACTTCCCTCCTTTTACAGGAGTGGAAGCTTGGAGCTAGTCATCCATGCAGCGTTGATCTATCATCATCCCCTGGGTGTCGGCGCTGGGGCGGGGGCTTCCATTGGGTGGGTCGCGTGGTTTGTAGGTAGTGGAACGGCACTGGAGCACAGACTTCCAATTCCCAGCATGGTCCTCATTCTCTAACACCACATCCCTTCTTGTTTTTCTAGCAGTTTCCCAGAGTGAGAGATCTGTCTCACTGCAAGTACTTAACATTGTTTTAAGTGTTAAATGTCATGGCATTAAATTCCTTTCAATTGCCTAACGGCTCAGTTCTTCTCCTTTCAATTCTTTTTATTTATTTATTTTTTAAAGATTTTATTTTTTTCCTTTTTCTCCCCAAAGCTCCCCGGTACATAGTTGTATATTCTTCGTTGTGGGTCCTTCTAGTTGTGGCATGTGGGACGCTGCCTCAGCGTGGTCTGATGAGCAGTGCCATGTCCGTGCCCAGGATTCGAACCAACGAAACACTGGGCCACCTGCAGCGGAGTGCACGAACTTAACCACTCGGCCACGGGGCCAGCCCCTCCTTTCAATTCTTTTTAAGTATCACAGGGAAACACTTGGTTTGGTATTAATATTAAGTTGAATTAAATGAAATTGCCAATATTTGATCATTTTTGACCTAGAAAAATGACAGTATCATATAGCTCAAAATAACATGTCTTGCACTGCTCCCCCTCCTTGTTAGCCAGAATGTGCCAGTTTCAGGCTGTCTTCCTCTGGTGGTGACAGGGAGAATTTAGTACTTTATTTTAATTGCCTTAACTTTTAGGGCTGCTCTGTTTAGTGCCCGTGATGCTGGCTCTCCATTTGCAATAGCAGTAGAGTTTTTCCTTTTAAAATGGGCATATTTAAATGAAAAAGTGAGTGAAACTCAAGACAAATAAGTAATAGTACGTATCCTCAGACGTGACGAAAGTTGCCGAGGTGTTTGTGAAGGACTGAAGTGTGGGAAAGAGAACGCGGCTAGGACTGAAGCTGTGGGCTTTAGGGGCCCGCATGAGCCACAGCATTGTTCTCCTGAAACCAAAGACGCAAAGTGTGTGTGTGCAAAGAGTGCGTGCACGCGTGTGTATGAGTGTGTGGGAGAGAGATTAGTCTGATTTTGTGAGATTGACACAGATGCCGCAGTCCTCATGTGAAGCGTAAAACAACGTGTACATGAAAGGAAGTTACAGGCAGGACATGTCTTTTCCCTTTTTGTCCTTAGAGTCCTCCCCAGGAGGAAGTGGCGGCAGTCACCAGGCTCCGTAACATTTGTGTTTCTCCTCGTCCCTTTTTGTTGGTTGTTCTCCCGTTTTCCCCTAAGAACAAAGACCCATTCTTGTGCTTCGTTAAAACTATTCCACTTTCTGTCAATCACACTGGCCTGGGAAGAGGCCGTATCATAGCTTTTGAATGTTTTGCCTTCTGGAAATAATGGCCCAAGAACTCAGCAGACACTGCAAGTTACCTCAAAGACTAGATACGTTACTGTTTCACAGAAGCATCTTCCTCCCCCTGTGGAATTACAGAACGTAATCTGGAAGTTTTCCTGCGGAATTTTAAATAGCAGCCCAAACTGAGGGGCAGGAAAATGAGTGTGGGATTTGAGCCTGGAGTTTGAATCGCGGCTTTGCCAGTTCCAGGTCATGTTGTGACTGTAGGCAAGTCTCTGACTTTCTTGTGCCTCAGTGTCCTCATCTGTAAAATAGGGGTAGTAGTAATAATATTCACTTCACAGAGTTGTTGCGAGTTAGTCCACGTGCAGCCCTTAGAACAGAGCCTGGCGCTGGTAAGTGTCCAGTAATTGTTGGCTATTGTTACTGCCATGATTTTAGGTGAAGTGTCTGGACGCTTGGTAAATATTCTCTGTGCACTGGGTCTCTTTGCCATTGGGCGTGACAGTGAGTTGGCTTTGGGTAAGGTGTTCATCCAAGAACATTTGGAAATCGTAAATTTTTGTGACCCTTCCAGGTGACTATGGCAGAAGAAATCAGAAGGGAGCATTTCTTCTCCTTCCAGAGCACACCAGGGAAGAGGGGTTTGTTTTGGTGATTTTTCTTTACCTGTTGAGGAATTAGAAAGGAAGCTGAAAACAAACCAGCCGCCCTTTCCTGTTCCCTAATGTTATTCTTAGTGTAGATGAAGACTGCCATATGAATTCCTTTGGACACGTATGAAACCAAATGGCCTTTTCAGGCATCCTTTTCCTCTTTTACGTGTCTCTCGATGTTCATCATGTGGTTTTTAATCTCCAGTTTGTCACAGGTGTTTGACCAACCTCTTATTAGTTTGAGGTTTTGACGGGATGTTCTAATTCTCGTCATCCTGGCAAAAAATCCTGGGGTCCATTAATTGGATTCCTTATCCCCCTACCCTGAGCACTTTATTTCCACTTTGTGGATCTGTAGTAGATAGTTCCACATTGCATATTCTTTTATTTTACTATATTGATCAAAAGCATTGATTTTTTTTTTGGAAAAAGATTATTTTTAGCAACTGGGGAGCTCTAGGGCATTTAGCAAATCTGAGCACATTTCCATGTCTGAATTTTAACAAATATTTATATTGTTTGTATCGATAGTTGTTGAGAGCAGTGCGTGGCCCATAGGAAACTCTGTGTGAGTCCTATCATCCACTTCCTCCTCCTCTCCATCCTGGTGGTGGAGAGAGGCCGTGAGCATGAAGTATGAGCTTTGGGGTCAGACGTACTTATCTTTCTGCTCACCTTGGCCACAAATCACCAACTGCCGGTTGTGTAATTTTGGACTTAGCTTCTCTAGGCCTCTGTTGCACCATCTGGAAAATCAGATGATGATCATGGTATCCACTTCGCAGGGTTGTAGTGAGGATTAGATGTAATAATGGTTGCTTGGCATACTCAGTAAGAACTGAATAAACTCACTATTTTTTCTTTCTATGACTAGACATACCAGTGTTTTGGCTACTTTGGAAACTAAAGGCTAGAATGATTAATTCCTCCGTTTAACAGGTATTTATTTATAGATCCCTATGTTGGCATTGGAGATGCAAGCTAGATGAGATGGTTGCTGTCCTCAAGGAACTCAAAACTGAGTCGCGGAGATGGAGATGTAAATTGTGAGCAGTCATGGTGGCCTGTAGTAATAATTACATGATGCAGACGTGAGACGTGAGTGCAGGGTCTTTAGTAGTCAAATGGGCAGGAGGGGACTTCCAGGCAGGGGAGATAGCAAATGCGATGGTGCAGGGATGTGCAAGAAAATGGTCAGATCATGGATGATGTGTTGGAAGATGGGCTGGAAAGTCCTAGATTTCTTCTCTTGCTGTCATGGGGAAGTGCTTGAACTTTATCCATTAGGGTATTATTTCTTAAACTATGAACTATTTGTATACCATTTTCACAATTTTTGCCATTTCTGTATACTATCTGAGCCAGAGATTGACTTTAGGTGGAATTTCAAGGACCTGTCTGCTCTGCTCTTGTAAGTAATACCATCAGTGAAATCAAAGATTGATGGCTGGTTCTGTTTTTTTCTTGACACATTAAAATGATTAACATAGAAATGTTCATCTGCCTTCCCCTTAAAATCATCTCATGTACTGTATAGCCATAGCAAACTGTGGTATGGATAATAAGAAAGAAGGAAAGAAAGATAGTGACATAGATTTGTGTTTCAGGAGGGTAACTTCTGTTCAGGATGCCAGGAGGATGGACAGGGTGAGATGGGGGCTGAGAGAGCAGTGAGGTGGCTCTGTGCGGTGGACAAGAGGGCTGAGTGGAGGTGGTGGTGTTGGGAGAAGAGAAGGACGGATTGAGAAGCTTTAGGGCTGAGCTTGATAAGATTGAGTCACTGACTGGATGTGGGGCATGAGACATGCATATTCTGGCTCTGAGGTGTGACCAGAAATCAGAACAAATGTGTGTTGTTTTTAATTTCTTTTTTTTAAAGCAAAGTTTTGGTGTGGAGATTTCTTTCTCCCAGGCTGTGGGCTCCAACCAGACTTGGAGATCCCACTGGCCACTGACTTAACGTCACTTCTGTTTCCTCCTTTCACATTCATTCGTTCCTTCTGCATCTGGGGGCTCTTGTTTTTCTCCGTTCTCTTTTTCCCTTTGAGTTACCAGCTTCTTCAGCCAATTCCTTGTCAGCTGGCATCTCCTGTTCTTGATTTTGAAGCGTCTCATCTGCCAAGAGCATCCCGAGCAGTATTTGTGTCTAGACCAAGAGCTGGAGTTCTGTGTATCCCAGAGAATTTTGAAAATGGCCAGAAATTATGATTTAACCCATTTAAAAATCGGTTATTTAAATTTCTTCTTCCTCTGGTAGAACATTCGTTTGATTTCTTTTTACATGTCTGTCTGCCATCCTCAAACCCTCACACTTACAGTATCTTGAAAAACTACTGCGTTGTGAGTTTTCACTGTTTCCAAGCTTGCATTTTTTTCTGGTTGTCAACTGCTTTTTTTTTTTTTTTTTTTTGGCCTCTTTTTTCTCTACCATATCCTTTTCTTCCTCCATCTGGGTAACTTATGTTAATGATCAAGAATTATTTATTCTGTGTTTTTCTCCACATTTATATAGTCTTTTGCAAATAAAATATCCATGTATATACCCACACACACGTTTTATTGACACTGTTTTATAAAAATTGAATTATATGTAATGTTCTGCATCTGTATTTTCCCTCTTGGCACTACCCTGTCAAAACCTTTCCAAGTTATAGTTCTAATAATGCTTTTTTAAAAGGCTGCATTATCTTGCATGATGCAGACGTGCAAACAATTGCCTATGAAGTAATACTTTGTGTCTAGTTTTTACTATTATGGACAATGAAACAAAAGACATCCTTGAGCATCTTTTCTTATATCCTGAGGATTTTATTTCTTTTGCATAGATTTTCAGGAGTTGGGTGGCCAAGTCAAAGAGAATATGTGTTTATTTTTAATAGTTGTGGTCCGGTATCTTTCTAAAAGTTTCTACAAGCGATGCGTGTGACTGCCCTTTTCCTTTTTGCTAACAATAGTTTTGAGTGTTTTGTGAAGTTTCGTCAGTCTGATGGGTGAAAAGTGGTGGCTTACTGTCAGTTTTATTTGCATTTCCTTGATTGCTAGTGAATTTCAGTATCTTTTTTGTCTTTATCTTTGTTGGCTTATAGCTTTACTCTTTTGTGCAAAGCTTATTCCTTTTATTTGTCCATTTTTTAATGGGATTATTTGTCCCCTTGTCAATTTGTGAGAGTTCTTTGTATATTGTAGTAATTAATTATAATACCACATTAAAAAATTTTTAGATGGTTAAATGTCTTTTTACTGATCCATATACCTATCTACCAGTTTCTGGTTTTTTGGTGTTTTAAGATCTTCCCTAACATAAGAGCGTGCATGTGTTCTTTTTAATTTTCTTGTAAGATTTTTATTGTTTACAGTTAAGCCTTTAATTTATCTGGAATTTATTTTTATATGGTCTATGGGATAAAGCTAAAACCAATTTTAGTTTCTTCTAGATGGTTGCCAGCTTTCTCACAGATCTTTTTTGCTCTTTGTGCCTGGGCTGCAATTTCCTGTCGTTCCATTTACTTAGCAGACAGAGAGGATGCTGTGGGCCAAAGCACGTAGGAGTAATTGAGAAGAGTGTGCTGATTTGATTTTCTGGGGCTGGGACCCCTGGCAGAGCAAGGAGTGTGGGAGGCCCTTGCACACTGGTGCTGTCATGCTGATGATGAGGTGTCCAGCTTCAGCCCTCAGCTGTCATTATCCTTGCTCTAGACAAGTTTGCCCGATTTTTCAAGGATGCTTAAGTCCACCGAAATGACGGTAGGTGGTGCAAATAGGAGAAGACATTCTTTTTTTTTTTTTTTTTTTAATTTATATATTTTTTTAATTAATGTTATGATAGATTACAAGCTTGTGAGATTTCAGTTGTACATTTTTGTTAGTCATGTTGTGGGTACACCACTTCCCCCTTCGTACCCTCCCCCCACCCCCCCTTTTCCCTGGTAACCACCGATCAGATCTCCTTCTCAATATACTAATTTCCACCTATGAGTGGAGTCATATAGAGATCGAGGAGAAGACATTCTTATCGAAGTCCACTCCTCTTCCTCTTCCTCCTCCTCCTCCCTCAAATGGGCATCATACCATTTATATTACTCTATAGTTTCCTTTTTTTTTCCCCCATAAACCTGGCCATATATTATGGACATTGTTCCAGGTCAATAGGTAACATAGTGATGCAGCTTACCATCAATGGCATCTTTATGTGTAATTAAGAAAGAAAAACTGTTGCTAATTTCAGTTATATAATTTCATCAATTACGCGGCACACCTGGATTTCAGAGATGTGAAAATGTGGACAAAGGTGCTTCTTAGGATTGATTAGATATGGCATCTCGTTCTTTTTAAACTTCTCTAATATTTTGTAGTATGGAGGTGTTATAATGTATTTTACTGCTCTCCTGTTAATGGAAGTTCAGGTTGCTTATAGTTTTGTGTATCTTTGCCTACTAGTGCTTTTATGTTGTTTATTTAAACTTTTAATTTTGAGATAATTGTAGATTCACATACAGTTGTAAGAAATAATTTAGAAAGATCCCATTTACCCTTCACCCAGTTTCCTCCAATGGTAATATCTTGCAAAACTCTAGGACGGGTATTTCAAATTTCTGTAGTTTTACTTAGGGTGGGTGGGTGGGTGGGTGTGTGTGTGTGTGTGTGTGTGTATGTATGTATATGTGTATTCTGTGCAGTCTTATCACTATGTAGGTTCATGTGTCCACCACCACAGTCAAGAGACAGAGTATCTTTATCACCAAGAGTAGTTTTATCACCAAGGGATCCCTCCTGTTGTCCTTTTATAGCCATGCCCATCTCCCTCCTGTTCCCTCCCTCCCCATCCCTGACTCCTGGCAACCACCAGTCTGTTCTCTGTATCTGCAATTTTGTCATTCCAAGAGTGTTATATAAATGGAATTATGCAATGTGTAATCTTTTGGGATTGGCATTTTTTCACTCAGCATAATTCCCATGAGATTCATCTGGGTTGTTGCTTGTATCAATAATGTTCCTTTTTATTGCTGAGTGGTATTCCATGATATGGATATACCACAGCCTGTTTATTCATAACTCATTGAAGGACATCTGGGTTGTCTTCAATTTTTGGCTATTGCAAATAATGTTGCTATAAACATTCATGTACAGATTTTTTGGTGAACATAAGTTTTCATTTTTCTGAGATAAGTTCCCAAGAGTGCCATTGCTAGATTGTATGATATTTGTGTATTTAGTTTTATAAGAAACTGCCAAACTGTTTTCCAGACTGGCTGTACCATTTATGGTCCCACCAGCAGTGTGTGAGTGATAGTTTGTCTGCATTCTTGTCAGCATTTGGTATTGTCACGACTTTCTATTTTAGCCATTCTTATAGGCATGTGGGCATATCTCTTTGTAGTTTTAGTTTGCATTTCCCTGATGGCAAATGATGTTGAACGTATTTCCATGTGCTTGTATGTTTATGTTCCCTTTGGTGAAATGTCTGTTCGTGGTTTTTGTTCATTTTCTAATTAGTAGTGCTTTTGTTTTTACACGATAAATTTCTAGAAGCAGGATTACTTGCTCAAAGGGTATAGGCATTTAAAAAAAATTGTACTGCCTTATCTCTTTGCAGAAAGATGAAGCAATCATATTCATATCAACAGTACCCATTTACATGTATTCTTGCTAGATCTGTGATTGCTTTAAACTTGATAGTCCTAAATTGGTATCTTAGTATTGCAACATTTACCTTGCCCCTAGTGACATTGAATATCTTTTCATATGTTTATTGGCTAACTATATTTCCTCCTTTCATGGTTTTCTTTTGTTCACCTTCTTTAATAATTTTAAAAAATTTTTTGAGTTGCTTTTCTTTTTCTTACCCATTTGTAGAAGCTCTTCATGTCCTATGACTATTAATCATTTTTCAGTTATATGTGCTGTAAATATTTTCTCCAGTCTATCATTTATTGTTTTACTATATCTATGATATCTTTTGCCATGTAGAAATTTAAAAATTTTATGTGGTTAATTCTGTGAACCTTTAAAATTTGTTTTATTTATTTTTTTTAGTTGTAACATTGGTTTATAACATTATATAAATTTCAGGTATACATCATTGTACTTTGATTTGTGTGTAGACTGCATCGTGTCCACCACCCAAAGACTAATTACCATCCATCACCACACACGTGTGCCCAGTCATCCCTTTTGCCCTCCTCCCTCTCTGCTTCCCCTCTGGTAACCACCAACCCAATCTCAGTCTCTATGTATGTTTGTTTGTTGTTGTTTTTATCTTCTATTTATGAGTGAGATCATACAGTATTTGACTTTCTTCTCCCTCTGATTTATTTCACTTAGCATAATACCCTCAAGGTCCATCCATATTGTCACAAATGGCTGGATTTCATAATTCCTTGTGGCTGAGTAGTACTCCATTGTGTATATACACCACATCCTCTTTATCCATTCATCCTTTGATGGGCACCTAGGTTGCTTCCAAGTCTTGGCTATTGTCAGTAATGCTGCAGTGAACATAGGGGTGCGTGTATCTTTACGCATTCGTCTTCTCATGTTCTTTGGATAGATACCCAGCAGGGGAATAGCTGGATCATATGGTAGATCTAGTCTTAATTTTTTGAGGAATCACCATACTGTTTTCCATAGTGGCTGCACCAGTTTACACTCCCACCAGCAGTGTATGAGGGTCCCCTTCTCCCCACATCCTCTCCAATACTGTTGTTTCCTGTCTTGTTAATTATAGCCATTCTGACCGGAGTGAGGTGATATCTTATCGTAATTTTTTTTTTTGGAGGAGGATTAGCCCTGAGCTAACATCTGCTGCCAATCCTCCTCTTTTTGCTGAGGAAGACGGGCCCTGAGCTCACATCCATGCTCATCTTCGTCTGCTTTGTATGTGGGACGCCTACAGAGCATGGCTTGCCAAGCGGTGCCATGTCCATACCTGGGATCCGAACTGGTGGACCCTGGGCTGCCAAAGCAGAACGTGCGCACTTAACCACTGTGCCACCAGGCCGGCCCCTCCTTGTAGTTTTGATTTGCATTTCCCTGAAAGCTAATGATCTTGAGCATCCTTTCATGTGCCTGTTGGCCATCCATATATTTTCTTTGGAGAAATGTCTGCTCAGATCTTTTGCCCATTTTTAAATTGGTTTGCTAGTTTATTTATTGCTGAGGTCTATGAGTTCTTTATATATTTAGCATATTAACCCCTTATCAGATATATGGCTTGCAAATATCTTTTCCCAGTTGTTAGGTTGTATTTTCAGTTTGTTTATGGTTTCCTTTGCTGTGCAGAAGCTTTTTAGTTTGAGGTAGTCCCATTTGTTTATTTTGTCTTTTGTTTCCCTTGCCTGGTCAGAGACGGTACTTGAAAATATGCTGCTAAGACCGATGTCAAAGCACCTACTGCCTATGTTTTCTTCTAGAAGTTTCATGGTTTTAGCTTCTTACATTCAAGTCTTTAACCCATTTTGAGTTAATTTTTGTGTGTGGTGTAAGATAATGGTCTATTTTCGTTCTTTTGCCTATGGCTGTCCAGTTTTCCCAGCACCATTTATTGAAGAGACTTTCCTTTCTCCATCGTGTGTTCTTGGCTCCCTGGTCAAAAATTAGCTGTCCATCGATGTGTGGGTTTATTTCAGGGCTCTCGATTCTGTTCCATGTATCTGTGTTCTGTTTTTGTGCCAGTACCATGCTGTTTTGGTTACTGTAGCTTTGTAGTATATTTTGAAATCAGGGAGTGTGATACCTCCAGCTTTGGTTCTTTTTTCTTAGGATTCCTTTGGCTATTTGAGGTCTTTTGTTGTTCCATATAAATTTTAGGATTCTTTGTTCTATTTCTGTGAAAAATGTCGTTGGAACTTTGATAGGGATAGCATTGAATCTATAGATTGCTTTAGGTAGTATGGACATTTTAACTGTGTTAATTCTTTCAATCCAAGAGCACAGAATATCCTTCCATTTCTTTGTGTCTTCTTCACTTTCTTTCAACAATATTTTATAGTTTTCAGTGTACAGGTCTTTCACCTCTTTGGTTAAGTTTATTCCTAGGTATTTTATTCTTTTTGTTGCAATTGTAAATGGGATTGTGTTCTTAATTTCTTTTTCTGCTACTTTGTTGTTAGGGTATAGAAATGCAACTGATTTTTCTATGTTGATTTTGTATCCTGCAACTTGACTGTATTCATTTATTTAAAATGTTAGTGATAGAGTATCTTATCCTGAGGTTCTTCTGTATTTTTCTCTATTATTTTTACAGTTTTATTTTTTTTTACACATATATTTTTCTTTGATCTTGATCCATCTGGAATTTAGTTCTGTGGTTTGAGATAGAAGTTTATTCGTATTTCAGCCCTGTAGCTTCTTGTGTCAGTGCCACTGGTTAAACAGCCCACTCCTGCCTGTCTGAATTGAAGTGCTAACATTATTATGTATAAAATGGTTACATATTTGTTTGGATTTTCTGGGGGGTTCTCTATACTGCTCCATCAATTTGTTTATCCCTGTACCCCAAACCACACTGTGCCAAGTCCTTCCTGTGATGATTATTGGAATTTATTAAATTTATACAAAAATTAATTTGGGAAAAATTGACATTTTTATTTTGACAAATCTTCCCACCCAGGAAAGTGCTAATCTGTATATCTTTTAAGAAAATATTATGGTTTTCTTCATATAGGCCTTATATCTTACTTGTAAAAAATATGATTTATTTTAATTTTGTTACTATTGTGAATGGAACTCCCCTCCCCATTTTGTCTGCTTAAAAAAAAAAAATCAACTTTTGAGGCAGGCCTGATGGCCTAGTGGTTAAAGTTTGGCACGTTCCGCTTCAGCAGGCCGGGTTTGGTTCCTGGATGTGGAACCACACCATCCATCATCTGTCGGTAGCCATGCTGTGGTGGTGGCTCACACAGAACAACTGGAAGGACTTACAACTAGAATGTACGACTATGTACTGGGGCTTTGGGGAGGAAAAAACCCCCAAACTTTTAATGTTATAGTTTCTTTTATTGTAATATTTTTTATTTTTGTGGGTTAGGAACATTTTTAGATCTTTTTGTAGATCTGCTTTTTTTCACTTAACATTATAATCTAAGCTTTTAAAAAATACTATTTAAAGTTTTTTGTAGGCATTTTATATAGTTGTGTGATTTTTCCTCACCATACCTTTGAAGCCGTATTTTTTCATTCTTTGTAGCTCAGGGTAGCAATATTTCTGGTTCTTGAGACATGAATACTTCTTTAACGCTTGTTTTAGAAAAAAGCTAAGTTCAGACAAGCATAGGGGCGAGAAAGATATCACTAGTAATTCTTTTACCAAGTGGTTCTTAATTTTTTCACATAATTCCCTTATGATTTTGGTTTTTTTTTTAGCATACTTGAGAGCATACTTAATATACACTTTCGTACCCTGCTTCTTTTTCATTTTATGTTATATTGTAAACCTGTTGGCTTATCATTATGAGCTCTGGGTAAATATTTTTAAGGGCTGAATAGCATTCAGTTATATGCTGTGTTAGCATTTGTTTAACCAGTTGCTCAGGTGTTAAATCTTCAAGTGTTTTTTAACTTTCCACTGGTGTAAATCATGTTATTTTGAATATTTTCATTCTTAAATCTTTATCTGACTTGTAGATTGCAGCTGAGGATTGGTTTCTGTCAGTAAAATTCATGAGTTAGAGGATGTGAACCTTTTTGAAAACTTAATTTGTAAAATGTAAATATAGGGCATGGCCCATTTCAAATGCTTGTCTGGTAATGGCCTTGCTTTAGCAGGCTGCTTGATGACTGCACTGTCTTAAATGTTATGGCTAATGCTGTTACTTGGCTGATTTTTATGGGTACAATGGACTCCAGCTGACACTGGGGCTGTCCTCACGAGGATCATCCAGTCCTTGTTCGTGATTGTACTTGGTTTTCCCCAAAAGGTTCCAGTAAAGCTGTAACATAGTAAAGGATCAATTTGAAATATGCTCTTCAGTCACAACGTTAATTTGATGCAGGTCGTAAAAATGCAGCCTTTATTGCTGGTCCTGTCTTTTGTTCTAACATTTGCCATAAAAAAGTACAGGATTCTTAGGAATCTTATGATAGATGAATGTGACAGGTTAAGCAGTCTTGAAATATAGGACAAAGCTCAGAAAAACCTCTGCTTGCAGAATTTTAGCAGTAACCTAGTTAAGCTCATGCGGCGTCCAGCTGTGCTGGTGTTGGTAGACAGTTTGAAATTCAGCAGGAGGAAGTTATTTCGTTTTCCATTCATTAGCTCCTTCACCCCTTCATCAAGCTTTTACTGGGCACCTTGAAGGCAGCTTTTTTTTTTTTTTTAAAGAGCTTTATTAAGTCTAATTTATATACCACAAAAATCTACCCCTTGTACAATGCAGTGATTTTTTTTAGTAAATTTATAGAGTTGTCCAACCATCACCATAATCCAGTTTTAGAATATTTTCATTATCCCAAAATGTTCCCTTGTGCCCATTTACAGTTAGTCCCTGATTCCACTCCCTTCCTCATTGCTGAATAGTATTCCGTTGTATCGATACACCACATTTTATTTATCCATTTATCTGGTAAGCAGCTGTGTGCATAAGAAGTTGATTTTCTTGACTGATGTTTTTGAAAAAAGTTAAAACATTCACTAAGTGCCCCAGTTAATTAAAAGCATGCTCAACTCATTAACTTGTCATAGAAGTTGGCTGTGATAAAATGCAGTGGGGGGCAGCCAACCTACCACGGTGATTCCAGAGAGCATTTAGCAGAGAGCATTCTGGGATATAGGAGAGACTGAGCTGAGAAAATAAAGAACTCCACTAGAGCAGGAGCCGCTTTCATTTTGCAGGAATTATCATGGAACTGAGTAAAGATGGGAAGAAATGGAAAACCTTAGGGTGACATGGTTATAAGTCAGTGCCTCCAGAGTGCCCGCCACAAGCCAAGGGGTATAGATTCACGGGGTTGGACAAGTGTGTTCTCCTTCATTCACTAGTCTTAGCTGACCTGGATTTGGATTAAAAATTATACAAGATCTCCTGAGATGCGTCCCTCACCTCAATGTACATCAAGTCCGTATTCTGAGTTCTCTGAGGGGAGGGACCATTTGGGTCATATTTCCCACAGTAGCGGGGCATCGTGCTAAGTGCTGGGGCAACTAAGATGAATGAGGTGCGATCCTTGCTGTAAGGAGCTCGTGAGCAAGAGGAGACACCAGTGCGGAGCGCATCATTCACAGAGAGACTGGCCAAGTCCTGCAGTAGGAAGAAGCTCGGAATGAGGAAGCACTCAGGAAGGCTTCCTGTAGGAGGAGTCCCTTGAGCTAAGTCAGAATGACCAGCAGGTGTAAAGTCAGGTGGAATGGGGAGGTGAAAAGGGGACCCCTGGAGGGTGTTAATTAGAACGGCCTTCAGAAAGGCAGGCGTCCTAGTGAATTAGCTAGAGGGCTAGCAGGCATCTGGGTTTTCTGCTGTCTTAGATTGATTGTGACCTGTCTGCGTCTGGATGGTGATACTGCTGATGTAACCCGAACCTTGGGGACTGGCTTTGTACTGTTCACCTGCATTCCATTCCCCTTAGGGGCCAGGTGTGATCCGGAGTAGGCGGGGCAGTCACTGACTGCATTAGAGCCAAGCAAACTAAGAGGGATTGTTCAGTTACTTGTATTTGCAGATGGCTCATTTAAAGGGACAGGCTGTGGTTTATTGTGGAGAACTCTAAACACAGCCCAGGGTTTTCATTTTTTCCCCCTGAGATAGGGCCCTGGTCTTGCTCCATTTCGCTATGCCTCTGTTTCGGTTCCTATGGAATTTAGATCGTTTTGGTGAGTGTCCCAGCTTTCAGGAAGCCCTCAGATATGCGCCTGCATGGATATGTAGAGAGACTAGCATATGCACATGTAACATTTAGGAGTGACATCTGCCCAGCAAAGAGGGTTGTTTCAACGGAGGACTATTCTGGGACCCATGGTTGAAGATTACTCACTCATGTTCATGGAGCACACATTATGTACCAGGCACTGACTAGGTGCAGGGGAGCCAGGAAGACAAGGTAGGAGTTGGAAACCAAATAATGTAGTTTAGGACAGGCGTTAGGTTTGGGATGCCAAATAGGCTCCCTTCCTTGGAGGGCCAACTTTGATTGTTGGCAGTGGTAGCCCTGAATGCTGGGATGGGTTAGTGATGTCTGTCACGGGCACAGAATGGAGAGTAAACGTGCAAGTGCTGTGTATTTGCTGATGCCGTGTTAAGGTGTTCTGGTGTAGACAGATGACTTGAGTAAAGGTGGGGTATGGGAGGGAGAGGACTTTTTGTCTTAGAATAAGCGTGCTTGTTTTGGTGGTGTGGAGTGGAGTGGAACCCACCTTGGATCAGCATGGGGGTGGGAGGGTTGGAGTAGAGATGTTGCTGCTAATTAGGTGCGTCTTATGTTGCTGTTTACTATGTTCTTATTACGTAGTATCTCTTAAATGTCTGTAAGCCTGTTTCCTCAAGTGTAAAATGGAGATAACACCTGCCTCACCTATATCATAATGTTGATGGGAGGAGCTAATGAAGTAATGGACATGAAAATATTTTACCACCCACAGAGTGATAAGCCTTTGGAGTATTATTACTACAAGTGTGCTGGTGGGTGGAGCAGGAAATGCCTGCAGTTAGGCAAGGTTGAGCCAGATGGTGGTGGCCCCAGGGCCTTTGCACTGGGCCCCTCTGCCCAGCCCTTTGCTTCTTGTCATATCCAGGTCATAACTCCAAAGTTACTTCCATTCAGGCCATAAAATCCAAGGCTGTCCCTGCCCTGTCTCCACCTACCAACTCGTCCTGTTTTATTTTCTTCAAAGTTCTCATTAACTGAAATGGTCTGGTTAGCTTATTTGTTTGTGTATCTGCTAGAACTGTGCAAATGTGGTGAGGCAGAGACCTTACCTGTCTCTTTGTATTCTCAGAGCCTAGAACTGTGCCTGGCAGATAGGAGTTCAGGATTTCTTAACATTTGTTGTGTGAGTGAATGGAAGGGTCTCTGAAGTCCACTGACCCAGTTGGGCTGGGCGCCCAGGAGCCCTGGGAGGATTGCTGAGAATCGAGTGTAGTTGCTGTGACCTTATCTCTTTGCAAAGATGTTCTTGAATCTCCTATTTCTTTGATTATTGGGAAATAAATTCAATTAAATGCACAGTAATTGTAACTTAATTGAAAATTCCATCAACTCTGGATCTGACTTCACAATGTAATCTCTTACAGCAAAATAAAGAACAAGAATCAGAATTCATATTATTGTTTTAGTGTATGTAACAGGCCATGAAATTACACAATGTTTCCAATTTGGCAGGCTGGTGAATTCAATCTCTTAAAAAGATAATCTTGTTCCTTAAACTACACGTGATAAGAATTAGAGTTGAAACTTGTGAATTGGATGCAATTAACACCCAACCCCTCCCCACGCCAAACTGATTTGTTTTTAAATTGGCTTTTTTTTCCCTCTCCTCTGCTGGCTGGCACCAATTCCATTTTCCCTTGTTGCTTGCGAATTGTTACTGTGCTTTCACCAGTCTGATGAATATGGCTAGACTGTGTGGGGCTTCCCTGAGTTATGAGAAACAAATATAAATGGAGAGAGGTGTGTGGAGCGACCCAGGTCAATTACATGTCAATTACTTGCCTGTAGATCCAGGTGTCTAGTGTGTACCTTCACGCTGAGGTTCACACCTGGCAACTCACCCCCTCCCTGGAGATGCTGGGGCCATCCTGGTGGTTTCCCGCCCTTCTCGGGGTGAATTGATAAATCATTGCTTCTCTCGCAGGGTAACCTGTCTGTGCGCCCAGTTTGAGGCTGTCCTGCAGCATGGCTTGAAGAGGAGTCGAGGATTAGCACTAACAGCGGCTGCCCTCAAACAGGCAGCAGGCTTCGCCAGCAAAACTGAAACAGGTACCGTGGGGCCAGTTGCGGCCTGGAGGACGTTGTCTGGTCTCTGGCTCTCTCTTTTAATTTTTATTATTTAATAGTGGGCAAGGCGGTCATTGTGTGGGACGTGTTGCGGGGACGTGGTGTGGCGGTGCAGAGATCCATGTGTAAGGATGTCTTACTTGTAGTCAGTAATGGTGTTGTCTGGCATCGTAATTTAAATGAGGACATCCTTTGTGCAGGATTCTCAGAGCCATGTGTTGCAGTCTCTGAGGGGCTTGGGGCCTGCAGCCAAGGTGCTTATTTTCCCAACGTGGTGTGGCAATTGCTGGGAAATTAATAATCTGTTTTAATTTTATGCATGGGGATATGTGACATTTCGTAATTAAATCTGTCTCCAACAGCAGCAGCAGAAACCACGCAGGTCTGAGTTTATCGTTCTGCTTCCATCCATTTCAAAGTCATTAAAGCGGTTCCCGGGTGCTCTGCTCCTCTGTCTCTGAATGACGGGGATAACGCTAATAACCCTTAACACATACGGGTGCTTGGTGCAGCCTGGCACTTTGTTAGTCTTTTATGTGAGTTAACTTGTTTAGTTCTCACAACAGCCCTGTGAGTAGTGTGGGGACCTGAAATTGGCCACCCCAAGATATGTCTCTTTGGCATCAGGATTATTTGAGGCTGATTGCTTTTCATAAACTGGGACAGGGAAGGAGGCTCTGAGGAATGGAACTTGCCCTTTGTTAGGACACGTTTACATTTGTAAGGTAAATCTCTGTCTGTAAAAGGTGCCTCCCTCTCTGTACCAGGAAGAAGAAAGGAGATGACCTTCTCTCTAAAAACTCTTAATCAATACCAAAGGCAAGGACTTAAATCTGCATTTTATTGTGCTAGTCTGGTAACCTCCTGTAACTAACTTCCCTCCCCCTCCCAACGCTGGCATTTCTTTAAGGATTAAGCATCTTTTCTTAGGCTAGGAACTGATTGCTGAGCTCACCTGTGACCGCCCAGCTCCAGACAATCAACTTGCCTCCTGCTACGCCCACCGAGATAGCAGACCATTACCTGCTGTGTCCATCAAGCACTGTGCCGACAGGGCAATCTTGTGACTATTGTGGGAGGCACATTTCAATCACATGTGAAACACCCTGTTTGGGGCTATATAACCACTCTGTGCACCCCACTTCTTAGGTGCCCTTTCTTCCTTCGGGAAGAAAGGTCCCGGGCCATGGTTCCTCATAAAGCTTTGTTTAATTTTCTCTTGCTATTCTGTCTCATGTGAATTTAATTTGTTCTCCAGCTAGACGAACCCCCATTTGGGGAGAGGAAATGTCCTCCTCCCCTACAGTAGTAGCGACCTCTATTTCTCTGCTCTCCAGATGAGGAAACTGTTCGAAATGGTTTGCTTTGGATGGGAACCCTGAAGTGTAGTGCGTCGCCTGAAAACATCCTATGTCCTTCCCCTCCCCCACATCTGCAAGAGCAGCTTCTTCCAGACCCTGCTTGTGGCTGCCGCCCCCAAATTCCTGAATCTTTCTAGCTACTGTGGTAATGTCAGTGTCACTGCTGAGTAAAATGTGCCATCTTTTGCTAGTTGCCCTCCTTTCATGGCTGAAATCAGCCCTCGCCGTGTCTGGTGGAGGGGTCTGGGAATTCTCTGCCCACTGAAGCCCTCGCCCCGCCCTCTCCCTCGTGTTGGTGTATCTCCCTCCTTTCTCCTCTCAGCCCTTACACAAATCTTTGATTCCTGTTCATCTCACTAGTTGCTAACTTTCAGAAATGAATGTGGTTCCTGTTGGGGTCAGGGCACAGCTGCGAGAGGGATTCCTGTCACTGCTTTTTCTTCTGTGCCGAGTCCCTTCTTCAGAAGTTGGAAGTGTAGGGGGCCAGTTCAGAGGTGAGTCAGCATCAAGGGCCTCAGTCCTCGAAGAGACTACTGCCAGCTGCCTTGGCCACCTTGGGTGCCAGCCTCAGTTGTCTTGGTGGCTTCTCATGGCCATGATGCTCTCCTGAGCCTCTGCGTGGGGGAGGGCTTAGGCTATAGCTGGTTGATGAGCTGTTCGAGGACGTGGCTTTCCCAGAGTCCCCTTCGGCTTGCCAGGCCCTTGTATTTCTTCCCGTTTCTATCTTACCTGTCTCTGGGGGAGCTATCTTAGAGAAACTGGTGTGGAGTAGACCGTGAGGCTCTGGGTCTGCTTCCGCCGAGGTGAGGGCAGCTGCTGGGCATGGCAGAGGCCACCCTGGCTTTGGCGTCAGGCTGTGAGGGTAGGTCTGGTATGACCTGGGAAGGGCCCCTGGAGCCTTAGTTGTTTCCACCTGTAGAGGTGGATCATCTCGTCTGCCCGGGAGCTTGTCAGGAGGCCTCCTGAGAAGCACCTGCCTCACTTCATAGCCCCTCAGAAATGTTGAACCAGCTACCTCCTCTCCCCAGCACCCTTTGAACTTTTAGCCTCTTCCTCCAGCTCGTCGTCCCCGAGGATCTGACCTTTGGCCGTGAAGAACGGTTCCTTCTGTTCTCACCTAGACTAGAATCTGTGTCTTTTCATTCCTTGGCCTTGATAACCAGAGAAGCACCAGCACATTTGCAAGACGTCTCCGCATTGACATTCTCCCACTGCCCCGGGTCTTAGCATCGTTTCTGCACTGCATCCTGCATCCCGAAGAGACTGACAAGCGAGCGGAGGCTCTGGCTTTGTTTTCTGTTGAGGAGGATGTGCTGGGTGGCCTCCTAGCCAATTAGAAGCAAAGGAAAGACCAAAGTAGCTCAGCCCTTGAGTGGCAGCAAAGGGCTTCTGTTGTCATTGTCAGCAGTGTTAATTAACCATTCACAGGTGCAGGATGGTCCTTGGCTGATTAAAACCTCTTTCCTGCTATTGAACATTTGATTAGAAACCTCGTGAGAGACACGGGGGTGGCTAGGTTCAGCTGCTGAGAGTTGGGAAAGAGCAGATCAGTGGCTTCTTGTGGCTTTCTTAAAGCCATTGGAATGGCCCTTTCAGGCTGAGGGAAGAAGAGGAAATCTGAAGAGAAGGAGTGGATGGAAATGAGCATCTCTCTGCTGCCTCATCCCTGCTGGCTGCTGAGTGAGGCCCTTTATGTAGCTTAGGGGTTAATATCAGGCTCAGGAGTCGACGACAAGGTTGAAATCCCTGCTCAGTGACTTGTCACACGTGAGCTCTCTGGGACATTCCTTCTCTGAGCTTCCATTTCCTCATGTGTAAAATAAGGTTGATAAAGGACTTGCCTTGTAGGGTTGTGGTGGGGCTTGAGGGGAAAGTGCCTGCAAAGCCCAGGCCTTGGTACCGAGCTGCTGGAGAGGGTGCTTCTTGATGATAATGTGGCAGTAACTTTCTAGGATAGATGATGGTGTCCTTATTTTTTGGAAGATGACACTGAGGCTCAAATAAGTTGATAAGTTGCCCAAGTTCCCACAGCTGGTAAATGGCAGAGCTGAGGATTCCAGCCCAGGTCAGATTGATGTCAAATTCCTGCCTCTTCCTGGCTCCCGCCTCCTGCCGCCTCTGGCAGCAGGCCTGATGCCCATTGCTGCTCCTCTGTAGACCTCTCCAGCTCAGTTAGCTGAATTCACAGTGACAAGAGAGAATAAATAACATGAATTAATCCACAGTGCTCTTGCATTAGCTCTGTTGACAGATGAAGAGAGAAAAGCTGAAACTTCAGAGTAATGACTGAACAAAATGGCATTGTTGAGAATCACAATACAGCAGGTAATACTGAGAGTCTGCCAGAGGCGTGACTGCATGGGGTCCTCTGGGTGACGGTGCATGTAGGACTGAGTTTGGAAACTGGTACCCTTGTACAGTGTACTTAAATTTTTTTTTAAGTTGCCAACATTTAACAATTAGAAGATTTCGTGTTGAAATACGGATTTCTAACTTGTCTTAAACTTGGGGACCTCTGACTCTGGGCCCACATTTTCTGTTGACTTTGTTTGGAGCCGGGTGCCCCTGCCCTCTGTAAATGGGGAGGAGTGCCCTAGCTCACCACAGTCTCCACCTCTCCCTCTCGCCCCTGACGCTTGAGACAGAGTGTTGGTTTTCATTTATTGTTGCACTGTTGCTATCGTTCCCTTAAACTCAGCAGTTTTCAAGTGTAAATACCTCTCAGATTATAAGCCTTTGAAGTCGGTTTCTAGAGTACTAAAACAGTTGTTTTTGTCAATTTTGTCTAGTTTTATAGTTGGTTTTTGGGGAGAGGATTTGTTCACCTTCTCACTTGGCTGTAGCTAGAAGTCCCTTAGTTTTTGTTTTTGTCTTGCTTTTGAATACACTCTTGTCCCTGCACGTGCCTCGTATTTTCCACTGAATGCCAGATGTTGTGTGTGAAGAATCAGAGGCACTTTGAAGTGTGGGATGATGTTATCTTTCTTGAGGGAGGATTTACTGATGCTTCTCAGGCTATTAGGGTGAGGACGATCCACTTAATCCCGTCAAGGATGGAGCCAGTTCCCACCTGGGCGTCAGCGCTTAAGCGGATGTGTTTCTGCTTCTGCCTTATTTCTAGGGTGTAGTTCTTTGAGGTTTCCAGCTTCCTAGAGCTGCCATAATGGATTTCCACACTCTAGGTGGCTTCAAACAACAGAGAGAAATTTATTCTCTCTCAGTTCCGGAGGCTCTGCGGGAGAGTGCCTTCCTGCTGCCTGTCAGCAGTCCTGGGCGTCCCCAGGCTTGTAGCTTCGTCCCTCCAGGCTTGGCCTCTGTCTTCAGCCGGCCTTTCCTCTGGGTCTGTATCTCTGTGTCCTCTCCTCTCCTTAGAGGAACAGCAGTTCTTAGGGCGCCCCCTACTCCAGTATGATCTCATCTCAGCTAACTACATCTGCAAAGAGGCTTTTTCCAAATAAAGTCACCTTCTGGGCTTCCAGGTGGACATGAATGTGAGGGGACACGGGACACTATTTGGTCAGTACGCAGCTGAGTCCCTGAGGCGATTGCTGTACCCTTCTTCCTCAGCAGGCCCTGAACTCTAATTTTGTTCCTTTCCAAGCCTGAGGGAATTCTGGACGCTCTGCTCACCTTCTCCTCAGGGAAGCCTGTAGCTGGAAAGAGCCTCGGGGCGAACTAAGGCTCTGAGGGTAGGACCCCTGTCTGTGGAACTCCCTTCTCTCTGGATCCGACTTCCTCAGATCTTTCCCACCTTTGCAGAGCTCCTGGGCCTTCAGTTTGTTTTAATTAAAAAATTGTCTGCTTTTTTTAGTTGCTCTTGTTTTTGTGGGAGAGTTGTCTGGTCCAGGCTAATCTCCCAGAGCTGAAAGTGGCCCCTTGAAGTGACACTTTAGCGTGGCCCTTTTCCTGTTGCCAGATGTGCCACCTTTGTGTGGGACCATCCTCAGTTACTTTTCCACTTTGCTGCTCCCCAAGATAGACCATCGCCTGGAAAGGGGGTTTGCAAGTTCTGGGATGATTTTAATCAGTGCCTGCAAGCCTCTCCCATGCCCTAGCTTACTGTCAAGTGTTTTTGTTTTTGGCCTCGCATTCAGGTTTCTTGTTTTTGCCTTGGGGAGTTTTTACCCAGACATCCCTGACTTGAGCAATGTTGGTGAGGTGGACATGATTACGAGCAGTTATGCCGCCAACTCAGCTTTGCCTTGTGAAGCATTGTTGGCGCGCGTGGGAAGCAGTGTCCATCCCAAACTCGATCCCCTCAAGTAGATCATGCAGATAGATTACGCAGGACCCAGAGAGGCTCGGGACGAGGTCACCCGCGTGTCTCCTTCAGGATTCAGACCCCAGAAGTGAGAGTCGGCTGTGTCTGGTGGAGCCATTTTCTCTTACTCTCACAAGTGACAGGGTTTGTCTGCGTGAGTGATTGATCTGGGGATGAGATGGGAGTCTGCATGGGCAGAGTCTGGTCCTGCAGTTTGGTTAACTTTCCCTTCTAGCCGTGCAGGGTAGCACGAATAATTACAGCGGGCGTTGCTTGCTCCCCACCCAGCAGTTCTGTCTCTTCTTTCTCTCTAATAGAACTCGGATTTTGTTCAGAAGTTGGGTGGCCAAGAGCTTCAGGCCTCATGCTAGCCCCAGGGGGAGTGAATCAGGATCAGATCAGGCCAGCTGTAATAATTCTCAGCCTGTAGTAGTTGGTTTAGGTAGAGGCATGGGACACGGTTCTGACCAAAGGGAAGGAAGGAGAAGTCCGCTGAGGGGCTTCCGAGAAAGTTCCTTGCTATTTAAATGGAGACTCAAGAGAAGGCTTATTTTATGGCCTTGGGTTGTTGCATGAGACGGTGATGTTTGGAGCTGTGGCAATGATCTTGTGACCATGAAGGGGGACAAATCTGGGGACAAAAGCCAGTACACCATGGATGGCAGCTCAGAAAGATGGAAAGTACCTGGATCCTTGATGATGTCACTGAGCTACTGAATTAACCAACTCTGAACCTGTCCTTCCTCTGGACTTAATGTTACATGAGATAATAAATTCCTTAATGCTTTAAGCCATTTTGAGTTGGATCTCCTTTTACTTGCATCCCAAAACATCCTAACTAAAACCATAGAGAAAAACAAGGCAACTTAAAGAAAAGGTCGAAGACCTGTGCTCCAGAAATGGGAGGAAAAATGTGATTAGCACATTAATCTTGGAAATGACACCTGGATATTTTCTGCTCTTTCTGTTTAATTGGCTGACCACAGGCCTGGCTTTATTTGTTGCTAGTGACTCGTATCGTGCAGCTGCTGTGACCCAGGGGGTTTCTTAGACCCTTCATGATCATTATCCCATTTCATTCCTGAGGTGGTGATGCATAGTGAACGAGAGCATCCCCATTTTACAGATGAAGAAAATAAGGCCCAGAGAAATATAATACTTTGCTTACTGTTCCAGAGCTAAGCGGCAGAGCTGGGATTTCTTCTCAGGTCTGCATGATTGTGATTCTGAAGCTTTTGATTTTATTCATAATGGCCTATTGTTTCCAGAAAGAGGGCTCTCTGAAAGATCGTGATCCCCCCAATTTGATCATGAGTAAGTTAAGCAGCCATTATTATGTAAGCTATGATCACTCAGAGCAGAGGTCAGCAAACTATGTCCCACCACCTATTTTTTAAATAAAGTCTTATTGGAACGCCGCCACATGTATCCATCTATCTACTGTCTATGGCTGCTTTTAGGCAGAGTTGGGACTGAGACCATCTGGCCTGTAAGGTCTAAAGTGTTTACTACTTGGCGCTTTACAGATAAAGTTTGCCAACTGCTGCCTTAGAGAACAAAGGACAGGGGATTCCACTTTGCCTTATTGTCACACCATATTCGGGTGTCTGTTGTCTGTATAATCCACTAGATGGCAAGCTTTGGGAGGGCAGGGCACCATGTCTGTTTTCCTTCCTCTTGACTTCCCAGTGCCTAGCACAGTGTCTGGAAATATGTAAGTTCTTCAATAAAAATAGGTTCAACAAATACATATTGGCTGGAAGGAAGGGCCTTATTCAATGTGCATAGTAGTGTATATCAGGATTCCTGAGGTACCTTATACCAGGACCACTCCAGAGGGCTACAAAGGAAGTGATTAATTTTTGAGGAAAAGAGCAAAAATTAATTTTTAAATTAAATAAAAATCAAGTGACTGAGAGCTCTGCATTGTCTAGGAATTAGTAGATTTTGCAGCCATTGGAAGCCCAAGTAGCCAATGCAGAAGGCATTGTGGAAAAATGAATTATTTTCCATTCTACTGGAGAAATTTGAAGACACCACTGCAGTTAGTGGCTGTCCTGGTCCATTTGGGCTGCTATAACAAAATACCACCGACTGAGTGGCTTATAAACCACAGACATTTATTTCTCATGGTTCTCGAGGCTGGAAAGTGCAAGATCAAGGTGCCAGCACGGTTGGGTAGGGCCCTGTTCCTGGTTCACAGCTGGTGCCTCCTTGCTGCGTCCTCACATGGTGGAGAGAGCAAGGGATCCCTCTGGAGCCTCATTTGTAAATAGGACACTATTCTCATTCAGGAGGGCTCTACGTCATGACCAACAGGTCCTCCCAAGGCCCCACTTCCTAATACCATCATCTTTGGGGGTTAGGATTTCAACAAGTGAATTCTGGGGGGACACATTGAGACGATAGCAGTGGCATTTCGTGGCATAACCTTGGAATTTGACGTTCTTGTTAATCATCAGTATATCATCATTAGGTTATGTGTTGGCAGTCTAGTACAAGGTGATTGGCTTGCTTCATACCAGAGACACACTTGCTGTTATTGAGCTGCCTGTCCTGTAAAATTTAAGTTTAGTCTTCCTTATCTGTTCAGCAGCCTTTGGCACCAAGGACTCTCTGCCCATGAAACTGTCTTCCCCTCTCTTCTGCAAGGCCACAACCTCCTGGCATACTTTCTACTTCTTGGCTCATCCGTCTTGGCATATCACTTCTGCACCCTCAAGTGTTAGATGTTATGCCTCCTCAGATTCTGTTGTTGACTGTTTCTGCACACGCTGTCTGAAGACCTTGGTGGAAATTGCTGTCTGTGCGTTGGTTTCTCTGTTGTACCTCCAGCCGACCACTCCCTTGAGCTCTGTCTTTCTCAGTGTCTCTATTTGGGTGTACCACAGGCTTGTCAAAGTCTCCGAGATTGAGTCCTCAGCCCCTTCCCCACGTTTGCTCCTGTGTTCTTGCTTAGTGAATGGCTCCGCCCTTCACCCAGGCCTCCTGGAGAGCACTCAGGCTTCCTCCCAGCCTCCTCCTCCTCCTTCCCCTCTGCCCCTAAACCAGTCCTTCCCAAAGCCCTGTGTTTTCTGTTTCTCACATGGTCCCCTAATCCACTCACCTTTCCTCCATCCTTAATGAATTTTCTTCTCTCTCCCCAATTATGTCTTTCTGCCTCCAGTCTTGATCAGCTCTAATCCACTCTGCACATTACAGCCAGAGGGGTCTTAAATGACCAACCTGCTCCCCACCTGCACCCCCTACTTAAAGCTCTCTCATGGTCCTCTGAGTTGGGACAGAGGGCACACTCCTTGACATGGCTTCCAAGATCTGTCTCCTTCCAGCTTTGTCTGTCTCTGCCCTTCCTCTAAAGAATACCACACACTCAGGGCTCATATGCAGCCAACAGGTAAGACGTTGCACCACTTCTATCCAGCTGATAAAAAACCCACGACCTGAGCCCCACAAGTGCCCCTGCTGCCACAGCCCCTGCCTGGGGACCCCTGGGACCTCCCCACAATTCAGCAACCACAGCGCTGATGCTAGACTCTCTGGGGTCTTCAGTGCCACTGTGTTTTCATTGCTCAGTGCCTCTGACCAGTTTAGATGGCTAAATCATAAATTTTGAACAGCATTGCTGGTTTCTACCCAACTCTTCAAGTCTGGAAGTATTCTTTGTTCTTTCTCTTCCATTGTCTGCTTTCCTCCCCGACCGTCACTGAAATGTCAACTGCTCAAACTTCTATTTTCTCTCTCTTTTTAGAATTGTGGTAAAATATTCGTAACATAAAAATGATAATTTTAACCACTTTAAAGTGTACTGTTGTGAAGCATTAACTACATTCACATTGTACAACCATCACACCATCCATCTCCAGAACCTTTTCACCTTCACATATTGCAATTCTATCCTCATTAAACAATAACCCCCCCATTTCTGCTTCCCACCAACCCCCTGGCACCATTCTACTTTCTGTCTCTATGAATTTGACTACTTTAGGTACTTCGTATAAGTTGAATCATACAATATTTATCCTTTTCTGTCTAACTTATTTCATTATCATAATGTCTTCTAGGTTCGTGCATGTGTAGCGTGTGTCAGAATTTCCTTCCTTTTTAAGGCTGAATAGTATTTCATTGTATATGTGTACCACACTTTGTTTATCCACTCATCTGTTTATGGAACTCCGGGTTGCTTCCTCTTATTGACTATTATGAATAGTGCTGTCACGAATGTGGACGTACAAAGAACTGTTCAAGTTCCTGCTTTCAGTTCTTTTGGGTGTGTATCCAGAAGTGGAATTGTTGGATCATATGGTGATTGTTTAAGTTTTTGAAGATGCACCATACTGTTTTCCATACTGGCTGCTCCCTTGTACATTCCCACCAGCAATGCACAAGAATTCCAATTTCTCCACATCCTCACCAACACTTGCTTTTTTGTGTGTGTTTTTGATAATAGCCATTCAAATGGGTGTGAAGTGGTATCTCATTGTGTGGTTTTGATCTATTCTTTCTTGAAGTTTTAGGTTTCTCTCAAAAAGTCGTTCCTGAGCGCCCCACTCAGTTCAGCTGGCCTGTGCCCCTCCTGCAGGAGCCCCTCCTGTAGTCCTGAGTCCTTCTCTCATCAAGCTTATATATGGCGCTGCCTGTTTTCTTGACTGTCTCTCTCGATGGTCAAGGACTGGGTCCATCCTTGGTCATCCTTGTAGCTCCAGTGTATTGCCAGATGCCTGGCCACCAAAAAACTACATTCAGAAGAATGACTTGAGGACTCAGACTTGAGGACATGCCGTCCATTCTCCTGGGAAGTGAAACCCACCCTCTGCTGTCTGTACATCTTCACAGTCAGTTGAGAGCAGATGGTATGAGTATACCCCCAACTGTAAAATTAGAGAAGCCAACTTCCCTGGTCCTCAGTGGGGATTTTTGAAAATGGTTGATTGCATTTAACTCAAAGCAGGATTTGTATTTTGCTTCACTGGGTCACCTTGGGTCACAATTTCATTTCTGCAGAAAATTAATTTTGGAGGAAGCTGCATGTGCCAGGAGAAGCCTGGGCCTTTTGATTGTGAGGGGAAGTCCGCTCCCCTACCCTCTCATCCCTGCAATGTTTTCGGTTCCCTCTTTGTGTGTGTCTCTCGTATTCACGAGCTTGAAATCAGCTACTTGTGGTGAAAGAGACCTTGGAAGGATGGCTGCGGAAGGTGTAAAGAAATTACTGAGCTCTGTCCAGGGGTGGTGATAAAAATGCTTAACAGCTGGTAGGGAACTGCTGCCCTCAGGGAGGGAGCCGGAGCTGGAGTGCCGTCTCCTACGAGGTGTTAACTTGTGAGTCTTTAGATTATTGGGATGTCCGTAGGGTCCTGGGAGGGTCCTTGACAGCTGAGGTGGCTGAGGGCTTAGGCCAATAGCTGTTTACTAAGGGGCACGAAACTGTCCCAGCATGTTAAGATCTGGTATAGCTGGACCAGTGCCTCTTGGCCAAAGGTGACCCCTGCTGTTTCAAAGGCATTTGATCCTGATGTCTTGTAAATTAAGACTCAGATTTGGCCTCAGAGTTGTCAGTTTTTAGTCCATTATTATTGGCCTGTTGGTTCCATGGGTCCTTTGCTTTGCTCCTGTTAACATGAAAATGGCTCTTCAGCAGAGGGTGGGGTGCACCCCTAAAAGGAAACAAGATCCAAGCTTTAGAAGTCCCTGTTTCTTTGGTGCTAGAGAAGGTCCCCACTTTTCAGTAAAGGAGGCGCTGTAGAGTCTTGTATAATGTGGGTGAATGCCAAGGGTGCTATGCAGAGGTGTTCAAGCTCGGGACTCAGATGCTCAGGGGCCAGACAGGTGACAGAAATGAGTGAATCAGGCGGTGAAAGGTGTCCGGGAGTAGGAAGCTGTGAGTCCCTTGGCCACTGCAGAGCAGGCTGGGAAGTATAGTGTGTGGGGGTTCAGGAAGAAGAGAGGAATCGATTTTGAGGAGCAGCTAGCAGTCTGCCCTGGGTAGAGGTTTGACTCTTCTGTGTAGAGGGGTCAGACAGCCTCTTTACGGGGACAGTTGAATAGGGACCTAAAGAAATGAGGGAATTAGCTTAGATACTGGGGGAGGAATTCCAGCTGGTTCAGCAAGTTTCAAAGTGTGTACCAGTCACTTGCCTTTTTGCTCTCCAAGTTATTCTCTGCCCTTCCCGTGAAAACTCTATTTCCCAGGCTCCTTTGCCCATCCTCTTCCCGCTTGGTTTGGCCATGGGAGGTGGTGATGAGTTGGGAAGGTGGAGGAAGAAGGCAGCTAGAGTATTTCTTCCTCTCAGCCCTGCTTTCCATGGTGTTTCCAGCAGCAGCAGTGGTCCACGGAGGTCCCATGTGGTCTGCTGGTTAGGCCTTTGTCTCCTCATCCCACATTGCTCCTTGGTGCATCTGCCACAGCCCAGCTGTTGCCCGGCAGCCCTGGTAACACCACCTCTTCCTTTTGTTCCTCTGGTTCTAGGGATGGGTTGGTTTTCTGACATCGGTAATCTCTAGGTTGCTTCATTATCTCCTATTCAGCTTGTTAGAGATTCTTCCAGAATCTTGGTCACAGATGTCCTGTATTAAATTCCTTCGGTGGACTCCCTGGTGTGGTTTCTGTTTGCATGGCTGAGTAGGCCCTGGGGACCAGGTGGCTGGAGCAGGGGAGGGGCAGGGACAGTGGGACAAGGTGAAGCAGAGAGGGGTGGAGGAGCTAGGGAAGCAGCAAACTGAGCTGCCTTTTCTGGCTTTATTTTTGTGATCTCCCTCCACCCCATCAAGATAATTTCTGTTTGGTCTGTGGAGTCAGTAGGAATGTTTAGTTTTTAAATTTAAACCTATTGAAATCTTCAAAAGTAATCTAGTATCTCAGATTATTGTGCCTTTATCCATTCTTTAAAAATGTATCAAATTTTGAATTATGTGCTTTCAAATGGTTAAGATGGTGAATTTTATGTTAAGTGAATTTTACCACAATTAAAAAAAAAAGTGGCTAAGTTACCATTAATTGCCAAGTTTAAGTTTTTTCTAACTGCAAAGGAGTTTAAGAACTAACTAAAATGGAATTTAATAGCAGAGTTAATTTCAGTTGCAGTGAAATAAAGGCAATTCTAACTCAGAAAGTATCAATGCAAAATGGTGCAGCTGCTGTGGAAAATAGTTTGCTGGTTTCTCAAACAGTTAAACAGAATTACCATGTGATACAGCACTTCCACTTCTAGATAGATACCTAAAAGAATTGAAAGCGGGCACTCAAACAGGTGCTTGTACATCCATGTTCATAGCAGCATTATTCACAAGAGCCAAAAGGTGGAAGCAACCTAAATGTCCATCATCAGATGAATGGATACACAAAATGTGGTGTGTACATAGAATGGAGTATTATTAAACCCTAAAAAGAAATGAAGTACTGATGCATACTCTAACACAGATGAACCTCGAAAACCTTATGCTAAGTGAAAGTAGTCAGACACAAAGGGACACATATTATATTATTCCACTTATATACAGTATCTAGAATAGTCAAATTCACAGAGACAGAAGACAGACAGTAGAATAGAGGTTACCAAGGGCTGAGGGGAGGGGAAAATGGGAGAGTTATTGTTTAATGGCTATGGAGTTTCTATTTGGGAAGATGAGAAAATTCTGGAAATGGATAGTGGTGATAGTCGCACAACATTGTGAATGTACTTAATGCCACTGAATTATACACTTAAAAATGGTTAAAATGGTGAATTCTATTATGTATATTTTACCGCAATTTAAGAAAAGCAAAAAGTATCAAGTTTACATACTTAGTACATGTTTAAACCGCAGTCACTGGGTTCTAATTCCAGGCGGCAGTTTTGTGGCCGGTTGGAAAATGGCCGAGTGACAAAGCTACAGCCCCTTATTGGAAACTCGGCTTTGCCAGTCCCCTGTGTCTTGTCGTTGGGCTCATCCACACTGGGATGTGACTGGGATCTCGGAGCCCCTGTGCCTGCCCAGGGCTCAGGCTGGAGTATGGGAACACTTGGTCTGCCTTTTGTTCCTGGAACGCTTGATACCACGTACGGCTGATTCTGTTTCCTACTTAAAACCCATTTGTCTTTTCTTCTTTGGTTGATAGAACCCTGCTTGTGCTTGGGGTTGTGGGATAGCCTTCTCTAGGTAACGGATCATGAGTGATTAAGCCAGTCTTGACATCCTGTTCTCCACTCCCTTGCGGTTTTCTGGGATTACTTATCATTGCCTGAAAAAAGGAGTGATAGAACTGGCTTTATCTTGTTCTCTTTCTTCCTGCTCTGCTTGTGGATGTGATTCCCAGGTGGTGACAATCCCGAGACAGTGAGGTGAAGGTCAAGAGATTGGAGATCTGCCTGTGACAGAGCCTTTGAACCAGCTGTCTACCTCTAGGACTAGTTATGAGAGAAAAAGAAGTCTTTCTTTGTTTACAAGGAGCCTAGCTTCTTGTGGTTGGGTTTTTTGTTTCTTGTTAAGCAATGTTTTTTTTGTTTATTTTTGAGTGATGCATTCGCCCCTTTAATGCACGCAGGCATTGCTCAGTGCCTGGCGTGTTGTCAGGCCTCTGTAAATGATTGTCACATGACTGAAGAACATACCTTATCTCACTGTGTTAGGCTTCTTCTTGTTGCAAGTGAAGCAAGCTGCTTAGACAGATGTAAGTGAAAAAGGGCAGTTATTGACACAAGGAACTAAGAAATCTGAGGGTGGAGCTGGATTCAGGGGCTCAGTATCCCCCACATCTGTCTCTTTCTCAGCCCTGCTTCTCTCAGGGCTGGCGTCTTTCCCAGGTGGGCTCGCTCTGCATGATAGGGGGGAAAAATGGCCCCACGTGGTTCTAGATTTGCACGATTATTAGAACTCCTACTTCTAGAACAATGGTCAGCAAATTTCTTCCTTCAGGGATCAGAGAGTAAGTATTTTAGGCTTTGTGGCCCATAGGTCACAGCTCTGTTGTTGCTGTAGCAGGAAAGCAGTCCCAGACACATAGACAATGGGCATGTCTGTGTTCCAATAAAACTTTACTTACAAAAACAGGTGGTGGCTGAATTTGGCCCTCGGGCTGTTGTTTGCTGACTTCAGTCCTCGAAGGAGACAAGGCCTGTCTTCTAGAGGTTCAGGTAGAAGTTGTGGGGTGGGACCTGTGGTCCAGGGCTGGGACTAGGCTGAGCCAGTGAGCACTCACTTCAGCCACAGAATTTAAGGGGGTGCCGAAAAACCCCCTCGGCAGTCGAGATAATTAAAAAAAATCAAAGTATGTGTGGAAAACAATTCGTGATTCACAAAATATCAAACAGTGCCAGCATGAGGGTGGGGTGTGTGAGGCGAGTCGAGGCACATGCCCTGCTGTCACCAGGTGATTGCCCAGCCTGGGTTACCTGCCCAGCCCGTGGGAGGGAGAGGTCGGCAGTGCTGAAGGCAACTTCACAGGGAACCAAATGGAACATGGTTGTTCCCCTAGGAAAGAGGGGCGCTGCGACTAGAAAAAAGGGGAAGGGATGTTGTTTGCTTGCCTTCGTGCCTGGGCACCAAGCACTTCACATGTGTGCTTTATTTTCTCATTTTTTTCCTTCATAGCAAAGCTTAAAGGCTGGTACTGTTAGCCCCATTTTACAGATGAAGAAAACGAAGGACGAGATAAGTTGCCCAAGGTCACACAATGTCTGAACCAGAATTCGAGCCAAGGTTTGGATTCTCCTTGGCCTCCAAAGTATGAATTCTTGGCACCGATTAAAGTTGAAGCCTGTTGGAAATTTAGCCACAGGCCCTGTGCTGTTAGTCATCCTCATTAACAAGGCGCCCAGGTAGCTCCCCCAACACCCTCCTCCTGGCTCCTGTTCTTGTTGGCAGATGGCTTTCAGGAATTTGGAGAACCAGAAGCCCTTGCCCACTTTTGGAATTAGCCCCTCGTTTCAAAGCAATAAGAGATTGGTGTATATTCCCAAATTAAATTATGGACACTGCAAGCGTTAAGTGGCAGGTGAGCTGCACTTTAAATAGACCACATTAATTCTGGCAGTGGAAGCAGAGCCCTACTGGGATAATTCTTATCATCCTCAGCATCGCTCTGGCAAGCTTTGGAAGGATTCTGTAGCAGTAAGCAATTTGTGAAATTGAAAGGTGAAAACACGCCTTAAGGTGTTTCACGTGTATTCAAGGTCAGAGGGAGGTGACTGCAGCTTCCAAGAAAGGATGCAGCTGAGGGTCGCTTGATTTGAACTGTGATGGATGTACAGATGGTTGTCTGGTGTGTTTCAAAACAAGTTATTGGCCGGCCTGCTGGCCCAGGGTATCACTCTCACCAAATTCTCCGTTCTGGTTTCTGAGCGAGGCTGCGAGTGGAAAGAAGGCTGTTGTGCACTCGTGTGGTTTGGGCTGACCTAATGAGTTTTGGAAGGGGATTAGTCTGGCATTTAGGGATTGAGACGGAAGGTATTCCTGAGTAAACTGCCCTGTTGCTGGTTTTTCCAGTCATTCTTGAGACATTTATTTGAAATGATCCCAGAGGTCAGCTTGATCCACAAATACGTACACACACTCATACGTACATATACATTTAAATGCTGTTAACAGAAAAAGGAAAAGAGGAAATAACAAATGCTCTCATATGAGAAGGTAATTATTAAGCAAACTGGTTGGCCATCATGGGCTGGGCGTCATGCTCAGCACTTTTCCTCCGTTTTCTGCAGTTACCCCAATAACCCTGGGTGATTCTGCACTTTGGGGATTATTTTAAGGGAGGGGGATGTGAAGCTTAGCACGGCTGAGTGACCTGCCCAGGGTCATTCTGTTGAGTGATCCCTTCACTGCCCACTGGACTGGAAGCTCGGTGGGGGTGAGCCCTTCCTGTCTCTACCTGGTATCCCATGGCCTTGCCCAGTTCATGGCTTCCAGTAAGAATGCAGTCGATGCTGGTTGAGCTGAACAGAAATATTTGAGTGAGCTTATTAACCTGGTGTCCGTTTTACGGAGGTGGGTATATGTGCATCCTCTGGAAGGGAAGGTTTGAAGATCTTGTCACATTCTCAGAGGGGCCTGTGAGCCTGTTTAGCTCCTGGAGTAGAATCCCCGTCTGGCAGCGGAGACTCAGCATTTTCTCTCTTGGGATCTGAAGCAGTCGTGAGCATGATCATTTTGAAGAAGGTAGAGCCCGCCCTCACTTCTCAAGGCAGTGTGGTTTAGTGGTTTGCAGTTAGAAATTTTCAAGATCCCCTTCTGCTGTACCGCGTGCTAACTGTGTATCACTGGGTGAGTTATGCCACTCGTCCAGGCCTCGGACCTTGTCTTGACATGGAGGTGGCCGTGGTCGTTGAGCAGACTGCGGTCAGATGTAAAGTGTTCAATGCAATGGCTGGTACGTGGTTGGCAGCGTGAAGAAGTTTTGATGTGCCAATGTTAAGTGAAGAAATTGATCACAAAATTAGGTATGCACTGAAATTATAACTATGAAAGTTCTAGGTGTGTGTGGATAAGAAAGGTGGGATGTGAGGAGATACGTTGACTATTGTATGGATAAAAACACTCTTTCTTAGCTTTCCCTTAAAATCTTAAATCTGTTCCTCTTCTCAGACCTAGTAATTCAGCATATGGAGATCTCTCCTGAGGAACTGGAAATGAGGACAATTACGTACAAGGATGTTCCTTACTGTATATAGGGAAAATTGCCAATATATCATGTTTCCAGCAGTAGAGAAATAGTTAAATTATGTTTAACTGGGAAGCCATCAAAAGTCGTGTTTTCCAAAGATCTTTAAATGTTATAGGAAAATTTTCATGATCTAGACGAGAAAAGAAACAAACCAGGATACAATATTTTATATATATATGTTATGTGTGTATATTATATTGTGTATATGTATATACATATCTATGTGTATACATATATCACGTATCATATACAATATGATGTCATGTTAGTTTCTTATAGCTGCTGTAACAAATTACCACCAACTTGGTGTCTTAAAATAACACAAATTTACTTTCTTACAGTTATGAAGGGCAGAGGTCCAAAGTCAGTTTCACTGGACTTAAGTCAAGATGATGGCGGGCTGATTCCTTCTGGAGGCTCCCGGGCAGGACCTCTTCCTTGCCTCTTCCAGCTTCTGGTGGCTTCTAGCATTCCGTGGCTGTGCCACATCACTCCAGTCTCGGTTTCTGCTTCCCTGGTCACGTCGCCTTCTCCTCCTCTGCGTCAGATTGCCCTCTTTGGGCCCACCGAGACTACCCAGGATAATCTCCCCATCTCATGACCCTTGACTTAATCACATCTGCACAGTCCCTTTTGCCGTATGATTAGGATATGGTTATCTTTGGGGGTCATAATTCAGCCTATCACAGATGTCAATTTTGTGTAAAAAGAAAAGTATAGGAAAAAAGACTGGAAGAAAGTCCTTGAAAATGTTTGGAGTGGTCATCCTTTCTGGATGGTAGATTTGGGGGTCATCTTTATTTTTGGTATACTGCTCTCCTGTGTTTTCCTTTTCTGTGCTAAGGAAGTAACCGTTTTACGCTCCTCACATAATGCCCAGGGGGCGTTCCTCTAAACATGACGAGCGTCCCGGCCGAGTTGCGAGGCGCGTGCGCTCTCTCCGCAGAGCCCGTGTTCTGGTTCTACGTGAAGGAGGTCCTCAACAAGCACGAGCTGCAGCGCTTCTGCTCCCTGCGCCACATCGCCTCCGACGTGGGCCGCGGCCGCGCCTGGCTGCGCTGCGCCCTCAACGAGCACTCCTTGGAGCGCTACCTGCACATGCTCCTGGCCGACCGCAGCCGGCTCAGGTACCGCGAGCGGGTGTGGGAGGGGGTGCGGCGAGCGGCTAAACTCACGGCGTCTGGATTCAGGCTGCCTGGATTCGCATCCCGGTCCCTCCATCTGGGACAACTGGGTTCTTACAGTCCCAGATTGTTCAGCTGTGCTGTGGGCACAGTTGGTCAGAGAATACATGAGAATGCCTGTAAAGGGCTCAGCGTGGCTCCTGCATGTAGCAAGCACTCAGTAGATGCTTCTTATTAAGGCTTGGAGTGTGGAGAGAGCTGCTGTCTTAGGACAAAGCCTGCTCTTCTCTTGGTGGCATTTCAATGTGGGCTTCTGTTTAGGATCTGAGTGGGGGGCTGCAAAGGTATGCATGCACCTCCCAAGCATTGACGAGCTTTAGCTAAGGAGAACAAGCTTGCGCTTCTCACAAGGCCTTTTCGTGAAGCTCTCTCTGGCAGATCATTTGCAAGTAGTTCAGCGTTGCACGCCCAATATCAAGGGTGACTTTAACAGCGAGCAGTCGAAGTGAATCCAGCTGTTAACAATCACAGTTGGACTTACCTGAACTACTACTTATCTAACTCGATGTGGGAAAAACAAATTCTTTCACATGCATGAGAACTGGGCCAGATTTTTAAAGAATCACAATTTTGGGAATCAGAGGGTGCTGTTGCAATGCCAGCTTGCCCATGTGGTTTCTGCTTCCACCGACTCCTGCTGGGTAAGTTTACTGAAAATGATGCATGTCTTTTCTCTTTCTGTTAGTTGTTTGCAGTCACTTCAGCAGCTGATGTGTCCAGGCTCTTGCTGACCTGCAGGTCGCTCATCACTGACTGTGCTTTAGCGAAATTTGGCTTGGACTCCGTTAATTTAGAGTTCTCTGACCTGGTGGCGAAGTCAGGAGGTTGAGCATATTTGCTTGTTGTTGCTTAGCTGGGGGTTGGATCAAGAGCTGAGGAATTGGATTGAGAGACCTGCTTTTGAACCCTGGCTGTACTGTTTATTGCTGGATGACCTTGGGCAGACCAAGTAGGCCCCTCTGACCCCTTGCTCCTACCCCTTTCTGCTGTTAGAATTTGTGAGATCTTTTTAGCTTCCCAGCCCTTTCCAGGGCTAACTAGGGCTTTTGGGGCTACAGCCCAAGCAGGTTTTATATGTAAATGCCCTGGTTGGTGGAGGCCTGGAATGCTGTCATTTCTATCTGAAATGGTTCCTTCTTATGTTAGCCCAGTCAGGGGGCTGGTGGGCAGGCTTGGATTTCCTTCTGTCTCCTGGAGACATTGCCTGAGTGGAAGTCACCCTTCTGTGGGTCTTGTCCTCCATTGCTGCTTCACAAATGCCGCGTTTACATCTCATGCCTATTTCAGTGCTCTCAAGCACAGGGGAAGCTCAAAACCTCAGGGGACCGAAGAGGAAGTCATAGGATATATGTGTGCAATCCTGTGTTTGTAACCAGAAGCTTCAGCCCAGCAGACCTCATATCTCCACTCTGAGATGACCAGGCATGGATTTTCCAGGGAGCCGTATAGCAGAATTGTCTGGCGAATGGATGCGGAGAACCACTATCCAGAGCTTTTCCCTTTTCTCTTTCAATTTGCAGCACTTTTTATGAAGACTGGTCTTTTGTGATGGATGAAGAAAGGTCTAGCATGCTCCCCACCATGGCAGCTGGTAAGCCTGGCCAAGGCCAGGGGTGCTGGGTCCTGTGAAGGTTGGTGAGCAGAGGAGGCTGGCTGGGGGTGAATTTATAACTCCGAGTGATGCTATGATTTTCCCTGCCCCTCACCCACTTAATGAATCACTCTCCACTGTCCTTCCTTTAGTGGCAGTTGAGTATTGAGTCCATTTATCTAGAATTTGATACCCTGGCAGAAAAAGCATGGGGTTGAGGGTTTTGGGCTATGGCTTTGCAGGTGTAATGTGAAGATCCAGGAAATTGGAGGCAGGAGACCTGCCCTTGAAGCCTGGCTCCGCCCCTCATTGGCTGGTGACCAGGGTTAGATCCTGAGAGCTTTTTCCTCTTTACTTTACTTTCCTCCTCTGCGGGCTGGGAATACCCCTGTAGTCTCCTTTATAGGGCTAGCTCAGCAGTCCCCTTTATAGGGCTGTGAGAGATCAAATGTGGTCGAGTCATTTACGTGATCTGCCAACTCGAAAGCCCTGGATTGATGTTAGTGGGTGGTTGTTAAATTGTTCATCATTTGACTCTCAGAGCGAAAGATGGGAACCACCCAACAGAAGAGGGCAACTTGCTTTTTTCCTTCCAAATCCTTTGTTGCCTCCTTTTTTTCTTTCCTGAAACTTGACACTAAGTCCCACATATTGAGAGTTATGTTAGTCTAGTCCATGGATGAGAAAGTCAGGATTGACCATACTTTCCTCTGTAGGCCATAGGATACCAGTGCAGGTTTTTGCCTAAAGTAATAATAATAATGAAATTGGTGCACATTTTGTGTTCCTCACTGAGTTGAGTGTTTTTGCTGGGTCATGGTCTTTAATACTTAAAAACCCTGTGAGAGAGATGCTATCATCCCCAGTTTACAGATAAGGTAACGGAAGCTCAGAGAGGTTGTACATGGCTTGACCAAGGTCTCATAGCTAGGAAGTGCCAGTGCTGGGGTTCAACCCAGGCAGTCTGACCCCAGAATTTAGGACTTAACCACCCCCACTCCATGACTTCTCACTTGCATTTATCTTCCTGACAGCGAGAGAATTTGGAAAGACTCAACTCCTATAATAACTGGTGCCTACTGACCCCAGTTTTTGGGAGGTTTTTATCAAACGTTTTCCCTCTTGTGCCCTATAATGTCTGCAGCTTGCTTATCCTGTTGGAGGGTAACTGTTCAACAGCAGACGCTCCAGACTGTTCCCTTTTTCGGGCAGGTCTGAACTCCATACTCTTTGCAATTAACATCGACAACAAGGATTTAAATGGGCAGAGTAAGTTCGCTCCTACCGTCTCGGATCTCTTAAAGGAGTCAACGCAGAATGTGACCTCCTTGCTGAAGGAATCCACACAGGGAGTGAGCAGCCTGTTCAGGGAGATCACGGCGTCCTCTGCTGTCTCCATCCTCATCAAGCCTGAGCAGGAGACCGACCCCCTGCCCGTCGTGTCCAAGCACGTCAGTGCCGGTGAGGAGAAGGCGCATGCGAGGTAGAACAGAGCGGGTCGCGGACAGGGCAGCAGACTGTGGCTGCGGTGGACACGCCTTGTCATCTGAAAGTGCCAAGGGGAATGAAATCTGATGCACCTGCATTTTCACTTTACGTTTGTGTCTGTTTTTCTTACCCTTTTTCACTCTTATTCACTCCGAAAGGGACCTGAGAGCCTTACTGAGATGTCAAGATGAGAGTGTAGAAAGGCCAACAGCTCAGTCAGAGTGAACTAAAAGTGAAGGTGTGATGGTCACACGAAGCCCGATGAAGTTGATCTCCATTTGTTTATTCCTTCATGCGTCCATTCCTTGGTTGACTTACTGCATTCTGTGTGCTGGGCAGTGAGCCAAGGAAGACAGATTGCCAGCATTTAGCCTTCAGTCTCCTTTGGGATGGGTGGGGGTAGACATTTAAGGACAAATTCTATAAATAATTAGTTATCCTTCTGATAAATGGGATGAAAGCCAAGCATAGGATGCTATGGAGGATGTTTACTGTTGGGGGTGATATTTAGGTAGAGCCCGAGGGGAGGAAGGGGTTGGTCTGCTTTGACCCTAGGCTGTGGGGAGGCAAAAGAGAATTGGTTGAGTTAATTTTGTGAGAAGTTTACAATACACCTTGAGCTTTCAGGGACATCCAGAATGTTGCTACAACAAACTAGGAAATTTTGGGTCTAAGTGCTTTGTCCTAACATTCTCAAATCCCTTAAACAAGGTGGTAATCATGCTCATCCCTTTGGAATTATTAGTGGTGAAAACAGACTCCCATGGAGTCTTTGGTACACGCTGGCTTTATCTGTCTTACCCTCTCCTTCTCGAACAGAGACTCCATGTGAATGACATAGCAAACAGGACTGTTTGGGACTTTGTGTAACAGGGATGCTGGAATTTATACACCCAAAGAGTATCCTGTCCGTCCATTTTGGGGGCTCTGCTTTGATGTTGTCTCGGAGTTGTGATACACTGGTGAAGCATCACCCTGTCACACCTTGGTTTAGATGGACTGGATTTTTTAGAATTGGCTCGAAGTGTCTTACCCTCAAGTTTGATGATTAAGATGGGTGAACAGACTGGCTAACCCGAGCACTGATCACCAAGGCAGTCTTGACTTGTGCTTGTTAGCCTTTGCTGTGTAACAAACAGCTCCAAAATGTAGCGGCTTAAAATAACCATGGTTTATTATTTTTTTATGGTTATATGGGTTGGCAGGATGATTCTTCTGCTAGTTTCATGGGCTCATTCATGGGGCTATATTCAGCTGGTGGCAGAGCTGGAAGATCCAAGATGGCCGCACTCATCATCTGGAGTTGGTGCTGCCTCTTGGCTGGGGCATCTCACTCTTCTTCCACTGGGCCTCACATGCTCCAATAAGCTAGACTGGCTTCCTTCCATGGTAGAGTCAGGGCAGTGTTTCATGAGGGCACAAGACCTCTTGATGCCTAGGCTCCAGAACGCACATGCCTAGTTATTTCTGCCACATTCTGTTGGTAAAAGCAGAGCACTCAGCCAGCCCAGGTTCAAGGGGGTGGAGAAATAGACACACCCTCCATGGGAGGAGCAGCAGACTCCCATTGTAAGGAGCGTTGTGCAGTGATGAGAGGAAGCGTGGCCGTGAAACAATTGACCGCATCCCCAAACTGGCTTTCTTGGTCTCATCTACCAGCTATTGAGAGTATTTCCAAAGTGAAACAGTGAAAAACCATTTCAGCGATGCTCTCATCCTTTGACTCAAAGTGCTTAGAAGGAACCATTTTAATGTGTGCTCTGTGGCATCTTTGTTTAAATTGGAAGTACAGGCCCGCATCCATTTTGCTCAGTCTCCTGTAGACAGGTTTTTTTCCCCAGGACTTAAATTCACATTCTTTTTCGATCTTAAATTTATTTTTCAGTAGAATAGTAGAGGATTTTCCCCCACAATTTAGAGGCAAGATGGCTCGATCATACCTTTATGTTGCCTACTTTTTCTTATACCATATCTTTTCTTTTGCCAGATGCCAAATGTAAAAAGGAGCGGAAGAAGAAAAAGAAGGTGACTAACATCATCTCCTTTGATGATGAGGAAGACGAGCAGATCCCTGGTGATGTTTTTAAAAAGATACCTGGGGCTGGGGAGAGCTCGGAGGAGAACTCCGATCGCTCCTCAGTCAATATCATGTCGGCTTTTGAAAGCCCCTTTGGACCAAATTCCAATGGAAGTCAGAGCAGCAACTCATGGAAAATTGACTCTGTGTCTTTGAATGGGGAGTTTGGGTACCAGAAGCTTGATGTGAAAAGCATTGATGATGAAGACGTGGATGAAAACGAGGACGACGTGTACAGGAACACGTCAGGAAGGAAATGCATGGGCCGCTCAGAGTCGCCTGAGAAGTAAGTTCCACTTTGGCTCTGCATGAAGGGTGGTACATTAACTCCTCTTTCTGCAGTATTGGGTGAAATAACAGTGCAAGTTTTATGTGTGTTTAGGACATCATTCATTTTTCGGATCTTGATTTAGGAGGAAGGAGTGTTAGCTTGCTATTCTCCTGCGAAGTAAGGGGAAGGGAGTATATTTGAAGGTACTTAGTCAAAGTTGCTGTCAAGATGTGTGCCTTGAAATTTTTGCTTTATATACACGTCTTTCATTTTTATTGCTTGGATTTCCTCACATCTCTAACTTGCCACTAGCGCAGGAAGCTCAGGAAAAAGGCAGGGTTATTCTAGAGAATGGTGGCAGGCTGGGAATTTCTGTTATCTCCAGGGGTGTGGACAGCAGTGTTTGCCTGCACTTGCGGCCTTCACCCTGGAGTCGCAGTAGGTTTATACCTATGGAAGGGGCTTGGTGCCCGTGAAGGCGTAAGGCAGAAAAGCATAGTGAGGAGCTTGGAGCTTGGATCTTGGAGTCAAGACAACCCGGGCTCTTGTTTACTAGCTGTGTGGCTCAGGTTGGATCAGTTAGATGAGTTACTTCACCTCCCAGAGGCTCGGGCCTCATCTGAGACCTGGGGGAAAAACGGCACCTGCTTTGTCGCGTTCTTGTCCGGTTAGTGGGAGACTGCATGTGGGACCTTTGGCACGGGGCTGGCGCATCAGGAGACACAGCACAGGTGAGCTCCCGCTGCTGTGCTGCTCTTGGAATAGTCCCTGTGCTTGGTCGTACTCTTCATGCCCAATAAACGAGGTCCCTCTTCGCCTGGGCTTCACCGTGCGCAGTGCCGTCCTAATCACGGCTGACGTCAGAACCAGCCTGCGAGAGTATGAAACGGAGATGTGGAGACGCCGCGGTGTGATTGAGGGGCGCAGTGTGTCACTAGCCCTAAGCCTTTCATTTTCATGTTGATTTAATATGAGGTTTTGTCTTTCTCATGAGACCATGTGTGTTTTTGTTTTTGATTTTTCCTCTCGTCCTCATTCGCATGGACATCTGTATTAGTAGTATTACCTTATTGATCCGCTGTGATACGCCAGCTCTGTATCTACCTTGTCCCAACACTTAGAGCTGTTGGGAGGTCAGTGGGCGTCACCCCCACTTGATGGGTGAAAGCACAGGATTCCATACAGAGTTGAGATTTGTCAAAGCGGTGGGCAGAGCTGGGATTAAGGTTAGTGACGCTGCGCTCCAAAGCTTACACTGTCAAATATTTTCTGTTTCTACGTAACTAAGAATATCAGTTGGTTGATCTTCAGTCAAATCGATATGTCAGGATTTGCTAAAGGTGGCCCCATTGTTGAGTATTTAGGTTGTTGGCATTTTTATTTTATTTTTTTTCTTTTTGTTATCAGCCATTCTTAAGGGAACATTTTCCCGAAAAGGCTTTTTCTCCTCCTGAAGTGTTAGGGTGACTTCTCTGCAGCGTTGTTCTTGCTTACAGAGAATGAATGTTTTTGTGCCTGGGCTCCAGGTCTTGCGACCTGCTGTATTAGTCAGGCTTCTCCAGAGAAACAGAACCAATAGGGTGTGTGTGTGTGTGTGTGTGTGTGTGTGTGTGTATATGTGTGTCTATCTATGTATGTATGTATCTGTGTATGTATCTATCAAGAGAGATTCATTTTAAGGAATTGGCTCATCTGTTGTGGAAGCTTGACAAGTCCAAAATCTGCAGAGTGGGCCAGCAGGCTGGAGACCCCAGGAAGAATTGCAGTTCGAGTCCGAAGGCAGTCTGCTGGAAGAATTTCTTCTTCTTTGGGGCAACCTCAGTCTTTTACTATTCAGACCTTCAACTGATTGGATGAGGCCCACCCAAATTATGGAAGGTGATCTCTCTTACTTAGTCTACTGATTTGAACGTTAATCTCATAAAAAAAATACCTTCACAGAAACATCTAGAATAATGTTTGATCAACTAGCTACTGTGGCCTAGCCAAGTTGGCACATAAAATTAACCATCACATCTGCCTTTAGTTCTTAATCTGGGCATTTTAGGAAGTACCATCTGCATTCTAGGTCTCTAGGTGAGCACATCTCTGAGTTGATTCACTCCATGGGTTTTTTGGCCTCAAACACGGTCATTTCTCCTCCTAGCAGACTGGTACCATTGAGGGGAGTCTGGAGGGGGAGGCCAATTTGAGCCAAGGTAGCCGCCAGCATTGTGATGTGTAAACACAAAACAGTGCAGGGTGACCTTTACAGGGGCCCGGGCCCTTTGAGGCCATCATGCCTCCTGCAGATTATGGACAGCCTCTCCCTGGCCGAAAGTGGGGCTCTTGATCGAACATTCCACAGAGCGTCTTGGGGAAAGAGCAGAGGAGTGATGAGATGGCCTACTGAGTAATACTTTCATTTTGATTCTAACCTAATGTTTGCGTGAAAGGTCTGGGAGCCTGGAGGGGCCAGAACTTTAGCAGTTTCTTAGTACAGCCAGGTGTGCGAGGGGAATGTGGCAGGCCAGGAGCAGCGCACTGTGGATTGCCATCGCCTCTGGCAAAGCCAGTGCTCCGATTGTCTTTAAGATGCTCTGTTGGCCAAAAGTTGGCTTGATGCCTCTGTTTGCTGGCAATTAAACCACTTCTTTGATGGCTGAGGACAAATCTTGTGCCTCCCGCCTCAATATTCATAAGTGTTGGCTTTGCTCCTTTTTTTTTTTTTTAAGGGGATAATATCTTTATTATAGAAAGGAGTTTTTCTGTCGCTTCATATGTGTCCTATGACACCAGTGGGGAAGTGGGATGAAAACACGACTCAAAGAGAATTACAAGCATATGGAGAAATGTCGCACCTTACTGGTGATTAAGCTAAGGCAGAGTGAGACCAGACGCCATACTTTGCCCGTCACATTTGCCAAGACTTAAATGGAGAGCTGGGGAAAGGCAGCCCTGGGTTCGCGCCCTGCGGGGAGGGCTTGGTGTCTTCCAGGCTCGTGGTAGAAAGGGATGCTGTGGCCAGGCTGGTGCCCAGGGACCTCCTCAGAGAGCTGGGAGTGTTTCCCACCCGCTGGAGCAATCCCACTGCTGGGATTCTACCCTGAGCACAGTCTCAGGAAAAGTTGCTGCGTCTAGGCACCAAAGTCCTTCTTCAAAGAAGGGGAACACTGGCGCTGACCTCAATGTGCACCTGCCGCGGAATGGTTGACAGTGCACTGTCTCGTAGTTTAAACCTTAACATCTCAACGGTTAGGACCTGAGACATCTTAAACAACTTTTAAGAGCATCTGAGCAGAGTGAAGATGAACTTATGACTTCATGTTCCGTGAGAAGAGCAAAATATAAAATCCTACATTCTGCCTCATTACGACCTCATAAAGGAAAGTAGGTGCAGAAGGAAAGAAAAAAGACGCTAAAGAAATAGCGTCTAACTCAGCTGTGTTTTGGGTAATGTGGCTTTGGGTGTATTGTTTTTTCCTTTCTCCTTTTGGCATTTTCCAGCTTTTAAAAGAAGTGTCTGACTTTCCTGCTGAAGAGCAACCCCCGTTACTCTGTTTTTAGGCCGTCTGTGGCACTATATTCCCAGTCGGTCTCTGCCTCCGGAATCACTTCAGGGCAACTCATTTTTGAGGGCGTGGCCCACTGGCCACTTTTACTTGGGTTCCAAACCTCAGCTGAGGGCCTGGCTTCACCTTGCACTCTGCATATGTTGCTGAGAAGTGGCAAGATTTCTGCTTGTCAACAGCAGAAACCCCCCTCCAGGAGCCAGCGTGATGGCCGGGGAAAGGACTAGAGGTTTTGGCGCCTTCTCCTGGGGGGCACCCCCGACCACCTCTGGGTCTCCAGGAGTCCCCTTCTCACCAGCTGCTGGGTCAGAGCCCCAGGAGGGCTGCTCTTGACAGATTGTAGAGGCACTGCCAAGTTCACCTCAGAGCTCGGCCCCAGTTTGGTTCTGCGGCTGGCCACACAGGTGGGAGCACTTCCTCTTCTGTGCCCCAGTCTGCTGTCCCAGAGTGTCAGTGTGTGTGGGACCTGCAGGATTAGACTCCATTAGGACCATTTCCCGCTGTGTTCCGTGCCCAGTGCCGGTGTCCGACTGAACGCTGGAGAGGGCTGAGAGGACTCCCTCTGCACGACAGGCCTCTAGACCGGGAGGCGGCCAGCTGGCCTGCAGGCCCGGTCCGCCCCCACGCCCCGAGTGGGCCTTACGTTCCTACAGCGTTGTTTAAAAAGGGAAACCAACAAAGAAGGATACTTACGGCCACAAAGCCTAAAATATTTACTCTGGTCCTTTACAGAAAAAGTTTGTTGATCACTACCCTAAACGAAAGAAAAGCTATAGACATCCTGTCACCTGGTGGGCAGCAGCCAGAGACCCATCGTAGTTGGGTTTGGAAGACCTGGGCTCTGATCCTGCAAGCCATGGTTCTGTCCAAGAGGATGAGCTTGCACACGTCACATATTCTGGTTGAGTTTTTCCCTCTCTCTCCCCTCTTCCCTCTTTCTCCCCGTGCCCCGTCCCCTTCTCTCCCTCTCCGCCTGCCTCTTCTATTAAGTAGGTGTGATTATGATCAGCTTTGGTCTGCTTTACAACTAAGTTACAAGGTGATTTTTATAAACTTTAAGGTACTACACAAACACATCCTGGTATTTATTAGTGTTTCCTAATTGCGCAGAGGCAAACGCTGCGGTGGGCAAATCCTTTCTCCGTCGGGTTTAACTGAACCCGCCTGGCGTTACAAAGATCGTCCAGGTTGGTTTTGTACTTTGTGGAGAAGGTGACAATGTAACAGATCATATGAACCTGGTTAATATTTGAGCTGACCCCCTTTCTTGGAAGGGACCCAGACATGATTGGTCTGATTTTGTCCTTTTCCTCACGAGGGTTTAAGAACCAGCAAGGCAAAGGGACACCGGCCCAAAGTCACGTGGCTGCCATCATTTCAGAACCTGGAACACTTGCTTCCTCCTGCGGCAGCACTTTGCACATGCTCGTCCCTCCCTCCTTCCTCTGGTCCCTCCCCTCCCCGCCGCTGACCCCTGTGCTTCCTTTTGCTCTCACCTCCAACCTCTCTTCTCCAAGGAAGCCTTCCATGATCTTCCTGACCAGCTCCATGAATCTAAGCTGCCGTTACACCTTCTTGCAGGATTATTTGATTCGTGTCTGTGTCCCCCACCAGACTGTAAGCTCCACGAGGGCAGGATAAACACTATTGGCTGGCTCTTTTGCAGCACAAGTATATGTGACACAGTGCCTGGCATATAGTAGGTGCTCAGTAAACACTGGTTGAAGGTGTGAACGCTTGAATGCTGCATCCGGACCACATGCTCTGACTCCCAGCCCAGCCCCCTTCTATTTTCAGCCCATCATGGCCTGGTTAGTTCCCAAGAGGAAATGTGGGAGGCCCAGCGGATGCTTGTGGTGGTCTGAGCCCATGGGGCTCTTCGCCCTGTCTCACAGCTGTGTTCTCTCACCTTAGGCCCGTGGATGGGAGCACCTGCCTTTCCAAGATGCACAGCTGGGCTCCACTGCAGGTGCTGCATGGTGACACCGACGTCCTCTTTCCGGTCAGTGGAGTTGGCTCCTACAGCCCCGCAGGTGAGTGATGCCTCTTTTCCTCCAGCACGAGCTTTGGCTCAGAGAACCTGCAGGCATATCTGGGTCATCTGCGCAGGTGGGAGTGGGAGCCAGGAGGCATGGGGCTCAGGCCAGGAGGGGCTTGTTGAGATTGGAAGTGGCAGAGGGTTTGGCTCCTCTTCTTGCTGAACCTGGGTGTTTGGGTGCTCTGCCCTGAGTGGGGGTCGGGCTGAACCAGCTGGCAAGTCACCAGGAGCCCAAGCCTGCTTTTTTCTTGCCAGTGACTTGTTGAACTTGATCATGTACAAGCTGATACAAATAGTATCAAAAATGGTGGTGACCATTATTTTTGCCTCTTAGCAGAAGAGAGAAGTTCACAGAATTCATAGTGGTAGAGGCCCTGGCACCCTTTATAGCAAAGGGCTTGGAGGTCAGGGAGGAGCTTGCTTAAAACCTGCCTTTGGAGTGGGTAAGCGTTTCTGACCTGTTCCATGTGCTTGAGCACGCTCATGTGTGGTTCGTTGTTGTTTTCTTTAGCTAGAGCAGGCTACGGGGTGTGGGGGGTGTGGGAGGAGGTGTGGATCAGCCCTGCTCACCCAGAGGGGTGGCTGTGCAGTACAGCCAATACAGTGCCTGGCACAGTCAAGCGCTCGGTCGTCATCACTGCCCCAACAGCACTACCAAGACCTCGGGCCCCAGTGTGGGTATCCGTCTCATCTTTGTAAGGCCAGGTGTAGGAAGCTGTGATGGGGCCCACCCACTGCTCAGGAAGCTCTTGACATTCTGAACCGGATGATAGACTGTTGTTCTTGTCACTGTCTGGGGAACAGAAACTTAAACTAGCTGGAGCACAGGGCAAGGCGGGGACGTTGATTGGCAGCAGTCTAGAGTGGGGTCGGATACGAGCTGGGCAGATCACCTCTCTGAACCACAGTGTTCCCGGCGGAAATTGAGGCTAGTGAGAATGCATGGCTGAGGGACTTCTGTCTGCCAGGCTGATCTGCTCTTCTGGAAAGTGTGGATGATGGTGATAACGACAGCCAACACTTATCAGACCCTTGATGTGAGTCCGGGACTGTAAAGTGATCGACTGGGTTAACTCTTCCACTCGTGAGCACAGCCTGGGAAGAGGGTGTGGTTGCTATCACATCACCCTCCTCTCAGATTTGTGCTGATGAGTCCCTGAGTTAATCTCAGAAAAGGTGCCAGACACGTGCTGGGGCCCCGTGAAAGCTTACTGCTAATGTTGCAGTAGTGACAGGATAGGACATCTTGTGGGCGTCATGGGCCTGGGCGCTGGGCCTTGGAATGGATGGGTAGTATACCAAAGATAAAAATGACCCCCAGACCCCCCATCTGGAGATGGTCCTGCTGTCTTTCTCATTCTGCGCCCCCAGGCTTCCTTATGGGGCTCTGCCCCCCATCTCTTCTCTCTTCTAGTCTGCCTTTGCTCCCTCATCCTTCTCGCCCCCTCTCCTTTTGGCCTGTACTTGGCTGCGGTGCATCACCATTGCCTCGCTACGGGAGCCTCTCTCTGGGTCTCAGCTGAAATCTGCAGAGAGGGAGAGTCTGTGGGCCTAGCTCGCGTCTGTAGGCCAGGCTAGCTTCTTTCCAAGGGCACCATCCTGGGTCCAAGCAGCCAAGGGTGGGGTTTTGCAGACAGCAGGTGGTCCTAACTGTGTCTAGGACCACTGGAGAGTTTCCAGTGTCTGTTCATGGCTTCCAGGTCGCGATCCAGCTCTGCTTGTCTTGCCCTCCCCACCGAGGGACTTGTTTGTTGGGTCGTGCATCGTTGCTGCGCCAGTAGGTACAGTCTGTTTTGTTTCCAGCGGCTCCTGCATTTCTTCACTGGGCTCCTCTACCCATCAGACCTCGGGGGCTGATGGCTGGCTGCTCTGGGGCATTGCTGTTTACACTGGGGTTTAGTCACAGAAGCCAGCGTTCTTCCTACCTCTCTGGGCCTTCTGTAGACCAGAGTTTCCAGGGAAAGTAGCTGCCGGCCAGGCTCCAGGATTCCCGTGAGGAGACATCCCGCTGGCAGATTTCCCACGGTCCCACCTCTGGCTCTCAGCCTCACAGACCCAGAGGCTCCATCTGATCACTGTTGATGGGACCCCAAGCTCCAGCTTATCTGGATTATCCTCACCAGAGAGGCTGTGTATGAGCTGGCCTGCCAACTTTTTAATTTCCTACAGTAACAAGGCTATCAGGAGCCTTGGAAGATTGTGACAGCCTGAGGGGCAGACTCTTTGGGGGCGGAAGCATTGCATGGGAAGACACTGGAATCAGAGCCGGGGAACCCGCTACCTGAGTGGAAGGCCAAATTACGTCTGGTTCCTCCTGGCCTGCTGCCCCACTTCCATGGGAGCCACGTGGGCCAGGTGTTCCTGGGACTGGCCTGTCTGCCGGAGCGTTCCTTCCCTTGGCAGCCCTGGGCGCACGCTGCCAACATGTCATTTTCTTTCCTTCCATTTCTGACTGGCACCCCTTCTGATTGACAGTCCCCTACTTGAGCAATATTAGCATATTCTCTCGCATTCTGGCCTGCGGGCCATTTGGTGTCTTTAATGGTGACTTTGCACACAGAGCACTCCTCCCTTAGGAGACCTTTCCAGCATCTTTGAAAACGTTGGTGCATCTGCAGTCACTGCCCTTGCTGGTATTTAGAGAAAGGGAGAGGCAGGGAGGAGGATAAAAAAGGAGAGAGGCTCGTGGTGGGGAAGGATGGATGTTTTCCTAGCTAAGTCTCGGGAGGGAGAAAGCGGCGGAGAGGGGACCCCAAGCACAGAATTATCCTTCTGAACCTCGGAAGATGCAGCTCTGTGGTTTAGGGGGACCCTGCTTTGGGCTGCATTTCTGGTTTCTGGAGGGACTGAGAAGGGAGACACCAGCCCAGGGTCACATGAGTCCCTGACAGCAGATGGAGGATTAGATACAGTCATTCTTCCAGGCGTGTATATTACACACAACAGAGCAAAGCACGTTTACCAGCATCTCTTCGAAGCTGCAAGGGAGAGTGAGCCCCCAAAGTTTTTTTCCAACTGAGAATGCTAAACTGAGGTGAAAAACACCCCTCTCTATGCACTGCACGTGTGAAGCTGGCATTGCTCGTCTCCTCTTGGAGGGGCTGTGTTTACTGTTGGGGCTTAGCCAGCGCAGTCACTTTCTGAGGCCGTGCTGCAGTCCCTTTGAAACCTCAGCCCCTGCGTTTCCTATCAGGTGTCACGTTCTGTAACTTCTCCTCCTCCTGCCCTTGGGTCTTTGGAGTTGTTTGTTGTGGGTGAGGGGGGTTCTGTGGTAGCCCTGCTCTGATCTGGTGATGTTAGAGCTGGGCTCCCAGACGGGAACTTTACAGTGTGAAATGTCAAGATACTGTGGTGGCCACAGGTCCTGCGTTGTGCGTGGTTCCCACCCCACTTTGGAGGGTTGTAAGGCTTTAGGGCTTATGGTTTTCTTTACTGAGTCAGTGGCCTTCCTGCTCTGTGCCAGCATCCCCCAAACCCTTTTACCATACTCAGGATAAAATCCAGAATCCTCAGTGGCCATCCAGGCCCCAGCGCACCCAGCAGCTGCATCTCCTCCTGTCCCATTTGCTCAGTGCCCCCAGCCACACCAGCCTGCTGCTTCTTCCTTACACCGAGCCACACGCTCCTCCTGCCTTCCAATCCAGTGCACACCCTTCGGGTTGCAGCCTGAGTGTTGCTGTCTCATGGAAGACCAGACAGGCCAGGCCTCATGTTTCACGCTGTCGTAAACCTCATGTGTCTCCATTGCTTGGGCCTCAGTTTGTGATCTTGTATGTGTCTAATTGCTTGATGACGCCTGTCCCCTCTACTAGTCTTTGAGGTCCATAAGGACAGGACAATGTCCGTCTCGATTCCAGTGTGACTCTAACCTTGGCCAGAGCCAGGCCGATGGCTGGGGCTCAGGAAGCCTTTGCTGAGGGGGTGAGTGGATTGATGCAGCAGGGATGGACACCTGGCAGTTGGGAAAAATGAACTCCAGGGATGTGTAGAGGGAAGAGCAAGTATCTCAGGTGACTGAGTGAGACTGAAGTGGGCGAGGGCTCAGCTGTGCCATTGGGCAGACGCCGGTTCAAATCCTCGCATGCTGACCTGGTGATGTTGAACAAGTCACTTAAATCCTCAAGGTCCGTTTCTTCATCTGTAAAATTAAGATAATAGTGGTACTGTTATCGAGAGGGGCCTCGAGCCTGGGTGAGAGTCCGTGTCTCTGCATTTGCTCTGTGGCCCTGGTGCCTCAGGCCCACTACAGCTGTCAGCCTATCGTGGTCGTGCATTGTGACGGGAAACCCCCTCGGGCCGAGTAGCCGTCGTGTCTGGGATGCCAGTAGGTAAGGTTGGCCTTTCCTCCTGCTGTGGATTTCTGTGGTTTGTGTTGGAATCCCCGTCTCTGCTTCTGGCCGCAGTGTGTGAGTTGGATTAGAGAGGGTGAGACAGAGCTGAGGGGCTCTGCTGCGGAAGACCCTTTAGAAGGTATTGAGCCTTTGAACCAGGGGCAGCGGAAATGGCTGTGAGCAAAGGGGGAAGCTAACTAGATGGAACTGGAAGGTCTTGGACACGGCCCAGCGCTGCGGTGGGAGGGGGGGTGGGTGCCACACTCTTCTGAGGTTACAGCCCAGAGGGAAGTGGTGACGGAGGGCAGAGGTTTTGAAGGTAGGCCCCGTAGGGTATCCCAGTAGAGTTTTCTGACAGGCAGTTCGAAGTGTGACACTAGGATTCAAAATTGAGGTCCTAGCCGGAGGTGAGGGCTTGAGAGTTGTCATTGTCCCAGAGGTGAGAGCTGAGCCAAGACCTACCCGGATTTGCCAAGGGGGACAGAGGGCCATGAGCCCTGCCTCAGAGACACCTTCCCACAGGAGTCAGAAAAAGGAGGGCCCGAGAGTAGTGTTAGGAAGCTGGGAGAGGAGAGCTCTGAGGAGGGGGCATGCTCAGCCTTGTCATGGCTGCAAGAAGGCAAGGAGGGGGATGGCAGGAAGAGTTCCTTGGGGTCCTTAGAGAGTGATTCCAGTTGACTGGGAGGATGAGAGCTGTGACAGGCAGGCTCGGTTATAGAGTGACTTGATGCCCGCCACCACCCACCGAGTGTTCCCACTGAGTTGTACGTGTATTACAACGTAATTGTGTGGCAGGCATTATTAAAATATTGCGTGGTGGCACTAGTGTCATCCCTTTTCATAGATGAGGAAACTGAGACACAAAGGGCCTAGGTAAAAGTTGGGGAGCAAGGATTTGAACCCAGGCCGTTGGGCACCCTTTAACCCCAATGCTAGGGAGCGAGGAAGGGGAGGTAGAGAAAAGACACTTTGTTTCCCTTCAAACTTCTTCTTCTTTTTTTTTTTTAATATTTGATTTTTTTCCTTTTTCTCCCCGAAGTCCCCCGGTACATAGCTGTATATTCTTCGTTGTGGGTCCTTCTAGTTGTGGCATGTGGGACGCTGCCTCAGTGTGGCTTGATGAGCAGTGTCATGTCCGCACCCAGGATTCAAACCAATGAAACACTGGGCCGCCTGCAGCAGAGCGCGTGAACTTAACCACTTGGCAACGGGGCCAGCCTGTCCCTTCGAACTTCTTGAAAGAGGCAGGAGAGAGTGGACTAGCTTGGTGGGGGCAGCAAGGTAGAAGAAAAGGTGCAAAAACGTTTTTCCCTTAGGGTTCCCGTAGTTCAAGCCCTTAAGAGCTGGGGAATCTCGAGCAGGACGAAACCAGAATAAACAGAAGGAAGAACCTGCAGGAGGTGGCGAGGGCTAGCTTAGGGCAACGAGACATGCTCCTGCCGCCCCCGCATCCCGGCTCCCCGACGCAGGCCTGGTTGTGTAGTGGCATGGACAAGCCAGCATTTTCTCCAGGGAGCAGATGTTCTGGGTGATAACTGGCTTGAGTGTCACCATGTAGCCAAGGGGCACGGATTTGCAGTTTTCCGTGGGAGAGAGAATGACTTGAACAGCAGCTGATACATTTATGGAGATCTTGAGTGCTTGTTTCTGGAGATGCTCTGTGGCCTTCTTCCATACGCCTTCCCCACGTGCCACTTAACACGGGGCAAGCAGCTTTTTAGAGAGGGGCCGTCACTTGGTCTTGGCTGGCGGTGCCGTCAGCGCTTGGACCGTGCTGCCCTCTAGTGTCGGTCTCAGGCCGCTACAGGCGGGAGCCGTTTTGTCCAGCAGAAGGCTGATTTATTCTCCCCTGATTCTGACTTGGCTCTGAAGATAGACTTCATGGGTAGTTCCAGGTGGCTCAAGGTCAGAAAGGCTAAGTGAGAGCATAAGGCCTTCTACTAGGGACTGACGCCAGATCTGAGATTATGGCCGGAAAAATGAAATGGGGAGCCGGTTAAAATCCAGTGTACACAGGAGGGAGAATTTCTGAGTCAACTGCTTAGCAGATGAGCCCACGTCTGCCTTGTGTCTTTGTCTCGTGGAGAAAATGCAATGAAAACAGAAGCCTGACTTTCTCCTGCGATTGCTCTGTGCGCAGATGCCCCCCTTGGAAGCCTGGAGAACGGGACCGGGCCAGAGGACCACCTTCTCCCGGAGCCTGGGCCACGATACAGGTTAGTGTTCAGAGACCAGGTTGCCTCTGGGACCGGATTGTCCTAGTCACGACTCTGCATTTTATTCTTTTTTAAGTTTAGGAGGGCACCTGCTAGGATTAAAATGCAAGGCCTTACCTCACATTTCAGTTCAGAGTTAGCCTAACGTTCCAGAATGTGAAGTTGCTGAGGGTCTCAGAGAATGAGAGACTGTCAAGAAACTATTTATCACACTTCAACTGCTTACCACCTTTACTTTTTTTGCTTTTGGGGCCATGTCTGGGTCCCTCCTCTATCATTATTTGCTTCATGTTAATATTTGATAATAGTATTCAATGGCTTTGATATTCTGTAATACCTAAGCCGCTTAGCCACCATACATTTGTGAAGTCTTAGTCTGGCCTGTAGTACTAAGTGATTTTTCCAAATAAAGGTGTCTCAGAGTCCTTGGGTGTTTGGTGGCAGAGCTAAGATGGACACTCCAGTCTCACTGCTGCACGAGCCTTGTCACTCTTAGCTTTTTCCTCCGTCCTCTTCCTGGTTTCAGCTTGGTGTCCCAGGGCTGTCTCGAGTGTGCATTTTCAGCTTGAGCTCTAGGGTGGGAGCCGCTGACTGCCCTGAACACTTCTTGGCAAGGGCAGAGTTACGGTCTCGCCCTGAATAGACGGGGTTGGGCTCTTTGAAGATGACACCAGCTGCAGGATGCTTGTGCCAGTTAGTGCACGGTCAGGAAGGACTGGTGTCAGCAGACCCATCCAGGACTCGGAGTCCTTTTTGCTGTTTATTTTAGAGAATTTGGAAAATGCAGCGGTAAATGAAAAAATGTCACTCTGAGTCCCCAAGTGCATTTCGCTGTTGACGTTTTGGTTCTTTTCCTCCTAGTCTCGTGTGTGTGCGTGTGCATGTGCACACGTGCCTGCATGTGTGTGTGTGTGTTGTAACCATGTTATGGCCCTGCTGTTTTCATGAAAGATGCTAAGTGTTATTTTTCCATGTTGCAAATACACCATCGACCCTCATTATTGGGGGTAGATATGTTCTATAAAGTCGCCGTGAAGACTGAGCCAGTGACCAGGGGACATACAGGGTCTGGGGCCCGTGAGCCTCTGCTCACGTTTTTGTCAGCCAGTGAACACAGAACTTGGTTTGATGTCTGTCCTTGTTTACAGACACCTTACTTCACACCTGTGGTTGATTCCTTAACCGCGAACCCACAGCTGACAGCACTGTAACTCGCGCTTGGACTCAGGTCACCTCACACACGATTTCTCCATCAGGCGCATCACAGCTTTCTCATGCTTAGAGAGACCAGACAGCACTTCAGCTCTATGCTTGGGGCCTTTTTAGACAGCAAAATCACCAACACAAAGCACCAGGATGTGAGCAATGTGGCGCCCAGTAGCCCGCAAAAGGACACGGGTGCAGTACGATAGTTGGCAGAAGAGGCACCGCTCACCTTGTTTGATGTCAGCCGTGCTTGTGCATTCAGTGACTCAGTTTTTGCCACGCTGCACGTGTTTACTAGTGACCATGAGAGTGCACGAGCACTGATTTTGGAGTTACAAATAGACCTAGGTGAGTTGGTGAATTTGTAAATATGGAATCGGCAAATAATGAGGATCGACTGTCTTTTCCAAGGGCTGCCTTCCGTTCCCTCTGGTAGGTGACCCTGAGTAAACTTAGCCCCTGCGAGGGTTTGAATGGCGGGGTTGTGGTGTTGAGTGGCCAGGAGTAACTCCCTTCTGCCTGCCTCTCTCCAGTGTGGAAGCCAGTCCTCCAGGCCCGGGAAGTCCTCTGAGCAGCCTGTTACCGCCTGCCTCGGTGCCAGAGTCGATGACGATCAGTAAGTACTTTCTTAGCCGCCTCCCCCAATTCTGGGATGACTTCTGGGCCTGTGCGTCACCGCAGTGCCTTTGTGCTTGCTCCTGCACGGTGCGGACTCTGTGAGATGTGGGGTGAAGTCAGGTGTGTGTGCATCTGGGTGTGGACTTGGTGTGGTTCGTGGATGTAGGCTTCCTGAGCTGTGGTTGACTCGTGATGCTTGGGCGTGTGCACGCTCTAAAGGACATGCTTTAGCAGTGGAGCGGCATCGAGTTGGAAGGGGAACGTGTGTTCCAGGTTTCGGGGTTTGCCTCTTGTAAAGCTGTCAGCTACAGAGAAACCGTTCTAGTTGGGTTTGCTTTGTAGCCCTGGAGGAATCATTTTTGTAAGTAAGGAAGAGTGTCTCTCTCAAAAATGAATGGAGGTTGCTAATGACCAGGTTCAAACTGTTTCCAACCTTACTGCTCAGAAAAAGTGTTCAAGATGTAGCAATTAAGATTAGGTTTGAGTGGCTTTATATAATAAAGAATAAACCAACTGTGGCTTAACAAGATAGAAATTCATCTCTCTGTCCAGAGGCAAGCGGGCTGGGGCTGGTATGTAGCTCCCTGGTCATCAGAGACCAGGATTCCTTCTATCTTTCCTCATAGTCCAGAAAGACTGCTTTAGCTCCAGCAATCCCATACTTATTCCAGGAATAAGGAAAAGGAAGAAGGAGACAAAGGAGAGACTTCCTTCATTTTCTTAGGTAGGATTCAGGGGTCTGAACTTGCACAGGGAAAGAAACTACAACTTTTTTCTCTAGCCTCTAACTGAAATTTAGCCTTTCTTTCAATTATGAAAGTAGCAGCAAACTGTAGAAACCATAGTCCTGTCAGCAAAATGGGTGACTTTGTCACTGGTAGAAGTCCCAGGCGCCCACAGCAACTGGGACAGGAGAAAATCTCAGAACGTTGTTTCTGCTGAAAAATATGGTGGTTTTCAATGTGATAATGAAGAATCTCGTGTATTACTTTGTCACTTTTTTTTTTTTCCTTCAAAGATTTTATATTTCCTTTTTCTCCCAAAGCCCCCTGGTTCGTAGTTGTATATTTTCAGTTGTGGGCCCTTCTAGTTGTGGCATGTGGGCCGCCGCCGCAGCGTGGCTTGATGAGTGGTGCCATGTCCACGCCCAGGATCCGAACCAGAGAAACCCTGGGCTGCCCAAGCAGAGCAGGCGAACCCAACCACTCAGCCACGGGGCTGGCTCCTACTTTGTCACTTTTATGTTTTACATTTTGGTAATTCTATTTCAGTATAATCAGTTTCCTTTGTGATTTTGTGGGCTTTATGCTTTTTTTTTTTTTTTTGAGGAAGATTAACCCTCAGCTAACATCTGCTGCCAATCCTCCTCTTTTTGCTGAGGAAGACTGGCCCTAAGCTAACATCCGTGCCCATCTTCCTCTACTTTATATGTGGGATGCCTGCCACAGCATGGCTTGCCAAGTGGTGCCATGTCCGCACCCAGGATCCGAACCAGCAAACCCCAGGCCGCCAAAGCAGAATGTGGGCACTTAACCGCTGCGCCACTGGGCCGGCCCCTGCTTTGTGCATTTTAAAACCTTTTTCTGAGAAGGGGCCCATGGGATTCACAAGACTGCAGAATGGGTCCTTGGCACAAAAAAGGTGAAGCACCACCCCCCCCCCCGACTTCCAAGCTGCAAGGACCCTCTTAGAAGGTGCACTGTGTCCCACTCATGTGGCCACCATCAGTCCCGGGGGCTCTCCTGGCTGTTAAGGAGCCATTGTACCCCTCCCGCCCCCCCCCCCCAATAATTAGGGTTTTCCTTGCTAAAGAAGGCAGCGTGGAGTTTGGGAGACAGCCGGCTTGGGCTGATTCAAGGATGAAGAGGAACTGAGCGGACCCTGTGAGGCGGGCGTGATGGAGATGACGCCTCACTGCGGGATGAGAGTGTGCAGTTGATGATGGCCCTTCTCAGCTCTGAATTCAGCTGAGTGGGTGTTTACAGATCCCCCGGCACGTGGGACACGTGGACTCGAGAACACCACGGTTGCTGGTTTTCAAATTTCAGTCCTTTATTTACCACTGTACCGTATTTAACCTGTCATTTTTTCTTTTTTAAAAAAATGCACTCAAAAAAGCCTGAATGCCTGTATTTAAAGCAGGAACTTTATATGATTCCTGTAAATGGAGAGCCACTACTGGTTGGCTTAAATAGCGGGTAAAGATGAAAATAAAGACACTGGAAAGTGAACAGTGTTGTTCAGCAGCCCGGACGTCGTCGTCTGTCCTGGCTTCTGACTGAGGCCTGCTGCCCCTGTTGGAAAGAGACGTGAGTCAGTGAGGACGTCAGAGGATGTCCTGGTGCTGTGCCGGCTGCTTTTCCGGAAGCGATGGGAAGGATGGGGGCGGGGAAGGCGCCGTTGTTTGCCGCCTTGCTCTCTGGCCCCTGCAGTCTCTGTGTGGGTTGCACCTCCATGTGGAGGGCTCAGCCTTGACTCTGCCTCTCAGGCTCATCTGCCCTAAAGAACACCGGTTTTTGCCTTATGTGTTTTGAAAAGGACGGTGACCCTGAGATTGCGGATGTGAGTGCTGGGCTTCACAGGCGCCTTGTGCTGGGCACCGTTTGTTGAGTTTGGGCGTCTTCACACACCCCAGCGGGTACCCAGCCTTCTGCTCCCAAGGAGGTGTCCTGCTCCCCGGCGAGGTCCCGCCGTCGCGGGTCAAGGTGGTTCACTCTGCCAGCTGCTCTCTGCGGTTGACAGAGCCCGTGGTCTGTGGGTCCCTCAGCGTCCCTATTGGATTAGGGCCCCACCATGTGACCTCATTTAACCTCAATGACCTCTTTGTAGGCCCTATCTCCAAATACAGTCAAAACACATGGATTTTGGAGGGATGTTGATTCAGTCCGTATCACGGGGTGTTTCAGGAGCAGGTGCCTAAGAGCTGTCAGCTTCAGATCAAGAATCGCATCCCAGCACATGAACCCGCAGGGGTCCACTCCAGAGAGGTGCTTGACCTCACAGACCCAGGAGAGCCTGGCCAAGGGCCCCGCGCTCTTGCTCTCTGAAGCAGCCACTGTTTCCCTCACATCGTGCCGATTGAATAATTGGTGTAGGTGGTGCCTTGGCCCCGTAACTCGGCTCGAGCTCGGGTGTGTCATCCTCCGTGCCTGCGGGAGTTGACAAGACCCCTACAAGCAGCCTTCCCCCAGGACGTCTCTGAAATGGCAAAGGGTTTTGTCCTGGGCTTTTTGGGTATTTATTGTTGTCATTTTTTAGCACATGACCAGACCCACGTTCCTGCTCTCTCACTCCAAGGCCCTTTGGTACTTAAGAAAACACAAAAGCCTGTTATGAAAAATTAATTTTTCAGTGAAGTAGTAAAGACAGTTGTGAGCAAAGCAAAGCACCTGCCCTTCTGCCTCCGAGCTCTCCATTTCTGCAGCGAGTGTGCAGTTCGTGTTGTGGGTGTGCAGAGTTGTTCCTGGTGTGAAGTGCCTGGTGCTGGAGGAAGGCAGTGTGTTCTCATGGCCAGGAGGGTGCGTTCCACGGCCAGGCTGCCGGCTGGTCTTAAAGCTCACAGCGCCTGTTTCCTCATCTCAAGTAAGGACGGGATGACTACCCATCTCGTATGGTCCGTGTGGAGATGAACCATGATGTGCTTGGAGAAGTATTTGGATCAGAGTCAAAAGTCCGTAAATGTTAGCTGTTATCTGTGGGCTTATTTTGTATTCTGCTTTCTTTCTTTCTTTTTAAATTGAGAGCCATTTATTTTATTTTATTATTTTTAAGATCGGCCCTGACCTAACATCTGTTGTCGATCTACCTAATTTTTTTTCCTTCTTCTCCCCAAAACCCCCCAGTACCTAGTTGTATCTTCTAGTTCTTGGTCCTTCTGGTCGTGCCATGTGGAACGCCCCCTCAGCATGGCCTGATGAGCAGTGCCATGTCTGCGCCCAGGATCTGAACCGGCGAAACCCTGGGCCACTGAAGCAGAGCGCAGGAACTTAACCACTAGACCATGGGGCCGGCCCCTGTATTCTGCTTTCTTAGCATTATATCATAGTCATCCTTTTCTTTTTAATTTCCCCAGTCATCCTGTTGAATGGCTGCATAATATTCTGTCATCTGATTTGTTAGAATTTACTAGATTATTTGGTGAGGGGTTACCAGCCAGATTTTTGTTTTTTTGGCAGTGGGTTTCTTCATTCATTGTAAGGGGAAGAAAAGAGAAGTACTAGGCTTGTAGTAAGTGCGTTCTAAGAATATTTGCCATCACCATCATCATCATCATCATCATCATTATTATTAGCATTTCAGGAAGATTAGCCCTGAGCTAACATCTGCTGCCAATCCTCCTCTTTTTTGCTGAGGAAGACTGGCCCTGAGCTAACATCCGTGCCCATCTTCCTCTACTTTATATGTGGGACGCCTACCACAGTATGGCTTGCCAAGCGCTGCCATGTCTGCACCCAGGATCCGAACTGGTGAACCCTGGGCTGCCAAAGCAGAATGTGTGCACTTAACTGCTGCGCCACCAGGCCAGCCCCGTATTATTATTTTTTTAATAAGACTTTGTCTTTTTTTTTTGCTGGGGAAGATTCACCCTGAGCTAACATCTGTTGTCAATCATCCTCTTTTTTTTAAATTTTTAAATGTAAGCCGCTGCCACAGCATGGCTACTGACAGATGACTGGCGTGGTTCCACACCTGGGAACTGAACCTGGGCCGCCAAAGCGGAGTGCGCTGAACTTTAACCACTAGGTCACTGGGGCTGACCCGGCCATTTTTTCTGCTGATGCGTTCCTTGGTGGTAAATTCCTGGTCGCGGGCTTCGTGGGCCGAAGGTTAGGCCTGTGTGTGTGGGCTTGTTATGCAGAGCTGTTTGTGTTCTGAGTTGTCGTGTTGCCAGTAGTGCAACAGCTGCCAGTTTCTTTACACTTCACCAACATCAGCTGCTAACATTTTAATGCATTTTTGCTGCTTCAAGAGCTGGAAAATGATACTTTGCATTTGGGTCCAGGGGCAGCTGCCATCCACGCTTTCCTTCGACATTTTATCCCTGGTGTGAGTTGTTTGTAGCCTTTAGTTTCGGGGGTCTGGTCCTCCCCTCAGGTGTTCTGCCTGATCGGGAAAGGAAGGTGAGAATAGGAGGGACGGACTCAGACAGACGCTGTCTGCTGCTCAGGGTGCTGAGTGGCTGGGGGAGGGGCTAAAGGGAGGGGCTAACACAATAACCAGCACAGGTCATACCGTGCTTCGGCAGAGCTTGCTGTGTGCAGAAGCGTTGTAATTCACATTTTCTCGGTTAATCCCCCAGCAACCTTCTGGGGCGCAGCTAATATTGTTCTCTCTTTGCATAAGAAAGCAGAGGCTTCGTGAGGTTAAGTACCTTCTCCAAGCCCCACAGTGAGGATATCGTTCTGCAGACGCTCTTATTGAGCACCCACTGTGTGCCAGGCGTGGTTCCCGGGTAGAGTAAGTGGTGATTCGGGCGACAAGCGCAGGGTTTCTGACTGCAGACTTCTCAGTTCTTCACCCTTCTAGATCGCCTCAGGAGACACGTTCCCCCGTCACCCAGCCGGGGCGTAAGCATCGCGCTCATAATGGTGGGCGTCCAGCTCTGAGAGCCTTAAACTTATTATCATTTCTCGAATAAAGCAAGGAATTCCTGAGCGAGGATGCCAGGTTTGCAGGGTGAGCGTACCAAACTGGCTTAATTTCAGGGCTTGTTTTGGTTCTGAGTGCTATGGTCTGAATGTTTGCGTCCCCTCCCCAAATTCACCTGTTGAAATCCTAATGCCCAAGGTGATGGCATTAGGACGTGGGGCCTCTGAGTTGTGACTAGGTCACGAGGGCAGGGTCCTTGTGGATAGGATCAGTGCCCTTATAGAAGAGACTGGAGAGCTCCTCTGCCCCTTCCGCCATGTGAGGACACAAGAAGTCTGGACCTGGCAGACGGCCCTCCCCCAACCGTGCTGGCACCTGATCTCAGGCTTCCAGCCTCCAGAACTGCGAGCCATAAATTTCTGTTGTTTATAAACCACCCAGGCCGTGGTGTTTTGTTACAGCAGCCTGAACTGACTGAGACACTGCAGCTTAGTGGGGCCGTGAACACTGGACCTGCTGACCTCTTATCCATACCATCCACTCTTTGCACGTTGCTGCCTCTCCGCCTCCCCATTCACCCGCTTCCATGGAGCTGGGAGATGCCCCTCTTAGAACCATGCTGTGCCAGGTTACTGTGCCACCTGGTGGACGGTTCAGGAACCAGCCCGTGGATCTTCTCCCTGTCACCCCCTTTCCCCCTCTGCACATGTGATGTGTGCAGCTCTTTCTTGGCGTATATTTCATTATAGATGGCTTAGGGAATTTCACCTTAGGTTGTCTCTTTCATATCTACATTAAATAATAAGTGGTGATTATTATTATTCAAATCCTTTTAACTCCCTTTCCTTTTCTTTTTCGTCCTCTTTTATCTCAAAAATCTTTGTCTTTCTTTTAAGGAAGCACAATATGACCGTAATTTTAATGGATAAGTAGAAAGGTGGTTTGGATAATATACTGGAATTGAAGCCAAAGTCATATGTTTTTGAAATGAGATTCGACATAATAAGAAATCCATGTTGTTAACCTCTCATGCCTTTAAAAGAACCTCACAGTCCTTCTTAAACTCTTTTGGAATTGGCACAAAATAGCTTTCCACCTAGTCATCATTTGCTGCTTAAGCTGACTTACTCCAAACACTAAATTTTATGATGAATATCAAATTTTGTTTTTTATTTTCCAGTTCCATTTGACTTGGCATCTTTTAAACTTAATTCGTGGCTACAAAGTTCTGGATTAAATAGCCCTGTGGGTCCTGGCCTGGGGTCCAAGAGGGTGCAGAGTGGGCTTGGGGACAAGAGAGAAGCGATGGTTCCCATCGTGAGGGAGGCCAACCCGGACCCAGAGTGGGAGTCTTTCTGATCCATAGGCTTGAATAACAGCAGGGCAGCTAATACTTCAGACTGATAGACAGATGGGGTTCATGGGATGGCATAGAGGGGTTCTTGGGGGTCCGTACTCATTAGTACTCACTGGATGGTAAGGCAGAGGCATCAGGCTAGATGCCTCCCTGAAGGCAACCTGACTTCACGCCAACCCACAGGGTGCCAGCATCACTAGCCCATTGGACAGCTGGGAAAATCCCTGAGCAGAGGCTGGACACAGGGCTCAAGCTCACACAGCCAAACTCCCAGATCCACCTCGTCCTCTGTCCCTCCTCTTGCTGGTGCTGATGTGGTTGGGAAGCAGCGGTTTGTGCCTTTCACAGGCTAACCCAGCAACCTGACTCCTGCCTTTGAAAAGCGCTTGTGGAGGCAGAGCTCTCCGGCAGCTGGGCTCTGATGTCCAGGACCAGTGCCCCAGGGGCCACCATCCCTTTGGAGCTGTGAACGTTGTCCTGTCCTGCTCTGACTTTGCTCGTCTCTCGAGGCCACGTGCCCAGGAAGGGCAGGCGCCAACCACACCGGTTTTGATGAGGACGTCCTGGTCTGCAGGGCATCCGCTCGGTCTCTTCAGCAGACGTGACAATGTCACCTTCTGGTTCAGTCAGAACACTCGAGCTGGGAAGAGGCAAGAGCATATCTTGTAAGCTGAGAGAGTGCCTGCAGGAGGGCTGCCGCAGGTGGGGTTTGCAGGGTCCGAGCAGGGAGTGGGTTTGGTGAGCGTTTACACATCACCAGGGGGAGGTACCACATTGTGGGGTGTCCCCTCTGAGGTCCACAGGGTGCTCTGAGGGCATGGGTGCTCCTTGTGTATTTGACAGCCATAGATGCTGTCCCACTTGTCCTGAGACTTAGAAGGGATGTCAGTCATCACTCCCGGTGGCCTTGATGGGCGTGGAAAGGCTTGATCAGAGCTTCAATGCCCGTGGTCTGTGGCCACACAGGGCGACAGCTGTAGAGGGGAAAAGGCATTTAGAATTCTCAGGGGAGCAAAAACCACTTGATTGAGGTATGGTTGACCTACAAAAGCTGTGCATATTTAATGTGTACAACCTGATGAGTTTGGAGGTAAGCAGACACCGTGAAACCATCACCACAGTCGATGCCGTAAGCATATCCATCACCTCCAAAACCATCTCTGCAGTCTCTGCCGTAAGCGTATCCATCACCTCCAAGAGTTTCCTCCCACCTGACTGACTGACTGATAAGAACACTTAACATATGATCCATCCTCTTAGCAAAGTTTTGGCGAGCGCCTTTTTTGACGAAGAAGAAAAGTGCATTTTGTTTCTTTTTATTCTCTCCCCCCATTCTTTCTTTCTTTCACTATTTGCTAGATCCTTTCTTCCATTCAAAAACTATTTCTGCCCAGTGCTTACCGTGTAATAGAGACCGTGCTAATCTTGGCCTGTATGTTGGTCACCAAGGAGCCAGGGCCCCGCCCCGAGGAGTCGCCAGACCAGTGGGGAGGCGGACAGCAGCGAGGCGAGCAGACACGGGCACTTGTCCTTGTGAATCGACAAGTGCTAGAAAAGTGAAGCCCGAGTTGAGAGGGACTGTTGTAAGGTGGGTTATGAGGAGAGTCTCTCTCGGGTGACAACAGAGCTGAGGCCTGAGGATGGGGGCACGGGGCTGGGTTTGGGGGCCGGTGGAGACGGTGGAAGTGCGGCTGAGGGGAGAGGGCAGAGCTAGCGGGAGGTGCTGGAGAGGCTGTCAGTTTGGGTTGTGCCCCGAGAGCAGTGGGAAGCCCGCAGGGTCTGAAGCAGAAGGGATGCGATTTTTCCCACTTCCTCTTGCAAAGGGCAGGCTGTTCGGGAGTGTGGCTTCAGCCCTTCCGTCCCCCTCCCTGGCGGCCCCTCCTCGCACGAGTGGTTCTTGAAGGCCTCCCTGTGCCTAGCAGGGTGGGGATGTCCTGAGCTGACGTGGGCGTCCACACTCTTCAAGCTGCTGGCAGTCCCGTCAGAGCCCTGAGTACGCTGCGCTGATGCCCATCCTTCAGAGACGTGCCAAGTGCTGTGGGAGAGCCGAGGGTGGATGGGGGTTACCTGGGGGGTGATCTGGAGCCTGGACCCCCGACCCCCATCCTGGGGTCAAGCCCTGGCTCCAGCACTTCCTAGCTGGGTTTCTGTTTTTCCGCAGACTCTGGGCCTTATCTCCTCATTTGTGAAGTGAAGACACTTAACTGTTCTGGGGGTTAAATGCAGTAACCTATGAGGGCACAAAACCTGAGTGTTGAACCAGGCGCTCCATAGGACTGGAGCCTTCTCAAGTATCTAGAAGCTTCCATGGGGCTGAGCATCGCTGCTCCTAGTTCTTCAGAGTCGGGTCTTTGCCTGGGAGGCTGCGCACCAGGCTGAGGACAGTGAGAGAATCGGTACGAATGTCCTGTGTTGTGTCGCCGTGTTTGGTATCGGGCGGTGGCATCACTCCAGGGTGGCCAGTTCTTTCTGAAGTCATTCCTGGAGACCCTCTCTGGGGATCCATGTTTGAGCTCATTCATTAGCCCCGAGGGTCCCAGCCCCAGCTCTCGGGCTCTGGGCTCTGAATTCCAGAGCTGGTCTCACGGTTAAACCGCCTGGTCCTTGAGAGCTGACCTCTCCAGTCAGAGAGCACCTCCTTCCCTAGGTCACACCTCGTGGCCTCGTGTCACAGGTGGAGAAACGGAGGCTGAGAGGCTGTGGCGAAGGGCCTGCTAGGATGTGGCAGAGCCAGATTCACGTCCCTTGCTACCTCCTTGCAGTTCCTGGAAACCCACAAGCTTCTGGAATGCTCCGCCCTCAGAGGGAAGCATTCGGGCAGTTGAAATGTCCCTCTTCCAAGAGGCTTTCCTTTCCAGACCAAGGTCTGAGAGCGCTCTCTTCCCTCACCCTCGTCACGTGGCCCGCTTGCTTGGGTCTGCTGACGTGGGTTTCGGAACCCCTCATGCCTGAGTATGCTGTTGCTGTATTTCCGTCTCCCCCACCGGAGTGTCGGCTCCTTGAGGGCAGGTCTTTGCGTGTTCACTGCCCTATCCCCAGTGCCCCAATCCCGTCTGACCTGGACTTGTTGCTCAAGAAGCCTTAGGTGAAAGAATGGGGAAGGAAGGAGTGCACTAACGTGCGTTCTAGTTCTAACAGACACGAAAAACTTAGAAAGGCTTCTGTGGGATGAATTGAAAGTGAGCTCCCCAAGGGTGGGCGCACGTCTGTTTTAATCACTGTTGCATCTCCGGCTTGGTCCGCAGTGGGAGCCTGGACCTGTGAGTTGCATGAGGCAGTGACTGAGTGAAGTTCCACTCCCTGTTGCATCAGGAGGGAGCAGCTGGTGCGAGTAGAGGGAGCACAAACTTGGGAATCAGGAAAACTTGGTTCTGATTCAGCTCTGATAGTAGTGGGCCCCCTGATCGCTCTGGGCCTCAGTTTCCCCCCCGTAAAGTGGAGGAGGCTGCCCTCAAGGACTCCTTGCACCTCTAACCATCTGTTCTGGGAAAGGACAAGTGATTTCACCTCTTTGCAACATCACAGAGCCACGTTGCCGAAGTCTGGATGTTCTAGCATTGTCCTGGTCTTGCTGGTTGCTCTGATGTCAAAGGCAAGCATCTTCGTTTTCCCCTTGCTCATGTCTCTTCTGCAAATGTGTTGATTGAGCTGATTTTGAATGGCCTTGGGCTAGGTGAGCTCGAGTCTATAAATGCACTGGCTTTGACATTGGGCCCATAACTGTCTCGTCTCTAGGCCAGATGTTGGCCCACGTAGGAAGCGTGACTGGTTGGAAAGAGGCAGGATGGTATTTGTGTGAGGGCCCAGAACCCTGTGGACTGTTCCAAAAGGACACTGTCTTATAGAGTTTGTAAAAGCGAGTCAACCTTGGTGAAAGGGAGATGTCACCTTTAGGTTTTAATTCTGAGTGGCTAGGAGCCCTTACATTGTCATGGCCAAGTTTTTATCAGTGCGCTAGAAGATTAGATGTGTAAATCCTTTCTGTGCTTTGTACAGGCTTTATTTTCATAGTGCCTGGTGTGGGTGGTTGTGGACGAATTGAGTTGAGAGGCAGCCGCTTGGAGTGGAAAGAACGCTGGGGTCAAGCAGACCACAGCACTGCTGTTCAAGAGCTATGCAACCTTGGGCAAATGCCTTACCTTCTCTGACCTCAGTTTCCCAATCCATGAAATGAAAAATGAACCAAAATGAAATGATAGATCCGAGAAAGCATTTGTTCTTGTGTGTGTCTTTAAGAGCTATTTAGTTTCATCACTCTCGCAATAAAGATGATTTAGGGAGACTGTAGGTGCATAAGGATAAAAACCTGGAGAATGAACTAGAACAAATGATGCCAACCCTATAGCTGCAGACACATTCACATTCAGCCTGTTAGCTCGTTGGTGCTGTTTCACAGGAACTTATTCAAAATTCCTTCAGCTGATATTTATTAGTATTCACGTCAGCCTTATGTTCCTTCACTTCCTCTTTAAAAATGAATTTTACTGTTGAATTAATTTCTTTGTTCGAATGTATGATTATTTGGGAGCTGCAAGTTACAAGAAAGCAGCTCCATGCTTATTCCCGCTGATTACAGGACGAGCAGCGCTGGAGCCACCAGGGGGCGCCCCAGCCCTTTCCCTGCCTCCCTCCTTGCGGCTTTCCTGCTGCAGCTGTGCGTTGCTGCGCTCTCGTTTTCCAAGTCCAGCGCTGGTGCCCTATTTTAGCAGTGAGCTGGGGTGCTGGTGATGGGAGCAATGGTCTTTTCTAGTTGCAAAACATCAAGCATGCATGGAACATTCTATTCGCCGTTAGCATAACCATAGTCATTAGGTTGCCAAGGGCTTTCCAGAGGGGAGGTACAGGTACCTGGTCCTGTTTGAAAAGGAATCTACAACTAATTAGTAGATGTTTCTCCTTTGTCATTGCTTTTCATGAGATATAGTTAATTATCCATGGATGTTTATGCAGCACTCGAATCCCAATTATTGCCTTCTTTTTCCTCTTTTTTGGGGATGGGGAGTGACAGGTAGTGGAGACGTGAGCCCAGATAATCAACCCAATTGTTTCCTTTTTGATTTCTCCTCACTTTTGATCTTGAGCCAGGTCAGAGAGGGCAAGAAAAACATCCTTGGTTGTCAATAGGCCTTGTTGAGCGGGTCCTTTTCTTCCCGGCTATTATTGGAAGGGATTCTCAATACTAGTGAGGAGGGCTGGCTCGTCGCCTGGCAACGCAGTTCCAAACATTTGGCAGCTTGAGGAGTGCTGGAGTAATGCTGCAGAAGGAGATGGCGAGGCCCCACAGCCAGCCGGTTGCTTGGCTGAGGATTTGCTGCTGCGGTTCTGGGAGGAGGCGGTGGGGCAGCCGCCGTTACGTTGGTTGCACTCTGAGCTCCCCCACCCCCCATGACTGAAGAGTGAATCTGGTTGATGCAGCCAACACAAGTCCTCAAGTTGGGCAAGTTTTTTTAAAGGGAAACTTCCCACTGAATTTTATCTACTAGACCGTCCGCGACTATCCTGGAACGTTCCAGATGGAATTGAGACATACCTCATTTCTTAATTGATTTATTCAGTCCACAAACATTTACCAAGCATCTGTCACATGCCAGGCACTGGTCTAAGTGCTGGGGAGTCAAGGTGAAGGAGATCCAGCTTTGCCACTCAGAAGCTCTGTGCCTCAGTTTCCTGATCACTAAAATGCAGACTATAAGAGTACCAGCATCATAGGTTGTTGTGAGGATTAAATGAGTTAATATGTACAAAGTGCTTATGCCAATGCACTCAGTACTCAGTAGATGTGACTCTTATTATGTGGCCCCTGCCCACAAGGAGTTACAAATCTAGTGGGAATAATGACGGTGATAAAATACAGAAATGAATGAAGAACAATTGGCTGGGGGAAAAGGAAGACTGTTGGGTCCCATGGCAGCCATGTGTTCTTTGTTACCTGCAGGCCCTGAGGGACCACCACAGTCATCTTCCCCACCCCTCACCTTGACTGAGTCCTCCTAACTCAGGAAATCCTAATCAGAGCTTCAGATCACAGTACAGCTTCAGGTCCTTACCTGGAACCACAGAGGCCTCGAACCCAGGGCTGGGGCCGCCTGTAACTAACAATGTTTGTTTCCTCGCTGCTGGGAGTGGGAGGGGGACGTGGTGAGTCAAGGGGGTGGGTGTAATGAGGATGGGGGGCCGCAGTGTAGGGTGCTGGGGGGTTAAGGAAGCCTTGACAAGCAGGAAGGGCCCTCAGGAGGGGGCAGCAGTGTGCAAGGGCCGCATGGAAGTAGTCTACTGCGCAGCGCTGCTGGACACCTCGCCGCTTTGGCAGGGCTCTTCTCACCGTCAGGAAGTGCTCTAGGAAGAGATGGTGATGCTGCTGCCATGTCCGGGGTCCTCTTGCTGCCTTTGCTGGCTCTTCACAGCAATCGCCTGAGGGGAGGGGCTGCTGTTACCCCATGTTACAGAGAGGTGTGCCGCTGGTGGCAGGCAGAGCTGGGACTCCCGGCGGCGCTTGGCTGAGGAAGGCTGAGTTTAGCGTCCCCGGGAGACCCTGGCCCAGCCTGTACCCAGGGCATTTCTGTGAGTCTCTCTTTGAAGGTGGCATCTTACTTTTAGGTTGTGTCACTGTCCTTGCGACACTTTCCCCTGACTGTAGCTGACTGTGGGGCCACTGTGAGCTCCCCAGGTCTCAGCATCATTTCTGTGCTCTTGATTCTTTTGAGCCAAATGTGACTTTTCCCCCTTTTTGGAATTTCATTTCTCTAGTCGAGGTCTGTGACTTTCCTGCTGACCCCTAACAACTCAGACTCCTAATTTGTTTACAAGCGCTCAGGTGAGGGCGCTCTCTGAACCTGAAGCCAGAATAGACTTTTGTTCTGGAGCCTTCTAGCAGCTCGCTCTCTCAGCCGGCCCCGCAGCAGCTTATGTAACGGTCTGATGCGTTTCAGCGTTGATCCAAAACAGGCTCCTTGCTCGGAAGATGAGGCACCCGTCAGACTTGTTTGAAATGTCAGCATTGTTTGAAATGTGCCACCAGAAGAGCTGGGGCCGCTCAGTTTGTAAATTACATCAGGACGCAGGGACTGGGCTTGGATTCGGGGGCGGGGATGGCCGAGCTGGGCTGGACATCCGGTGGAACTTGGTGAACTGCCCTGTGCTGTGTCGTTAGAGGAGAGCTGGAGAACCCCCAGCTCCTGCATCTGACATGGGCTCACATCCTGGCCCTGTGTCGGCTTTGCTCCTTAATTCCCCACTCTGGACCGCTGTTCCCTTATTTTTGAAAGGAGATGAGTAACAACTCGCTGGGAAGTGCTGTGCGCCCTCGGCACAGGGGCCTGATCAGTGAGTGGGGCCGTGCTTAGGAGGGGTCCTTCTGGCCCGGTTCCTCCTCCTCCTGCTTCCGTTCCTCTCCCCGCTTCCACTCCTCCTCCCCTCCTCCCCTGGATCTTCAATATTAATGTTAAAAGTTCCTATTAAAATTTTGTGTTTTGTATATTAATACTTACATGAAAAAACTCGAGACACTAATGAGACACAGTAAAGAGTTTCTTTCCCTTTTTACTCAGCCACCTAGCCTCCCCACCCCTCTCCCAGGAGGACTCAACATCTGGAAGAGCACAGCTGCCAGGCTGAATAGGGGGTCAGACACACAGTGCTGGCACTTGCATCTGACCTCCCCACGCCCTTTGCTAGGCTGTCACGTCGCATTTCAGCCGCTCTAGGCTACTCCAGGTCTTTGCACACACTGTCAGGTTTCGTGTGCTCATGATGCTGTCCTTGCTAGTCCTCCTGCCTGGACCAGCCTTTCCTCTCCCCTGCTCTGGCCAGGGTAGTGCTTATTCATCCTTTAAGACTCAGCTTAGGTTTCATCTCTGCCAGACAGAGAGATGCAGATCAAAATGGGAGCTTTGTTATCAATGAAGCTGGTTGGAAAACAGAACATTAAACCCGTGGGCAGGCGGGCTTACAAAAACGTCCCCAGCATACCCCATGGGTGGGTGAGCACTGGCTGGGCCTCGAGAGAGAACCCACGAGGGGCTGAGCTGAGCATGCTCCATTCCTCCTCCCAGGCTCCTCCCCGAGCGGTGAGTGCGGGGCAGAGAGCGTGGGGGTGTGGGCTCCCGTGCCCTGTGGAAATGGAGAGTCACACCCTGGGCCGTTTTCCTCCAACACAGAGCGCCTTGCTTGGGAAGAGACATTTAGATTTCAGGCTGTTTTCAGATCTATGATCATGCGTGGTGACTTTCCTGAGGCTCTGTTTTCCCTTCTGCAAAAGGGGATCAACAGCCTCTCCCTCACAGCTTTGCTGGGAAGATTTGATGAAATAAAGAGCGGCCGTGAACCCGTGTCCCTTGTCAGGGATAGCCGGGTTTCCTCTTATCTTGCCAACCTTCTCCCCGATCTTCCTCCAAGCCCACATCTCCTCCTCTTCTCCCTGACGCGAGGAGACTGGAAGTGCAGCTGCTGAATGGTTGCAGATCTATGGGGGGGTTGGGTTTGGTTAAGGAAGGGCCAGCGAGTTGGTGCCATGTGGTACTGGGGCATTAGGGGACAGCCTGTGGCTCAGTATTTAGTGACCCTTGCCTCTGGGCCTGCTGTGTCCAGGTGCAGGCACGTGGCTGTCTGGGGGAGCCAGCAGTTGAGAAGGGGCAGAGAATGCCATGGCCTGCATGGGTTTTGACCTCTCCCCTAGCCACACACGTACGCTCTCCAGCTGAGTTTTCTGACTTATTTGGCCAAGAATTCAGAAGTGAGTGGAAACAAGGAGGCCCCAGGGAACAGGAGCAGCTGCAGCCTGTCTTAGGGCGGCTTTTCCTTGCCTCTGGGTTCCTTCTACAGTGTTCTGCTGGCCTCAGCTCCCGGTGCAGTGGAGTCCTGCCAGCCTGGAGAAGGAAGCCCGCTTCTGACGGTCCCACCGCCCTCCTGTCCCCAGACATCCACCAGCAGTGGGAGGGCTTGTGACTGCCTTCTGTGCGCATCCGATGCAGGGCTGCTGGTCCCTGGGCTTTCCGGGGGGAGAAAGCCGAGGGCCCAGTGGCGCTGTGCCTCCAGGACGCTGGCCTGGCTGTCCCGGCTGTCCCCGCGGTGCACGCCTTCTCTGGGACTTCATGCCCTTGCACCTGGCTGGTTCTGCCATGGACTTTGACCGCAGGGCCCTGGACACCAGTCCGTTTCTCTGGACTGCATTAGGAACATGCACGGTGGGTGTCAGGGACTCCGTGTGAGCGAGGAGTACACACTTGGTAGGCTCCATGCACCAGGTGCTGTTCTGAGCACGGACATTCATGTCCCTCGTCCAACCTTCACAACAGCTCCACTGGCAGGTCTGTGGTTGTCCCTGTCTTATTGAACTGCTCAGCGATTCAGGGGCTTGCCCAACGTCACACAGGCAGTGCCTGACCTTAGCGTGTGGGACCTCATGGCCCAGGTGCCTGAGCCTTGTGCCCTTCTCTTCCTGGCTGTTCATTGTTCAGTTAGGCATTCATTCAACAAACACTGAGAAGCTACTCTGTGCTGGGCACTGCGCTGGGCTCTAGGACAGGGTGGCCTAGCCTCGGCACTGTGGGCATTTGGGTCACGTCCTCCTCTGTTCGAGGTGGGGGTGCGTCCTGTGCCCTGTGGGATGTTTACCAGCATTCCTGGCCTCTCCCTACTTGATGCCAGGGGCACCTCCACTCCAGTTCTGACAACTGGAAATTATCAGACGTTACCAAATATTCTGGGGTGGGGTGGGGGCACAGTCCCCGCAGGTGAAAGCCACTACTCCAGGGTGTAGCAGGAAAACAGCTTCCGTTCTAGTGTGGGAGTGAGGAGACCACAGATATACGTAAGTCCATCCGTGATTCTCTGTCTTTGGAAGCAAAATGAAGCCAAATGAGCATAGGTGGAGGTGGCCAGAGGGCCTGCTGTGGCCTGCTGTCTGTGAAGGCCCCTGTGCGAAGGGGACTTTTGAGTAGAGGCCTGAATGGAGAGAGGAAGGGAGCCATGGGGATATTAGAGGAAGAGTGTTCCCAGCAGAGGGGACAGCCAGTGCAAGGGCCCTGGGATGGGAGGGTACTGGGTGTGAGTTAAGCAGAATGAGCTGGGGCGGTAGGGATGAGGGCAGAGAGGTGGCAGGCAGGGCAGGTGAGGGTGGATTTAGCTTTTCCTCTGAGTGAGGTGGGAAACTGCCGGGGACTTTCAAGCAGGGGTTGGTGCAGGCTGACCTGGGGGGCACGGGAGAGCAGCTGGTAGGTGACTGTCATGCTCCCGGCAGCAGATGCCAGCCGCTTGGAGGAGGGTCTGGGACTCTTGGCTTAAGAGGATGACCTGGGAGGCTTTTTTGAAATTTAAATGGTCAGTGCAGTACGTGCCACGGTTAGAAGACCTGGCCCTGGCCCTGGCCTGCTGCTTCTCGCTCCCAGCCCTGTTCCTCCCAGGACTAGGCGTGCCTCTCCATCTTTGAGCTGTGACTTCCGCAGCTCAGTACTCTTCTTTCATGACCCTTTCTTGAATGAGCACTTTTTAGGAATCATCAGCTTTCTGCTGGAATGAGGAGGGACTGTGTTTCCTGGTTTGAGCACCCTACCGGGCTGAACGAGTAGCCTGTTTTGTTCTCCTTTCTCAAGGCTCTCTGTTAGTTTTTTCTCATCTAAATCCAGATGTCCTAAGGTAGCTTTTTGCCCCGTTTTTCTTTTCAAAACCTGTAGTTTCCCTCTGTGTTCCTCCCTCTAAGAATCACAATTTATTGACCACTGTTTAATTTTAATCATTTTATATTGACAACTTCAGTTAGTCACAGATATCCCTTGATAATAATGAAAAAAGAAGTATCTTCTTAATGTGTCTTTGTTTCCACTTGTCATCTCTCCACAGTGTTCTTGTAGTCATTACTTTTTCATTCATTCCTAGAGGCCTAACTGTGTGATTAGGGCCCTTTCAAATTCACGGATAAAGAGATGAACTACACTTGACAATAATGGCCTCTACTCACTTCAGTTTCCTGGAATGGGAAACCCACGTCTAAGGCTCATTCGACAGGAGGCAGCAAAAAGTCGGAATTCGGTTCCTTGGAACTGTAGCCACGACTTGGTCCCTGACCGCCTGACAGTTATGTGCCTTGTTTGAAAGTCAAGGTGTAGAGTTAGATGCTTGTGGGCCCTTAGATCTGCTCAAGGGAAACCAGGCACAAAGATCCCCATCGCTAGAGTTCTCTGAGGCCACAGCTTTTTGACACAGTTCTCACCGCCCATGTCACCTGGTGGCGTGGCTTCGTCCAGAATTGCTCCAGGTGATCTCTGGGTTGGGGCCATCGTTTTCATGCACTGTAGTTGAAATGGACTGCATCACACACACAATGGTTGATGCCCTGATCACCATGAAATCTGGAAATCTCCATTTTTCTGTGCAAATATTTGTTAAAAATAGTTGGTGACCCTGTCTTTATCGGTGCATGTTGTATTCAGAGCGGTCTTTGCCTTCCAGAGCTAGGTCCAAAAGACAAATTATACTGAGGAAAATGAAGTGGAAAGAATGCTGGAGACTTGCCTTCTACCGCTGCATTCGAGCATCTGCCGGGAGTGTTGGTTTGGTCCGACTCTCTGAAAGTGTGTCAAGGACCTACTTGCATCTTATCAACGCCTCTTTTTGCAAGTTCCCTGGCTAGTGAATGCAGCAAGGGGATGGAGGCTCACTTTGGGATTTTCCTGGAAGGCAGCCTCCGTCCTCAGAGTGTGAGACAACACAGTGAGCAGTTTTCTTCTCAAATGTGAAGCTGGACTGTACTAAGAATCCAATTTGAAAAGAGCTTTTGGGGGAAAAAACCCCCCCCAACATGTCTTTAGTGAAGTTTGGCCCCTTAGCCTAAATTAGGAGTTTTTCTCTTCTGAGTAGCACTGATGACTTAGAGTAGCTCATGTCTTTTTTCAGGTAATCTCAAAAAATGCTGACAGGTGCTGTCTGTGTTTCTGGGGACTCCCCTCCTTTCTCCCCTGTCTTCCCAGAAGCCTTCAGAGTCATCAGTGTGGGCCTGTCACACAGCTGAGCTACCTTCCCTGAAGTGGAGAGATGACTCTGAGAGGAGAGTTTCACAGAGTTCCTGCTGTGTAGACATTAAGTTCAGGTGATTGGGTGGGGAAGTTGGGACCGAGGGACCCTAACCATATTTAGCAGAGAGCTCAGCAGTGGGTGTGCTGTTTGGTCTTGTGTGGGAGGAGATAAGGAATGTTCGCTTTCTGGAGGAGTCCCTCCATCATCCACCTTCCTGAAGATGGCTCCTCTAGAGGGGTGGCATGTCCATCTCTATCTAAGTCACTTGGGGAGGAGGGCGAGGTGCTGAAGCAGGACTGTCACAGCTTGATACGAGGCGCTTTCACCGGGGACCCGAGAAGTCAGGCTCCTGTAAATTTCATTTGCTCATCCTGGCTCATGTGGGCTGAGGGATGGGACTGAAAAGTCACCTTGCTAATGCGTTGGTCCTTTGTCAAGAAATGCCTGTGGGAGCGTATTGGGTAGGAAGTCGCTACTGTAACAAAGAGCTGGAATAGCACTGGTTTAAACAAAGAGAATTTTACTTCTTCCCATGTAACAGCTTGGGACCCAGTCTCCTGTTATCTGGTTGCTCCATTGTTTCTCAGGTGTTGCCCTTGTCCATGTGTCCATCACACTCACGTTTCTGCCAGAGAGGAGGCGTGACCCCTCATTTTAAGGGTAGAACCCCAAACTTCCAGCATCACTTCCCACTCACCTCCCTTGGCTGGAATCAATCATATGGCCTTAGCTACCCGCAAGAGAAGGTGGGGAATGTTGTTCTGAGCGGTCACGTGGCCAGCTAGAGAGGAAGAGGGAAATGAGTACGTGGGACAGCCACCACCTGCTTCGGGTGGAAGACAACACTGTCAATCTGACTGTGACACTTTTTTTTTGTGGCATATTTTCTTTTAAACTTTTGGTTTTGAAAGAGTTTAAACCTCACAAGAAGTTGTAAAAAGCCAGCAGAGAATTTCCATGTACCCGTCCCCGTGGCCTCCCCCTTGATGACATCTTATAGAACCATAAGACATTGTCAACCAGGAAAATGACATTGCTACAGACCTTGTCTGGATTTCACCAGTTTTTACATGAGCTGGTGTGTGTGTGTGTGTGTGTGTGTATGTATGTGTATGTGTATGTGTGTATGTATGTGTATAGCAGTGAGAAATTCTATCACGTATATAGATTTATATAGCTACCACCAGAGGTTGCCCATCCCCTCTGGGATCAAGTCCAGAACATCCCACAGGCGGCCCCTGCTCACGGTTCAGCCTCATCTCCTGCCGTTCTTTGATCTGGAAACAAACCATAAGCAGCTGGCGGTTCTCTTGTGTTTACCGTGTGGTTCCTTCATGTGCTGCATCTGCTCATGCCCAGAGGTTTCAAACTGGCGGTCCATGGAGGGGCTTCATTTCAGTGCCAAAAACATTTTTTTGACTTAACTGCTATATTTCGTCATTGGGGAATTTTCATGTTAAAAAGCAATAGCAACACACCAATCCATTTGACCTCTGTAGAAAAATCAGAGCATCTAGTGACCCCTGGGCCTTTTTGCACAGCAACATCCAACTGTAGACAAGTGACGGCTGCCCACTTCCAAAGGCCATTCCCTGTTCTCCTGGTCCCACCTGCTGGCTCTGTCCATGCATGCTTCTGCCTGGCCTGCTAGGGAGTTGCCTGTGCAATTCCTGACATAAGCAGTTTTCTCTGTTGCTCAGTTTTGGGGGGCCAGCTACTCACCCTTCATGCCTTTGTGCAGGCGTTTTTCCTCTAAGAAAGCACTTCCTGGCCCTCCCCCAAGGACCTTTGAAGGCAAGCTCTTTGAGGGCAGCGGCTGGGATCAGGGTTCGTGTCTTGTCTCTCTTCTTTCATCCACCTGTGTGTCGCCATCATCTTGCGGGTGCCTGGCACCTTGGGAGTGATGAGTGATCGTTGGCTGAGTGAACAGAGCAGAATCAAGGTGATCAGTAGATACCAGTGTCTTGACTGCCCATCGTATGCCGGGGGCCAGCTTGGCCCTGAGCTTCGTCCTTGCTCCTGCTCCCCGTGACTCAGCAGGAAGGGGTTCTTTTGTCCACCTTACAAATAAGGAAACTGCACCTGGAGACATTAAAGAGCGTGTTTTCGGTGGGAGAATTAGGTCCTGATGAAGCTATGAAATCACTTCAGCCATGGGCATTATTTTTTTGAGGCTGAGGCTTGATTAACAGCCCAGGAATGAGAGGCAGAAACGTATTATGAATTGTTAGGAAAACACAGAAAAAAAGGAAAGATGAGTATTAAACCAGAGAGATTTTCCTGTTTATATATCAATTGCTGTTTGCTGTCCTGAAGAGGATAGTTACGCCACTCCAGCTGAGATGGCAGATGGGCTTGGCATCCGAAGGCCAGGATCTTCTGGGGCAATTGTTAGGGCATGAGAAGGCCTCTTGACGGCGGGGATAACTGACTTTTACTAACCTTGCCTGACCTCCTTGAGAAGCCCTGATGGAAGTGAGGAAGGGTTCGGGGTGAGGCTGGGGGAGAATGCCGTCCTGATGCCCTCTCTAAGGGAAGGGCCTTGCTAGGCCATGGGTAGCTTGCTGAGTGACTTCGTAAGAGGTGCCTGGACTCGACCAGGGGAGACCAGGCAGCAGGTGCGCTGGAAGCACCTGGATGCGAGTTCTGGCTCCACCCTTAACCCTTGGCTCTTGAAAGTGGTGTGCTGTCTCTTCTTTCGGGAGAGGGAAACAGGCGTCCGAGCTTGTTGGGGAGCTGCTGTGTCTGCTATGTCCCCATGCTGGCAGGAGCACGTGACTATATAGCCTGTACTTCCTCAAGTCCCCTGGGAGCCCTGGAGTTAGATGATCATATCCTTGTGCCCAGAGGCCAAAACTGGGGACCGGGGAGGCTCACCTTGTTACTCAGTCACACAGCTGGGGCTTGCTGGAGTGAGGGTTTGAACCCAGGCCTAACCCCGAAGCCTCTGCTCTGTACTCTGGTGGTGGCCTCACTGCTGCGCCTGTCCTGACTGTCACTCATGGCGCCCTGTGCATGCGCCGCTGAGCGCTGCCCGCTGGAGCGCAGAGAGGACAAGGCAGGTGGGAGCTGCACTAGCCGAGAAGCCCAGCACCGCAGACTCGAGAAAGTGCCCATGGGAAGGGCGGGGACACTCTCCCAGCCCCAGGGTTAACCTTGTTAGCTTCCACTTTCCTCATCTCTAGGTGGGAGCCATCTCACCCACCTGCTCCCCACAGGGCGAGATGAGTGCGGAGTTTGTGGGGCTGCCCCTCCCTGAGCTGGGTTGGCAGTGGGTGCCAAGCTGGCGGGAGTGTCCCAGAGTCGCAGCTCACGTGTCTCACCCTGCAGCGAGTCTTGGATGACTCTCTTCCCATGTCTCTGCTTGGGCACATTCTCCCCAGAGGTTCCTGGCAGGATAGAGGTGGAACTATTACTGGTTTGCTTCTGGTCACCAGTCCTGGCCCTCGTGGGCTTCAGCAGCCAGCCCTCCCCCATTTGATATCTCTTGCCACCATGGTGCCCATGCATTAGTCTGCCAACAGGCAAATTTTCTAGCTCTCAAGGTGGAACTTGGCACTGATTTTCTTCTCTCCAGAGGAGTGGTTTTATGCAGATGCCTCAGACCATAGCCTGTGAGGAACACAGAAGCGAGCTTTCAGAGCCGCCTCCCGGTTGCCTGAGCCCAGCAATGCGGACAAGGGGTCGGTCTCCCTGGGGCAACATGTGTGAGGGGTGCTGCTGCTTAAATCCCGTGGTTTCTAGAACGCTTAGGGGCTGGGCTTCCCAGCAAGGCGAAGGCCCAGGTTTTAAAAACACATGGCCCCAGGTTGATCACCGACACTTCAGATGAGGCGCTGGTGTCTAAACCAGCCTCTCTGCTGTCAGTCAGGAGCCTCAGCCAACTCTCTGAGGTCTGCAGGCTCGAGCCCCTTTAAGACGGGCTGGTGGGCTAAGAGAGCAAGCCCGAGTATCAATAGAACATGGTATTTTCGCTAGGGGACCCAAGGTTTTAATAGAGAGGAGCTTGCACAAGGACTCCTAGAAAGACAGGTGCTGAAGGATCCGCCACGCCCGTTCTCGTCAGTGAGACGGTGGTTTGTCTGGGCAGGTGGGGCACAGGTACCCCTCCCCCTCCCCCTCCCCCTCCCCCTCCCTCACGTCCCCCTCAGAAGCCCGCAGTGGCCTTTTCCTATGCTCAGGGCCAAATCCACGTTCCTGCCGTGGCCTGCAGTTCCTCTCAGTTGGCGATGCTTGCTTTCTGCATTTGTTTGGGATCTGTCTCCCCCGCTGGTCTGAGGCTCTGTGAGCAGGACCCCGAATCACTGCTGGCGGTACCATGTGTCGCACAGGGCAGGCGCTCGGGAATAGTTGGCGACTGAGTGAATGAATGAATGAATGCATGCATGCGTGTTCCCGGGAGGGGCGGCCCTGCACAGGGTGTGTGACACTGCGAGCTGCCTGGGGCAGGCAGAGGTGAGAGAACCTGGAGCCATCCAGGTCCCGGAGGAGCTGTCCCGCTTAGTAGTGGTGAGCTTGTGCGGGGAGGAGGGGCAGGCCTGGGAGGGGGGACCTGTGTGCCTGCCCACGAGAGATGGGTTTCTTCTCCCACCGCTCCCCTCCCTCCACTTTAGAATCAGCCTGGGGCACAATGGACATGTGGCCGGCTGTGAGGAAGAGCCTGGGTTTGGGCTCAGGCCCGAGTTCTGTTCTTGTGTGGCGGTCACTCAGCGGTCACCACGCGAGCCCTGGGGCCTGTGTGCGTTGGGGCGGCACCAGCTCCTCGAGGGGTGCTGCGCAGGTGGGATTGGTGAGCGCTGGGCCTCATGCCTGCTGGGCCTCCTACACCCGTCCGTTCCTTGCAGGTTCTTGTGCGGGGCGGCGCACCAGCTTTCAAGTCCGTGGCCTGAGTGCTCCGTCGCCCTCCGTCTCTCACCCTCCTCTCTCCTTCAGGTTTCGTGGGTGGTTCGGAGTCTCCCAGGATCTGTAGCTCTCAGTACGAAGAACACCTGAATTGCGGGTTCACTGGGCAAGGGCCCCTGCTGGCTCCTCGAGCTGGAGGAGTGGGGGATGGGGGCTGTCATCCTCAGGCCCCCTCCCTGCTGGCCTCTGGGGACGAGGTCTCAGGCTGCCCCTCTGAAAGGAGGGTGGCCTTCCTCCGCAGCTTGTCAAGTCTTGGGAACGGGGTTCAGCACGGGAGAAAGGAGATGGTTCTTGGGCTGCGTTTTGTGTTAGGTGCAGACCCGCAGCCCGTAGGGTGACCTTTCTCGAGGAGCAGGTTCTCAGCTTGTGAGCTCTGCGCGGTGCTGTTCCCTCCTCCCCTCTGCTCCTGTCGGAGAAGGGGGCCACGGGGAATTGGCTGCACCAAGGGGAGGCAGCTGTCTCTGCACGCTGCCTGTGGAGGGTTGGATGTGGGTGGTTCTGCCCAGGGCTGGGGGCCTGGGGAGGAGCGAGGGGGGCCTGGCCTTCCAGTTCCCACTGGTGCCTGGTGCTTTCCATTCTTTCTCACTGAATCCCCATAAGAGCCATAGGAGGTGAATATTGAGCTCCCCATTTTACAGGCGAAGAAATGGGTTCAGAGAGGTTAAATCATTTGCCTGAGGTAAAACACCTGGTAGGTGTCAGAGCCGGATGTTTCAAGCCTAAGGCGTGTGACCACCGAGCTGGAGTCTTTTTGGCTGGATGCGCTGCCTCCCAGGGGAATCAGGGAATGGGGAGGACCTGCTGTGTGTGAGAGGCTGTCACACCCTGTCAAGTGTTGTATCTCATTTAGTCCCCAAGGCCTCCCTGTGGGTAGGTAGTGTGATCCCCACTGTAGTAGGTGGGGACTCTGAGGCCCGGAGAAGACAGGTGACTGGGTTCTGAGTGGGCTCTGGGCTCAGTGTGGCTCATCCCAGAGAGTGCTTCAGAGGCAAAGAGGGTCAGTGTCGCCGTTCAGCTCCTGGTGAGCCCGCGAGGGCTGCTGTGTGCAGGGGGTCAGTCAGGAATGCTGTCAGCTGCAAGTGATGGAAGCCCACTGAACGGTGGCTCAGACAACGGTTCATTTTTCTCGTCCGACAGGAAGTCTGGAGGCCAGTGCTTGCTGATATGGCTCAGCAGCTCGGTGCCACCGAGGGTGCAGGTTCTTTCTGCCTCAGCTTCTTCAGTTGTTAGTTTTCATTCTGATGTTTGTCGCCTCACGTTTGCAAGGTGTTCCGGTACCTTATCCATTTTCAAGCAGGAATCAAGGGAGAAGGGGTGGCACCTGCTGTTTCTGTCCTTTATCAGGAAAATACAAGCCGTCCCACAAGTCCACCTCGCAGACTTCCCTCCACATCTCAGTGATCAGAACCGAGTCACGTAGTCCCCTCCCTGCAAGGAGAACTGTCAGGCAATGTGCTGGGCTGGACACGGGCGAGATGTTCAGAGGTGACAGACACAGAACTCCCCAGTTAGAGGGGAGGTTGTAAAAGCTGAAGCTGAGGTCCTCGGGCCGCCCGGAGGAGGAGAAGAATTGGCTTCCTCTTGTAGAGTCCAGAAGGCTTCCAAGGGGAGAGCATGTCTGGGCTGGGCTTTAAAGCGGAAATAGGACTGAAAGAGTACCAAATCCGTGAATGTTAAAGGCCACTGATTGTTCAGCTTCCTATTCCATTCTTCCTCCAATATGGCTGGTCCTGACTGTCCTCCTCTTCTTAGCTTAGGGGTCTCTGTCACCTGCGCTGGGGGCAGCTTGACACGTAGTCCTGTCTCCTTGCTGCCAGATGAAGGGAATCCCCTGTCTTCTGCCTGGTGGTAGAGATGCCTCGACTCTTGAATCATCGGGGCACTTGCAGGGAGTCCCTGTGGCATTGGGCAGCAGTGATGGAAAACCACGGTGCTCAGGGACAGCGTGCTGGACTCGGTGTCGGGAGAGCCCAACGATTCCCATTGTTTCTTGGCCACTTGTGTTCTGGGTATCTTTTCATTGTCACTCCACCTTTCTGGGCCTTCCTTGCCTTGACTCTAAGACTCGGGAGCATCGTTCTGCTTCCCTTCCCGGCTGTCCATGCCTGAGGAGGTGGCTTGAGGGGTGACTGTTCAGACATTAGCATCGCATCCTTCATTTACTACCTTTGGAGGTGGACTGTAGGTGCCATCATGCCCAATGCAGAGGTAGGGACACCGAGACTCAGAGAGGGCAAGTAACACACCCACGTCTGCACAGGAGATAAAGAGCAGAGCTGGGACTAGAACCCGGTCCATCTCAGTGACATGGGGCTGGTGTTCTGTGTAACAGTCAACAACGTGTCGAGCAGGACAGCACAGAGTTGGTGTGGCTTGGTCTAGTGTGAGATCTGCCTGTGCCCTCGCAGTCACCGTGTGGGCTTCTAATTAATTGCAGATTATGCATGCAGTTCTGTTTGAGAATTGTCTGTACGTATGATTCTACAGCCTGAGGGTGGAAGGAAGCTGTGCGGCTGATGTCCTAATTATTTACGGGTGTTTCACACGCAATTAATCTTCTTTGCCATCAGTTAACCCCACACTCCGCTGTGCACCAGGCCATTTGCAGCAGATGCTGGTGTCGCAGCCCTTGGGGCCAGGGCAGATTCAGTCTCGTTTCTGCTCTTTCTGGTGTCGTTTTGAGACAGGTCAGGGTCTCGTTTCTGCTGTCGCGTTTGGCAGTCCGGCCGAGTGCAGCCAGCTAGTGGATAGGAGCAGAGGACGGGCATGCCCGATGTTCCATGCTTGCTTGCAGGGCCAGAAACTGGAAAGGCACCTCTGGACCCCGGCTGAATCGCAGCTTCTGAGAGCTAGAGGGTTCCAGAGGATCAGCTTGTCTAACTCTCTGTTTTATAGATTGAGCATCTGAGCCCCAAAGTGAGATCCCTTACCTCAGGTAGTGGCTGAGCCGCCCACAGACCCGAACCTGTTACTCATCACATCACACACCTTTGCTTCTACCATCATTTTCTCGGCCTGTGTCTCTCCCAGCTTGCTGGCCACATTGACTCCAGGGCTGACTCAATGTGGGTTCCCAGTTGCAGCATATGGGGTTTGACTGGTTGCAGGTGACAGAAGCCAGCTTGAACCAGCTCACGTAAAGTGAGGGGACGTTACTATTCCCACACCTCCCGCACCCAGGGGCTCTGTTGTGTTTAGGCAGCGTGGGATCCCAGGTCAGGTGGTCTCGGCTCCTCTCCTGGGGGCCCTGTAGTAGGGGAGGACTGAGGAGGAGCCGGGTGAAGGCACAGCCACACCTCTGGCCCCGCCCACTCTGCCCAGCACCTGCTGAGGCTTTGTCCCTGGAATGACAATCTTGAATGTTCGTTTTTCGGGTAAAATAGCCAGCATGGAGCTCTGGCCTCCTCTTTCTGAGATGCCTCCCTGGGGTCGGTGAGACAGGAAATAGCGCAGATAGTTTGGGTTGTAGGTCCCAGTGTCAAACGGCCTGTGCTCGGATCTCCGAGCCTCAGTTTCCTTACTTACAAAATGGGTTTGTGGGCCGGCCTGGTGGTGCAGCAGTTAAGTGCGCACATTCCACTTTGGCAGACTGGGGTTCGCGGTTCAGATCCCTGGTGTGGACATGCCACTGCTTGGCAAGCCATGCTGTGGCAGGCGTCCCACATATAAAGTAGAGGAAGATGGGCATGGATGTTAGCTCAGGGCCAGTCTTCTCAGCAAAAAGAGGAGGATTGGTAGCAGATGTTAGCTCAGGGCTAATCTTCCTCAAGAAAAAAAATAAAAAAAGGGTTGATTCTGGCACCTGCTTCGTGGGGTTGTTTGGAGAGCTTAATGAGGTAGTTTACTCACAGTTTCACCTTGTGTCTGGCACGTGGCATGTGCCCCACCAGCAGCTGTTATTAGGAAACTCATTTAACTTCTTGATTTTTCCACTTGTAAAATGGGGCTGACAGCACCAGTTCCATGAAATAAGGAACTCGTTGGTTCCTTTGATCCAGCCAAGCCCAGACCTGGCCTTTGGGGTTGGCAGTGGCTGAAAACTTGCCACATGTGCTGGCCAGCTGGAACCCGAGGCCCTGCCTGTCCTCTCTCCACTGCACCGCTTATGGGGGCGCTGGGTCCTCTTTACTGCTCTAGCCCTGACGCGGACTCTGCTCTTTGTGCACACAGCGGAGACCAGGCTGGAAGAGTCAATAGGCGCGTCTGAGTATTGGAGTATGTGTGTCAGTCCCCTCCCCTGAAGGAGGAAAACACCTGCAAACTTCCCCAGAGAAACTGCTGTGATCTTTCAGGACCAAGAAGCCTCCATCTGGCTGTGCGGCCAGGTGGTGAAGAAGACAGGCTCCAGGCTCAGCAGGCATCTTAGTTTCCCAGCTGTGTGACCCTGAGCAAATTATTTAACCTCTCTGAACCTTCATTTGCTCATCTGAAAAATAGGAACGGTGACAGCATGTGCCTTGGGGGTGTTGGGAAGACTGACAGGGTGATGTCTGTGACATTCTTTGGACAGTGGCTGGCCTGCCGTAGGAGCTTTTGAACATTAGCTGCTGCCATTGGTGCTGTGCCGAGTCATCTTGAGCCCTGGGACTCCTATGGCCCTGCTTCCCAACCTTGGCTGCATGTTGGAATCAGATGAGGAGCTTTACACAAGTGCCCGATGCCTGGGTCCCACCCCTGGAGGCTCTGGGTTAGCTGGGCCGTGCTGCAGTTTGAGCATCGGCAGTGGTAACTCTTTCGTTAATAGCGTCCTAGGTGATTCTAACATGCAGCCCAGCCTGGCTGGAGAACCTTTACCCTACTAATGTCTGCCACCATCTGCCCCGTTCCCACGTGGCCAGGGCCACCTTCCTCCACCAAATGGGTGCTCCCTCACCCTGTCTAGGCTCTGCCAGGTCCAGACCCTGGAGAATGAGATTTGGGGAGAGGGAGGCCCTCCTTTTCCCGGGCACTGACACCTGGAAAGTCCCCTCTTTTCGCAGAGACTTCGTTCTCTGTCTACACCCGTGATCCAGCACTGTGGGCAAAGCTCCTGCACCCATCAGAGAGATGCGCCAGCCAGAAGCGGGTGGGCATGTCCTCTTGTCTCTTGGCTGAGGCGGTATGTGAATGGCGGGCATGCTGACAGGATCTGGTCAGCCTGAGAGGCCACCTTCCAGGGAGGGTCTACTTCCAATTTGTTTATTTTTTTGAGGAGGACTGGCCCTGAGCTAACATCTGCCACTCCTCCTCTTTTTGCTGAGGAAGACTGGCCCTGAGCTAACATCCGTGCCCATCTTCCTCTACTTTATATGTGGGACGCCTACCACGGCATGGCTTTTGCCAAGCGGTGACATGTCTGCACCCGGGATCCGAACCGGCAAGCCCCGGGCCGCCAAAGCGGAACGTGTGCACTTAACTGCTGCGCTACTAGGCTGGCCCCTACTTCCAATTCATTTTTATCTATCTGTGCAATTGTGGGGCCAGAGAATTCTGGCAGTGGAATCTTTGGGCTAGTGGGGAGGGAGCGGTGCTGGCAGCGTTGTTTTCCTCTCAGTTGGGAATCCTTTCCTGTGGTGGGGGTTGGATTCTCCTCCTTGAGCCCAGAGGAAGAAAGTGGCTCCTCAGTTTACCCAGGGGTTGCGGATCTGTGTGGCTTCAGGAGCTCAGGCAGGCGCTGTGCCCAGCAGGCTAGGTCGTGCTCTGTCCACAGAGATTCAGGTTAGTTTTTGCTGGCCTCTGTTGCACAGCACAGGCCTTGTGCTGGGGCTTGGGTGGGAGGCAGTTACTAAGTAGAATTGCGCTGTAACAGCAGTAGGATGGCCTGAGTTACTCAGTGGTGCCCACGTGAACACCTTTGTAGAATGTCCCCTCTCTTTAGGGTACCTGCTGGTTTAGCTGTTTTGCAGTGAAGAGCAGATAGGCTCTGCTTCCATAGCTTCATGTTTATCCAACACTATCTAGTTAACACCTGTATTCCACTTGTTACCTCAACCCAGACATTTCACTGGTTTCTGTTACACGTTTCTCACCGGGCCTTTCTTTATAAAACACTTTTGCACATGACTAGCACTACCCCATGCACTGGTGAAGGAGAGGGCAGCTCGGTGATACATGATGGCGAGCTGAACCGCCCTGCCACGCCCCATGACAGCATCCCTCTTAGGTGAGCAGCTGTCTTCTGCTCCTTTCCTCTCGGCCCCTGTCTCCTTCTCCATAATTTATCTGTAATGATTTATTGTTCAGAAAGATTTGAAGTGAATACAGCAAAATCATAAGAACTGACCCTGCTGGGTGGTGAGGACGTCGATGCCTACCATATGGATGTCTGAGCTCCTCTGTGAGATCCATGATCTTAAACAGCTATCCGTCCTCACTGCAGAAAACCATTTGGTGGTTCTTCAAAATGTGAAATAGTTACCATATGCCCCCACAGTTCCGCTCCTAGGAGTATGCCCAAAGGAATTCAAAACAGGGACTCAAACTAGTACGTGTACACACATGTTCATGGCAGCACTGATCACAGGAGCCAAAAGGCAGAAACAGCCCCGATGTCCATCAGGGGCTGGGTGGATGTTCAAGATGTGGGCTGTCCATACAGTGGAATATTATTCAGCCACGAAAAAGGGTGAAGTAGTGATACCTGCTACAATGTGGGTGACTCTTGAAAACACAATGCTAAATGAAAGACACCAGACATGAAAGGTTACCTCTTGTAGGATTTGCTTTATGTGAAACATCTAGAACAGGAGATCCCATATAGCCGGAAAGCAGATCAGTGGTTGCTGGGGTGGGGGAAACGGGAGAAACGGCTTCATGGGTGCGGGGTTTGCTTTGGAACTAGGTGGAGGTGGTGGTTGCACAACGTTGTGAATGTAGTAGATACCCCTGGATTGTTCGCTTTAAAATGGTGAATTCCGTGTTCCGTGAATTTCCCCTCACTATGTAATTTAAAAAACCCACTGCTCTGCCAGCCCCCCACCCCTTCCCTCTTCTTACTGGCGGATCAGTCCCGCAGTTCTCTCTCTCCTCCTCCAGGCAGCCTTGGAAACTGTTTCTCTTTGTAGTTCTGGAGGATACCTCTTTAAAACTAAATGGGGTCTGATGCCTTTTTTTCTTTTTGACTCTAGAGAGTAAATGTAGACACTACTTCTTGACTCCTTGATATGAAAAAGTATGTGTGGCAAAGTATGAAATTAAATGTGCGCTCCTTATCTTGACCTTTCCAAGGTGACTGGTGGTCAGGAACTAAGAGGTAGGGCTGGGGGCCGGCTGCATGGCTGAGTGGTTAAGTTCGCACGCTCCACTGCGGCAGCCCAGGGTTCGGATCCTGGGTGTGGACATGGCCCTGCTCGTCAGGCCACGCTGAGGTGGCGTCCCACATGCCACAACTAGAAGGACCTGCAACTAAGATATACAACTGTGTACGGGGGGGGGGGGGTTGGGGAGATAAAGCAGAAAAAAAAAAAAGATTGGCAACAGCTGTTAGCCCAGGTGCCAATCTTTTTAAAAAAAAAAAAAAAGGGCAGGGGGGCTCAAAGTGGTGGTCCATGGCCGTGATCTCTTGGGCCTGCCTGGAAAGAACATTTGTTTACAACGTTTAAAATCAGATTTGTGTAAAAACGTGGATGCTGGCTTCTCTTGACAAATCAGACCTGGCGGCAGCCTGGACTGCGTCCCTGCGTGGGACAGTGGACTGGGGGCAGGGGCTGCTGCCTCAGCCAGGCGTGTCCTCCCCTCTGCCCACTGTCCCCACGTCCCTCTGAGGACTTTGTTGCATTCACTGTCCTTACCTGTGTGGCCTGTCCGCATTTGCCTTTGGGACACCTGCCTTAAGGTTGGTACTGTGTCAGTACGAATGAACACTGTGTTTCTCATTCACACACGAGTGAGAGAACCCCAAAATTACACGTGGGAAAGTTAATGAAGATCTAGAACTATCAGGATACTATAAGGAGTTTTTCTCTGTCCCTTGTGATTTTCTTATATTTCTCATTCTGTTCCCATGGGTTCCTCAAATCTCTTCTTCGCCTTTACAGATCATATAGAAACACTAGTTTTACAGTGGAGGGTGGCGGGGGGGCAGAATTTAATCTGATTCCTGATTTCCCTAGAGAGCAGAGAGAGGTCGGGAGAGTTGCTGGAGGCCTTCTGCTGGGAGCTGGTGTGTCTGGAGGGCGTGTGCTCCATCCAGGGAACAGGCAGGCCTGCTGCTGCCAGCGCAGCCAGGGACAGGCTTCCGAGGGTGCCTGACTGGGTGTGAGTCCTTGCCCTGCCACCTCCTGGCTGTGCGGCATGGGGCGAGTCACTTCCTTTCTCTGGGCCTTCGTGTCCCACTCATATGATGGGTGTAGTAACCCTTGCTTCTCCAGGATGTCCTGAAAATCAAATGAGACTGTGTATTTAAAGTGCTTGTCACTTTGCTGGGCATATAGAAATCAAAGCACGGTAGCCACTGGCCATATCTTGGGGCTTTTTTCTTCATTGTAAATTATGATGTAGAAACCCTGGTAGACAGGGGACAAGGGGAGGCAGAAGAGAGAAACAGAACAAAAAGCTAGAATGGGCCCAAGATTGATTGATCGATTTTAAAACTTACGTATTAGAGCTCAATATGGTTGATCCTTTCTCTTGGAGATAAAAGGAAAGGCAGTGGGTAGGCAGAAAAAGATACAAAAAGCAGTATGTTAAGTTTGAAAAGTGACGGTGTAGGTTAAGTATATATGCACAGAAGAACATTTTTTATTTCTGTGCATGTGCCCTCATGAGCCCTCTCTTTAAATATAACTGAGTGTGGGCCCTGGGGAAGTATTTGTAAAGGCTCTTTGAGGTCTTTGGAAAAAGATGCTATATAAAGCCAAAGAATTATTACACAGATCTGTTGATATGTGGGAGAGAGAGAGAGTGTGTGTGTGTGTGTGTGTTAGTCCAGATGTACCATACCGAGTCATCGAGTTGTCTTCCTTTTTAGTTTTGAAAAGGGAGTTGAAGATGAATTATCTTTGAGATAATTTCCCCCCTGGAGGGCCTTTAATGGCTGAAGATGGCAAGGCTCTCCCCCCTCCCTCAGCGTCGCTGGTTCAGTACTTTGTACAGCATCTCTGACGCCCACGATCACTGTGAATGGAGCATTATCTGGTGTGTGTGTTGGGTCCCTGGGCGGTGGGGTCGGCCCCTGCTCGCCTGATCTATTTGAACTGGGTGTCGATGCCGTTGGAGTCTTGTGCGGAGGAGGGAGGGGAATGGTTTTGCAGGCTCGTCCTGTTTTGGGTCATGGTAATGACATATAAGAATTTGTCCCCTCCCTTCCATGTGGATCCGTTCCCGAGACACCTATTGGAAAAGCTCAGTTGGAGCCTGAATCCCTGTCGCCGGGGCAGGGAATTACAGCTGTGAACCTGGTGGCTGGTGTTTCCTGGTGAGGCCTTAAATTTGTTATTAAATGTGGTTGACATTTCCGCCTGGCCCATCCCGTGCTCAGTTCCTGGGTTGAGGGGCAGATTGAAGCAGTGGGTGACAGTCATTCACTCGTTTGTGTAATCACTTACTCATCCGGTCCTTGACTCACTGGACAGGTCCCTGGTGTGTACTGTGGCCCCTGTTCCCAAGGGGAGCCTGTGGGTGAACAGCTCCACCCCAGCAGACAGTGCTTCCGGGGAGGTGTATCTGTGGTATGGCCGGGGCCTAGGGAAGGAGGGGTCCAGTGACCGCTCCTTGACCTGTTTGGCTGTGAGGACTCAGAACCTCCTCGGGTGCAGAACACAGAGGCAGAGTGTTGTAGGGGCTCAGAGGGCCTGGGTGCTGGGAGGGAGTTGGGCGGGAGCTGGGTGGCCATTCCTCTGTGCCTGCCTTATTCCTGTGGCCTCACGGTCTCTGCCAATCGACCTCAGAGAGCTGTCTTGGCTGCGCTTGTACAGCAAGAGAGCAAGTCAGCCAATGGGGAGTTTACGGAATCAATAAGGATTCTTCCCAGAGTTTGGGTTCCTCTGTGGCTTTGTCCCGGTGTTGGGCTGCAGGCCTCTGTGGCTCCCGTTTGACGGTTCAGACGCCAGCCACTTTGTCCAGCTCAGCATTTTCTCTGAGCTGAGTGGGCTTGCCTGGAAGGGTTTTACTGGCTTCTCTCTTTGGTGGACTTCTGCCACATGCCTGCATCTTATTTGTCCCTGGCCAGGCCTCTGCGCATGATGGCAAATTGTCCTCGGCTCAGCTTCCAGCAGATGCATCTTGGTGGAGCGACTTAGATGTGTTTGCTCTTGGGCCAGATGCATCTGCTCCCATCCTCCTTTCTCTCTAGTCAGAGACTGTGGCCCATCCCAAACTTCTGGAGGAATCTGCGTGATTGGCTCAGTTTGAGTCAACCAGCTACCCTAGGTCTCAACAGCTGCCGTTGCGGGTGGCTGGGAACTGGAGACGTGTGGGGGCAGAGTCCCCAGGAGGGGCACGAATAAGACAGGGCAGGCCTGCTGGCTCACGTCTGCCACAGCCGGTAGGTGAAGGCGTCGCAGGAGAGGTGGTCCCAAGCTGAAACTTAAGGGGGCTCCCAGTCAGGGAGGCATCCAGGCCTTCCAGGCCCTCAGAACAGCCGGTGCCAAGACACAGGCGGGAGAGAAACAGGCTGGGGTTGACGTGGTGGGAGACAAAGCACAGAGGAACGGAGGAGGTGGGCCGAGGTGCCAGCTGGCCCAGAGGCTGTGGAATGCATGGGCTGGGGCTCCGGGCATCTGCAGGGTGGAGGCGGTGGCTGAGCCCCAGGTGTAGATGCAGCCGCCTCTGGGGAACCTGTGAGAGTGGAGGAAGAACATTCAGGGCAGGAGGCGGAGCAGAGACAGCCGGAGGGGCCAGAGCAAAGCTGAGGAGACCTTTGAAGAGGCAGGGAGGGATCCACAGTATCTGAGGCAGCAACTGCTTGACCACTGTTTCACGCCTATTAAAGCCTGGTCTACAGTCTCTTGTTGGGGTCTAGCAAGTGGGCCCCACCGATTGGCACAAGTGCCTGGCAGGCCACATACCTAACCACAGAGAGCCACTTCCAGCCCTGAACTGGAGAAGGCTGGCAGTGGGGGGTGGAGGGAGGAGCTTCTGCATGTTCTCTTGAGACAGGGGTCGGCAAACCTTTTCTGTAAAGGGCCAGAGGATAAATATTTTAGGCTGTGTGGGCCCCTCAGTTTGTCACAAAACTCAGCTCTGCTGTTGTCGTGTGAAAGCAGCCATAGGTAATATGAAAACAGACGAGTGTGGCTGGGTTCCAGCAAGACTTTTGCCACCCTGCCAATCCTATGAGGTCAGCAATCAGCCACATTTTTCCAGCCGAGGGGACTGAGAGGCAACGGGCTTGTCATTTGTCCAGGGTCCCAGAGCTGGGACCTGGGGGATCTGGGATTTGATTAGAAAACCTGTGTTCTTTCTGTTCTGCCTGTTCACTGCCCTGAAGAGCTTGAAATTTCCACAGTGGGTGGGTTTTTGTTAGATTGGCCCTCACTGTGCAGAAGTTTAGAAAGCGAGAACTGTCACTCCCTTAACGGACTTGCTGTTTGCCTTCGTGTTAGGAAAGGCCTCTGCTGCTGCCAGATGGCATCAATGTTTGTTCACATTGATGTTTATTCACATAAAATATAGTTTTAATTGCTGCATTTCCCACATTTAAATTATTCTATCTGAAATTTATTTGGATGCATAGCAGAAGCAGAGATTTAAGTCTTGTTTCTTGCTCCCAAAATGGTTCCTTGCCCTAGCAACATTTATGGATGAATCCATCCTTCCCACAGTGATTCGAAATGCCGCTCTTTATCCCGGATTGATTTCTTATGGTTGAAGTTAATGTTCTCCTGTGTTCTTGACTGCATTTGCTGTTCAGTTCTCTGAAGCCAAGCAAGGAACTGATTTTGAGGTGGATGGTTGTGTGCCTTTTAGCCTTAGGAGAGGGAGAGCCCAGCTCAGCCAGGCTCAGCAGAGGCTGCAGCGCAGAAACACTGCTCTGTTTTCACTTGAATTGTGTGCTGTGGCAGGTAATAAAGAGGAAAGAAATCACAATGATAGAGACTAAACAAATAATGGGATGAGCAGCACTGGGGAGAAGAGAGAAAATTACAAGGTGGAGAGTGCCTCTGCCAGTGTGTGTCACTGGTGCTTGGAGAAATACAATGTTTACGTGACATATGGAAATCGACCCCGATGTAACCTTCTGGCTTTACCGCCTGAGAAAAATCAGCAAAATGAATGTATCTAAAGTTAAAGCCTGTGGAAAGATCATTTTTTGGGGGGATACCAGCTCTCAGTATCCTTTTCCGTTTCTTTTTCCACTGTTACCACGAATGTTCTGCGATGGCAGTGTGGGGACGGTGGAAGAGTCTGACAGCCCTCTTTCCGTCATGGATTTTTTTGTTGTTGTCGAGATTCTCAGTATCAGAGTCCTGCTTTGCCTGTGTTTGTGGCCCCAGTCATTCTGATGCTGGTGCAAATACTGGGGCATGGTCCGAGAGGCTGGACGCGCGTGGCGTATAGGACAGGTGGAAGGGGAGGGTCACGCTAGGACGATGGCGGGGGTCGGGCCAGCGCCGTCTTCCCACTGTTTCTCACGGGCGGCTTCTGTGCAGTGTGAGTCGGCGCCCTTGCTGGCGAGCCCGCGGCTGGCGCCTCTCGCTGTGGCTCCTGCGGCCGTTCTTTGCCAGAAGAGCATTCCTGTGTTTTCTGGACTTCCTGGGGAAAAGTTCCCCTTGTGAGTTTTCTTTTCTCCATGGAATATACAGTTTCCAGCTGTGAAGTCTGAACGGCAGCATTTGGGACCCCTCCCGCCATGCCTGAAAGCCCAGAACCCAGACACTTGCTCCGTCTCCTCCAGGTGACCCCTCTCTCTGCGTCTGAGTTCCCACGTTGCCCATGGTGATCTTGTTCGACACTTCAGAAAATTCTGTTGTCTAGCCCGCTGCCCCAGGCATAGACCACTTAAAAATTCTCTTTTATTGGGGCTGGCCCCGTGGCCGAGTGGTTAAGTTCGCGCGCTCTGCTGCAGGCGGCCCAGTGTTTCGTTAGTTCGAATCCTGGGCGCGGACATGGCACTGCTCATCAGACCACGCTGAGGCAGCGTCCCACATGCCACAACTAGAAGAACCCACAACGAAGAATACACAACTATGTACTGGGGGGCTTTGGGGAGGAAAAGGAAAAAATAAAATCTTTAAAAAAAAAAAATTCTCTTTTACTTACCAAGGTCAAGGTACACAGGAGCTCAGGAAACCTTATAACTTCTGAAAACGTGCCCAACTGAACCCAGCCGTACTCAGGTGGCCATTGTGGCCTTGTCCTCATCTTTCTGTCCCCTACCCTGAAGGGAAAAGGCACAATTACAATGATCAGTAACGCGTTGAATGCTTTCTATGTGCTGGGCGTTGTTCTAAGCATCTCATTTACGTGTTGCCTTATTGAATCCTTGTAACACTTGTATGAGATAGTGACTGTTAAGATTCCATGTTATAGATGAAGGATTGGGTGCTCAGAGAGGGTGAGTCACTTGCCCAGAGTTGCTCAGCGGCAGAGTCAGGATTTGAACCCAGGACCTGACTCTAAAGATTGTCCTCTAAAATCCAGGATCCTGAATCACTTCTCTGCACTCATTGCAGGGAACTTTGCTCTTTCAACCATCCTGCAGGGAGTGTGGCATTGTCCACATCTTGTGCGGAAGCCTGTTCGAGGTTACCAGGTAGTAAGTGGCTGAGCTCGGGTTTGAGCTCGATCTGCCAACCCAGGAGCCTGTTGATAGCAGCTTTCCATGGATCGTGCTCGTCATTGGAATGGAAGCTCCTGGAACCCCCACCTGACCACCTTCTCATCCCTTGTCCACCCTCCTGCTAAAGCTCTTTATTTCTCTCCAGTTCATGGTCCTGCCCAGGACAATTTTTGGCCTTTGAGGTTTTGGAAGGTGACTTGGGACCCTACAGTCAACTTGTCCCAGTGCAGTTTCCTGCTCTGTATTCCCGAGCGCCCTCGTCAGGTGGTTGTGAGAATGGAAACAAGGCTTGTCAGGTGCTGACAGATCGCTGGACATAAAGAGAGCGCTCACCGCATGGCAGCTGCTATTTTTCTGTTTCAGTAGTATTGTAGTTAGATAGGAATAACCTCTCTGGGTCACTCACTTTTCGTAAACCTTGGCCAAGCACCTGATGTGCAGGAGCTCTGGGGACCCAGGATGCCCGACATGCTATGTACCTTGAAGGAGTTGCGAGTTAATTGCAGAGGCAGAGGTGGTTAATTATTACACACTCGGCAGCTTGCTGAGGGGTAAGGGCATCAGGGAGGCCTTCCCAGATGAGCTGCCTTTTCATCTGGGCCCGAACAGCGGAGTTGGGTTTTATCAGATTGGCAGTGGGGGAGGGGTGGACACAAGCTGAGATGGGTTCTGACCAGGAGATCCATGAAATAGTTTGTGGGGAGGGCCGAAAGAGTCCAGGCAAAATCACCCAGGAGAGTTCCTCAGGAAGGCCTCGGGTCAGAGGCTGCGGGCCCAGACTGATCGCTGTCTCCGCAGAGTCCAGGTAAAGGGGTTGGTGATGCCCGGTGACACCTGGATAGGGCAGGACACAAACATCCCCACATAAGGATCGTGTTTCACGGGTGGTGAACTGCTCCCTCCGGGAGAGGCTCAGCAGACGCCCCTTTTGGCACAATGCTCCTGTCCTGAGCGTGCAGGGCACCCGTGCCGAGTGCTCCGGCTGTGGGGGTGTCCGCGCCGTGCACACGTGTTTTGCTGAGCTCTCTCCTGCTTAGATCCAGCGCAGATGGTTCATTAGCGTAAATCAGACGTGCGTGTGACGTGCCACGGTTGGACAGAGAGAGGGCTGGCGAGTGGAGTGTAGTTGCTTTGGTTGAGAGGAGATTTCACAGGGGTTGTGTTGGGGAGGGATGAACAGGTGGTGCACGGAGGATTTTTAGGGTGGTGACAGCACTCTGTATGATACTGTAACAGTGGATACGTGTCATTATACAACTTTCCAAACTCATAGAATATACAACACCAAGAGTGAACCCTGGCGTTAACTTTGGGTGATTATGATACGTCAGTGTGTGCACATCACTTGTACCAGATGTACCACTCCGGTAGGTGATGATAATGGAGGAGGTGTGCATGTGTGGGGGTGGAGGGTCTATTGAAAAATCTCTGTACCTTCCTCCCAATTTTACTGTAATAGTGTATTTTTTTAAAAAAGTGTTTACCGTTTCCAGCCTCATGTTACAATTATGAATGTCCTGTTCCTTTGCTCCCAAAAGAAGTTCGGGCCAGTTGAGAACTCCAGCGGGGAAGAAGCCCTCATAAGAAGACTCAGAGTTCAAACAGGCCTTGGAGTAGATGAGCCGTTTCCCCAGTCTGTGTCTGTAGTCCCCGGGCGCAGCCTTACCGCCTGCTCCGGGTTTCTTGGAGATGAGAGCTGTAGAGATAGCGTCCTCTGTCTTCAATAATATATGAAGTCTTGACTTTTTTTTCCATGGCTGTGGGTTCATGGGAATAAATTACTAGCTTTTTTGTTTTTGTTTTTTACAGATTTGTGTTTTCAGCTTTAAAGGAATTGTAACTCTAGCTATGATGAATTCTTCTAAATTATTAATGCTCGCTGTTGCCGTCTGTAAGAGGCAGTGCCTTGACATAGCACCGTCCCATCTAATCTCTCCTCCGAACCTTACCGCACCCAGGGAGGTTGGAGGTGGGTGCTGTTGGCCCCTGGCACTTGAGAGAAAGGCTCTGAGAGGCTGAGACACTGGTTCAAGGCCAGGAGCCAGGACTCCAGTTACCTGGTCAGGTTCAGAATGAGAAGCCATACAGACTGTTTCTTCATAGGCATATGTGAACCTGTACTGTTGTCCTCCGTTAAGGATGTTCCTTCCTTGGATAAGTTGGGAGCCTGGCTCTCTCGTTGCGAAGGTATCCAGCAGGTGCTCCGTAGATGTTGACTGAGGAATGAGTGAACTGCAGGCAGGGCATGGTCCAGGCAGGGGGCTCACTCTCTTTCGGCTTCGTCTGTTTCACGTGCCGCTTCCCGTCTCCCAGGGGCTGCGGGGCGGCAGTGCGGCCCCCTCTCCGTCTCCCTAGGCTGGTTAGCTCTGCCGTCGGCCTAACCTTCCTCCCCTCTTCTCCTCTCAGTCCTGCCGTCGCCCTGCTCTTTCTGATCTTTATCAGCATCTTCTCCGGACATGCTTTTTCTGCCTGCTTTTTCTCTTTAGAAATTGGTAAACCTTGACAACAGTTGAAAGGACCATGTGTGGCTCAGGTTTTACAGTATGTGCTGGGAACTGAGCCCCTCAGGTCCCGGCTGTGGCCTCGTTACCTGGACCCATGTTGTTCAGAGCGCCTTGGCTCTGGGCGTAGCACACAGGTGATGTGGGTCTCGTCTCCCGCCTGCTGCCTTCTGTCAGTGCTCTGCATCTTTATGGCGGCGTCAGCTTGGAGTCGGAGGCCTCGGTGTCCATCCTGGCTCTGACATTCAAAGGTGTGCGGTTGTGCAACTTATTTAATAACCTCTCCAGGTTTGTTCTTCATCTGTCAAATGGATTACTGTTCCTGTGCAGTGTCGGTAAGATAATAGCTTGTACCTCCCTGCATGTAAGTGGTAGCAATTATCCTTGCTGCCTGGGGTTGAGTGCAGAGTTCGGAAGTGGACAGACGTGGATGCAAATTCCAGCCTGCGTTTACATTCAATCCTCTAAAAGGGATTAGAAGATAGCGTCCCGTAGATTAGTTCTGCGACACCATTGGGACAGTGTACATGAAACGCTTTGCTGGGGAGTGCTAGAACTGTCATCAAGTCCTCAAGACTCAGAGCTTTCAGAGGGCAGGGCCATGTGCTGTGGCTCCCCACCATGCCCCTGACTCTGGCAGAGTCTGTGTCTGCTGGATTCTGCCCTCATTGCATGCCACTCCCACCTTCCTTGGTTCACTCTGCCTTCCTCGTGTGACCAAGCTCAAGCCTGTCTCAGGGCCTTTGCATGTGCTTTTTGCTGTGTGGAGTGTGTTTCCTCTTTATGGCAGTGGGGCTGGCTCCTTCTCCTCATCAGGCCTCTGCTGACATGTCATCTCAGAGAGCCCTCTCCAGAGCACCCCATGGGAACCGGCACCACTCCCCACCGTCAGTCTCTGTCACCTCACTTCGCGTGCGTTCTTGTCTTGGCTCGTCTCATTGCCCCAAGTGTTACGTGCTTGTTTTGTCCCCCCTACTGGAGGGGAGGCCTCCTGCAGGCAGAGACTCCAGTCTGTTGTGTTCACTCTACCACAGTGTCAAGGACAGTGCTTGTGCCTTGTAGATGCTCAGTGAACCCGTGTTGACCCAATGAATTTTTTGTCTTCCTTGGTGACACGAGGAAGGGGACACCTGAGCCATAGCCTCCTCACAGGCACCTCAGGAGGCCCGGTGTCTCACGGTATAACCCACAGGTTTCTCACTGTGGAGCGCACGAGAGGGGCCAGGGCGAAGACCTCCAGCAAGTCCTCTTGACGCTGATGTGGCTGCTCTGGGCTGGAAAAGACGGGGGGTCTGTTCTTTGTCCCACCTCGTCAGAACAGAGTGGCCCCTCGTGTCTGGCCTAGAGGCTGGAGAGGGCCCCTAGGCCCGTTCCTGCCCTTTCTTCCCTGAGACTGGGCTGTGGGCTTTCCGCTCCTCCGGTGCCGTCTGAGGACAGCATTGGTCCTGTGGCCTCATTTCTTGCCCCAGGGTCTTTGGTGGCCCTCTTTCTCCCGGGCATCCTGAGTAGGAGGTGACGGAGGGATGCACCTCTTTATCTGTGTCTTCTCCCTCCCTCATTTACTCCTTCTGTGCAGTTTATTCCTGCCCCAATGGATGGGACAGTGACCTGCGTTTCTTAGGAGTATATAAAGAATTTAAAAAGTTCAGGTGCCAGTAATGGCTTCGAACAGAGCTTGACAAGTAAGGGTTCAAATTTTAGCTAAAAGGAAGAAACCAACAAACCATACCTTTTTCTAAAAGAGGATTTGAAGTAGCATATCAAAACAGGTAAAAATAAGACGGGTTGTTGGTAAATTGGCACAAGGTGGAAATGTAGGTTTGAAAAGAAGATCAGAGGGAGAGTTAGCACATGGAGTGGTCACCACATGGTCACATACACTTACTAGATGCGTGATTCTGGCTGTGAGCTTCCTAGCAGCCAATCCCAAGAGGGAAATATAGTTGACAGGGTTCATTAGGGGGAAAAAACAAAGCGAAACTGGCTCTCCAGGAGAAATTCAGACGTTCCTGGTCCTGAGATCTGACTGAGTGATGTGGTAAACCATGTCTTTGCTATGGGGATGGGCAGTGACAACAGCTAAGCTTGATAGGATAGGAAACTTAGGTGCTCATTTAATTTAAAGGTGTGGCTTCTATCAACAAACGCTTCCTTACATTGAAGACATCCAGAAGAGTAGCTCCCATAAGTAACTATGGACTGTGTACTGGAGAGACCCCCCCCCCTCCATAACGTCACTTGTATACTAACTGTGGAAGTCAGTGTAGGAAGACCACATCTCTTAGTAAACGTAAGTATTTCCCTGTCAGCATGAAGCCATGTGTCACTTAATCTGTCTGATCCGCTGTTGATAAACAGCGTTAACTGGGACTATATCGTTGTTCAAGACAGATGTTGTCCAGTAGCGGGGACTTGGAAGAGCACTTAGAAATTGCAAGCCTGTGCTTTTTCCATAGCGACTGAGTATATTTTCACCAAGGAAACAGCTCCACATTTATTCTCATCCTGCCCTGCGCTTCTGTTGTGTGTGGCTAATAAGAGCGATCGACTGAGCCCGTGGGGTCTGTCAGACTGTATCGGAATTGGTTGTGAAGGGAAGAGGGGACCTGCTTTGACAAGTCGGCCCGTGATAGCACATCATCCAGATCAGTGAGGGGACAGTGTAATAGGTGACATCTGCTGATGGTTGTTGACTTCGCTTCCTTCCCTCAGGTGAACTGCGACAGGCGATCGTGGCCATGATGAATAGGAAGGACGAGCTGGAAGAAGAGAACAGGTACTGCGGTCTGCAGGCTGGGAGCAGCCTCTTCCTTTGACCTTGTGCCTCTGGGACCGAGAGGACCACAGAGGAGGGAAAGTTGGCTTTATGGCACCCTTGTGACCAATGATTTCTTACCTCTTGTCTGGGATGTACCACGTTAGTGTATGTATATATATATTGTGGCTCAACGTTAGCAAGGAATGAAAACCTGACCATCATGGCACCACCTTAGAACAAACTAATTTGGTAACATCTTTTTTTTAAATTCTTTTTTTTGAAAATAGCCTTCATTGAGATGTAATTCAGATACCGTACAATTCACCCATTGACCGCGTACAGTTCGGTGGTTTTTCGTATATTCACAGATATGTGCAACCATCACCGTAGGCCACTTCAGAACATTTTCACCACCTCAAAAAGAAAACTCGTACCCTTTAGCTATTGCCCTCCAACCTCCTGACCCCCCCAAAATGAAAGGTTTTGCATAATCTTCAGTTGAGGGCCTACTGTGTTCCAGGCATTCGAATATTGGTCTTAAAGTTTGCTCAGGTCAGGGATACCTAGGGCAAGATGGTATTTGGAGTCTTTTGACGTCCTCCAAAGCCCAATTGCAGATGCTGAGGGCAAAGGATTTTATTCGTCTTTTCCCTTGTGTAACCACGCCAGATACTAGCGAGGTCTTAGCTGTGTTGCTGCCATCCAGTTGCCCGAAGGTGAGCTGCTCACCTGCCAGGACCTTGTCTTGGCTACGGGGTGGTCAGTAGAGGGATTTTCCTCAATTATCTGCTAAGCTTCTGCCAGCGTGGTGAGGCTGCCTCCCTGGGCTGAGGAGTGGTGCTGGGTGCGTGTGTGTGTTCATGTCGTCCTCTTATTGTTTTATTCAGAGCGGGAATTAAGTGTCCACAGTGACAGGCAACTGTGATTCTCTTTTTTAAACCTTATTTTGGGCCCTGCTTGACAAAGCTTCTCCCTCATCCTTTATGGAAACATATAAAGCAAACAAGCAAGAATACTAAAACAAAAGAGAATCTTTTTCAAAAAGGAATCTTTAGACAGCACAATTTCCCAACTAAAACTTTCAACAAAGGGCTGCTAGACATTCAGGATTCTTCTTCCTGCTCCAGCTGGAGCTGTTACCTTGGAAGAAGCCGTAGGTTTTGTCTTACCTTCTGAGGAACAATAGTCACTGTCTGTTAATTTCTTCTCCTTCCCAGAAAAAGAAAAAAAATCATACCATGTTTGCATCAGGGGGTTCCAGGCCCCAAGAGGGGAATTTTCTCCAAACTCAAAACACAGGTCTTGGAGAGTGCAGTGAGCAGTGGGGTGGGGAGGTCAGACCGTTGCTTGTATTCTGATGTCTCATGGCAAGTGTCCTCTAGATTGAGGATGTAGATGCACCAAACCCAGCAAATGTTTTCTAGAAATAGCCATTTGAGGTCCAGTGAAGTACGTGGTCAACAGAGCCATTTGGCTCACTTATAGGTGGTAACTTGTGGTTATTTCTGAAAAACCTGCTGTCTTTTTGCTATTTAAGGCCAAGGATGACAGATATGCAAGTGAATGTGTTTTGGAGGGTAAACGAACTCCGAATATAAAATAAAACACAAGACGTGCCATGTCAAACTATATAGCTCTATAGAACACCATATATGCTTGTTTAACTTAGAGATGGCAAGGGACCAGGATTCAAGTGTCTTTTGGGGGTAGAAGTGGAAATGAGAGTAGACATCTGTCAGCTAATCGGAGCCTGTGTTCTATTTTTATGGCTTGGATTATTCTTTTGGGCTGTCCTGGCATCCTCTCCTTTGTTAAATCTCTTATCCAGTGTGGCTATGACAAAATGGCCTCAGTTTAATGTGCTGCACCTTCGAGGGGGATGTCTTTAAAGGGGCTTGCCTAGGGTTTGCTCAACTCATTGTTTCCCCTTGATTTAAGCTGCCCATGGGCTCTCCGGGACACAGAGCCTGGGCCACAGATGGTCCCCCAGAGGTTCATCCTAATTATTACTCTGAGGCTCTTGAGCAGAGTTTAGTATTTCCTTAAATCAGTTTATACGAGCTAGACTTGAGTTATGGTTTATGCAGAGCCTTGTGGAAAATGAATGAATTAGGACTTAGGTAAATCGCTGTATTCTGGCTCCATGGACTCTGGGTGGACAGCATCTGAACAGATGGGGCCCCCTCTTCCCAGATCACTGCGGAACCTGCTTGATGGCGAGATGGAGCACTCGGCTGCACTCCGGCAAGAGGTCGACACCTTGAAAAGGAAGGTAGCTGAGCAGGAGGAGCGGCACGTCACGAAGATCCAGGCGTTGGCAAGGTAGGGAGGGCAGAGGGACTGAGAGGTGGTCATGGGGGTCTTTGTTAAAACCCAAGCGCACCGTCTGCTGGTACATTTTCATTAAAAAAAAGTGACTGATGGAAATGAAATTTATGCATTCATGCATTTGAAATTTTAATTTATTTCACTGGCTAAATATTGAATAATATGTGTGCACATGGTTCAAAATACAAAAGGTACAAATGGTTAAACTATGGAAGTCTCCTCTCTGGTCCCCAGCCACCCAGTTTGCCCCCTGCAGGTGGGCAGTGTTACTGATGCAGAGATGCTGTGTGCATACACAGGCAGATACGTATGCACGTAACTGTTTTTCTTTTCATTTCCCTGCCCTCCTCCTGTTGTCCTTTCCTTCCTTAATGCAAAATGGTCATGTATCCTACACTCACTCACTCTACATCTTAGAGATCGTTCTGTATTGGTGTACATGGGGCTCTCAGCTTTTTAATGTTGTTAGTGCCGTCGAGTCGATTCCTATTCCTAGCGACCCTGCCTGTCTTTTTGCACCATCCTCTCCCCTTCCGGCGCTATCAGTCAATGCTCCACTGCTATTCACAGGGTTTTCATGGCCAGTTTTTTTTGGAAGTGGTGACTAGGTCCTTCTTTCTAGTCTGTCTAGTCTGGAAGCTTCACCGAAACCTGTGCCCCCGGGGTGACCCTGCCGGTATTTGAAATACTGGTGGCATAGCTTTCAGCATCACAGCAACATGAAGCCCCCACAGTATGACAAGCCACCGACAGGTGGTGTGGTTCCCCGACTGGAAACTAACGTAGGAGGGTGAAAGTGCTGGATCTTAACCACTAGATCACCATCTTTTAAATAGCTCATGATATTTCATTGTCTGACTGCACAGAATTCATTTGACCAGTGAGCCAACAGCCAGGCATTGAGGTTTCTCGTCTTTTGCTGCTTCTAATGCCACAGCGAATAACCTTTGCGCTTGTTATTTTGTTCCTATATAAGTATATTTGTTGGAAAAGTTCCTGAAGGTAGAATTGCAGGGTCTGTGTGTAGTGCTTTTCTAAGTTGGAGGGCATTCGGATCATCAGCCTGCCCTCCATGGGGGCCGAGCCAACGTGCTTTCCACAGCGGCGGGTTAGAGGGCCCTGATTCTGCACAGCCCCGCCCACAGGGGGCCGATCTGCTTCGGGTCTTGATAATATCCCAGATGAAAAACGGTGCCGGCAGGATATTTTTCATTTGCATTTCGCTAGTTAAGAGTGTGGTTGAGCCTGCTTTTTTTTGTGAGCCACTTTATTTCCTTTTCTGTGACTTTGTTTATATCTTCTTGAAGAAAACTGTAAAGGGAATCTAAAAAAAATCCCAGCTCCCATAAAAACATGCATTTTTACTGAATTTGTTGACATGTGAACATATTTTTATGTACTATACTTAAAATCTATAGCATGTCATTACTTAGGCTGCCTCCCTCCACCACTTAAGCAGTTTTTATTGTTTCCGTATAAGCTTCATGTTAAGTGTTTTTGTAGACCTAGATGTGGCATTGCACTGAGTTAATGCATCATATTAGAATAGCTGTTTCTGATTGGACATCTGAGTTGTAGTTTTTTCCCGTTTTAGGTTAGATAAATAGTTCATTGGTGGTTCTTTAAAACTACTTTTAAATAAGAACAGGAGGTGAATGTGTCTTGTGGATGTGCAAGGGGAGTCCAGAGTTAAGTCAATTTACAGCTGCATCTTTTCCCATCGTCGTGCTGCCAGGTGATGTGAGTGGCACTGATGTTAATTGTCACATATATGTAATTGGAAGTTGGCACCAGGATCCCATATTTAATTTCAATTCAAGCTTCTTTCTTCACGTTTTAAAATGGCATCTCAACAGCATCAGAGACAGCTATATGACTGTGATAAATACAGTAATAGGTGCCAAATTTGGCGTTTTCTCACCTGGATCGCCGTTTTACCTGGCCAGTCTAGGGTTCTGTGGCTTAATTGCGTTTGTTCACAATAAAGACTTAGGGCTGTTGAGTCACTGGTTCTGAATCCTCGAAGAGAGAGAGATACATTCCCTGTCATTTTTGAATTGTTAGGAGTCAGCTTAGCTTCCAGTGCCTGCTCCATTGCTTGCAAATTGTGTGTTTCTGGGTGAATTGCTTAACTTCCGCAAGCATGCATTTCCTCATTTATGAAATGGAGAGGGTCGTCTTATCCACCAGAGAGGACTAACGAGAGGAATGTCTGTCAGCTGTTATAACTGCATTTTAGTATATGATCATTCCTGGGAAAATTTTAGCCCATGAATGGGATAGAAAAAGCCAATTTCTTAACCAAGCAATTTTATAATGTGAAGTCTCCCCATTTAAACAATTGATAGCTGGGAGTTGAAGGCGTTTAAGGCCTGGAAGTTTGCAGTTTGCAGGTAGAAGGAACATCCATAAAACAGGCAAATACTTCAGAGGGAGAAAAAAGGAAAGCAAACCGAGCAGCTGGATGAGTAAGTTTTGAAAAATTCTTCTGCTGACATGTTCCAGACAGAGTTCACCTCTGCCAGCTGTCAGAACTTTCTTCCTGCTTCTGGCCACAGAAGGAGTAGCTGCCTGTGTTGTCAGATGGTGGACCTGCGTGGCCAGTTGTTGCTTGGAGGCTGGGGGACCGTCACTGATGGGGTGCAGGCAGGGTGGGGCAGCAAAGGGTCACAGGCTGGGGCCAAGGTCCGTGTGGGTGCCTTTGGGCTGCCTGTTCTCAGGTCCACGTGTGTTCAGGTGGCAGATTTCACGATGCAGCTGGTTTAGCCTCGTGGTTTGTGGCACGGATCCGGGCATTGGACTGTGGGGGTCAGATCATGCCCCTGCTGCTTCTTAGTTGTGTGACCTGAAGCAAGTTACTTAACTTCTCTGTCTCAGTTTCCTTAGTTGTAAAATGAGGATAAGAAAACTCTCCCCGCATAGAGTGGTGCGTGATGAAATGAGAGACCATATGCTGGCTCGACAGCTGTGCTTTACAAAGGCTCAATCAATGTTGACTATCATTCTCATTTTTCTTTAGCATAATAATTATGTTACTAAGAAACCTCACCTAATGAAAAGTTATATTTTAACAGCAATGGTGCAGAAAGAATGAAGTGCTAGGCTCTTTCAGACCCCAAAATGTGAACTACTGAAAGTGTTTGTGGGGATGTGTGTTTCACTGGCTCTGAGTGAACAGTTGTAAGACTGAAACATCCCTGAACAAATTAAGCATTTTATTACACATTCCTTTGCTCATAATTAACGGCTTTCCTTTCGTGCTATCGTGGCTCAACCAAGAACAAGGTCATGTAACCAGCCCAACCCTTGTGTGGCCCCATGCAGTTGCCCTTTCCTGGGTGGAGGCGTTAGAATCAGTAGCAGTTCAGGGTAGGAAAGTCTCATTCCCTAAATAATCGATTGCCTTATTTCCTACTGAATTACGAAAACTCAAGCCGTGAGACAGGTGTTCACAGAAAGAGGACACGCCTTTACATGAGAAGCACCGTTAAGGGAAGCAAGTGAACAGAATTGTTGGTTGTTGGGGGGACACTTTCTGTTTCTGCTCCTTGTATCGGTTACCTCTTGCTGTGTTACAAATTATCTCCAAACTTAGCAGCTTAAAGCAATGAAAGGTTATGATCCTCCACAATTTCTGTGAGTTAGGAATCTGAGAATGGCTCAGCTGGTGGTTCTGGCTCAGAGTTTCTCATAAGTTTTCAGTCAAGCTGTTGGCCAGAGCTACAGTCATCCGAAGGCTTGACTGGGGCTGGAGGGTCCACTTTCAAGCTCACTCATATGGGTATTGGTGGGAGGCTTCAGTTGCTTACCACGTAGGCTTCTCCATAGGGCTGCTCATAACACAGCAGCTGGCTTCCCAGAGTGACTAACCCAAGAGCAAGAAAGCACACCAAACTGGAAGCCACTGTGTTTTTATCACCTAATCTTGGAAGTGATATATGATCATTTCTGCTATATTCTGTTATCACTCAGTTCAACCCTGTTTCAGTGTGGGAGGGGTCTACACGTGGACGTGAATGCAGGGGTCATTGGGGGCCATCTTGGAGGCTGCCTACCAAGCCCACCAGGCTTGTTTCTCCCTGGAAACACTTCCCCAATCTTCCATGGTGAGTGCTTCATCCTCCCCGTTCTGTCCATGTGGTTTGGTGGGACTGACCATTTCACTGCCCCACCTGGGCTCCAGAGCAAGGCAGATGCTTCAGGCCTGGACAGTCAGCTTGTTCCATCCCTTGGCCTCTGTGATTGGGTCACAGAAGGGAATGTGGCCAAGCTGATCTGATAAGAGCCAATTTTAGCATTATTGAGAGGCTATAATGTAAGCCAGGAGTTGTTGGCAGCTGTTTTTACCACTGTGTAGGAAGATCTTGACCCCAAATGACACATGAGAGAAATGGAGGGAGAGAGAATTCAATAGGCCCCAATTACATAATTACATCTCCTGGATCCAGTCTTCCCTGAAGCTCTTTTTCCTCTGGACTGCTCAGTTTTGTGAGTCAATAAATTCCTTTTGTTACTTGAGCCAGTTTGTGACTGCTTTTCTCTCAGTTACAATCCTAAGAGTCCTGCCTAACCAGGCTTCCTGGTTCGGATACGAGGGGATTGGGACGAGTTGTGTTTTCTGTGCTTAAGAACAGTTGCTCTCTCAACAGTCAGCCTGCCAGGTCCATGAAGGAAGTTCCAGTTCAGCTGATTCACCGAGGGGGTGCAGACAATGTCTTGAGGGGCACCCGCTGGTTGTTTCAGAGCACTGCCCAAGGTCTTCTCTTCCTGTATCTCATGTCGGGACCAGCCTTACTAGTGATCTTCTGGCACAGCTTTTCTCTCCGACTGAGGAGTTCTGGTGCACTAATGGGAACATGTTGTTCTTACTTGTGTGACTGGGGCCCATTGCCTTAACCCCCTGAGCCTCTGGGTCTTCATTTGTTTAAAAATGTAAAAGGGGGCGGGTGGTGTGGGGCTCTCTCGGTCCCTGTCGTGAGGTGACGGTAAGCAGGATGCTGTGCGGGTGTGCCCTGGTTACTGCTGGCCTTCGTGGGGCTGTGTCTAATCCTTGGCTTGGGAAATAGCACAGAGACTCAGGTCCTGGCTTAGTTTTCTAAATTTCAGTTTTCCCATCTGTAAACTGGGGCACAATAATAATAATGATAATAATAATAATAATTTGCTTTTGGTGGCATAAACCCAAACTAAATTAGCTTGGGTTAACAGGAATTTTGTGTTGCTGAAACTGGTCACTCTCCTCAGGCAGCGTGGGACCCAGGTGCTCGGGTGAGGCCAGCGTTCCCTCTCTCCCCTGCTCTCGGCTCTGTGTCCTCTGGGTGTTAGTGTCATTCTTAGGTAGGGCCTCTGCAGCAAAGATGGGCTCTGGTAGCCCCAAGCCTCATGCAGGATCCAAAGACAGGCCCTTCCTCCTGATGTCCCTATATAACATTTCCGGAAGACTCCTCGCTGGGCATGTTGCAGTCAGCAGTGAGCAGAGGCCATGATTGACATCCTTGCCGGGTCCCCAGGGCAGGCAACGGGCACACAAATCATGTCTGTTATCCTTCTTCATAGGATTGTGGAGCTTACATGAGCTAATGCTCCTAAAGTGCTTGGCGCAGCTCCAGGCCCATCATAAATGCTCAGTGGATGTTCCCTGATTTCTTCTTAAGAAAGGCAACTTGGTGCCTTGGCCATGGGTGGCCAGGGATGCTGAGGCTAGGCCAGAGCTCATGGATCCTCCCTGTTCCAGCTTCCCCCTGCAGCAAGCGTCTGGAAGCCTTTGAATGAAGGCCTTCCTTTGACCTTCAGCTCCTCTTGGTGTTATTTTTCCAGCCCTGCCTGCCCAGCATATGTCCCTTTTGGGCTGCAGAGCGTTGATCTGCCATGACAGTATCTTGCGTGTGAGACAGAATTGTACTGTACAATCTGTGAGGGAAGGCTGGACCAAGGGCCTTGGGAGCCCTGCTCGCATCACTCCAGCTAGTCCCCCAGGAGACCTTTAACGGCCTTCTGTGAGGCTTTCAGTCTGTTTCTGCCCTGAGGCTCAGTCTCTGCCTTTTTTTGTTTTTAAATCATTGGAGAAATATGAAGACTATGCCTTTTGTGAAAAAGGATAGTAAATTTCTTTAGTGTCCATCTAAAGCCATTGATTGTTTTTAATCATAAGCGGCAAATGGACAGAGTTGAGAAGCTCAAACACAAAAGATACTCGTTTGAATTCTGAGCCTGTCCTAGGTTAGGGATGGCCTTTGGAACTGAGGGTCTGGGCCTTTTCATCACCAATCCTCAGTTGGGAAATAGTCTCTTACAGAGAAAACCAGTAAGTTTCATCCTGTTGCCAATTCTGGGGGTGGCTGCCTGGGGTTCTGGGTTGAGAAGGATTTGGGGTCTCATCTGGGCTCAACAGGAGGAAGTGCTGTTATTGATTAGCAATGTCTGCCGTGGACTTGGGAAGGGGAAGTGGTAGCAAGCAGGCCAAGAACTTGCCATCCCTATGTTAGTGCTGGTGGAGCCATGGAAACTACTTGGGATTAAGTCCCAAAGCCAAGATGGCAGTGTTGCACATGAGATGGAAAAAGGGAGAATTTGTCCTTGTTTTATGAAGTCCCCATTGTTCAATTCTGTTTGGTAAAAGAAACATACTCTGGAGGAATATCAAATCCGTTATGTAAAACAAAACAATAAAACTTTGCTCTCATGTTGAGCAGAGACCAGAAATAAGGCCCAGTTTTTGTCTGTGCATCTTTCAAAAAGTTAATATTTGCTTCATGTCTGATGCAAAAAGCCCACGTTTATGGACTGAGAGTTGGGGAGGAAGAGCGGGGTTCTTTTCACTGGAAGAAGTGTTGGCGCAGGGGACAGTGTGTTGTCTCCTAGAAGCCCTCCCCTGTGTTTCTCCCACACTGGGATATCAGCCGTGGCATGATTTTTTTTTCCTTGGTTGGTGGTAGCGGTTGAACTCTTCCAAGCACCAAGGTTCAGCCCTGATCGTCAAATCTGGTCAAGATAATTCCATCTCCTTTCCACAGTGACTGGTGCGGGTCACCACGGCTTGACCCAGTTGGGTGTGGTGATGGGACTTGGTTCAGGAAATGGGCACGCGCTCTCATTCTGGCCATGGAGACATAGTTGGAGGTTTGCTAGGACTTTGGAGGAAGATGGTCCCTTGGTCACTGGGTGGCTGGGATGACTCCCTTCTTCTGGACCATGTGCTGTGAGAGTGTAAAGACTGCTTTAGCCATTTTACCACCATGAAGGGGAGACAGCCTTGGGGTGAGGCTTATGCTACGGTTTGGAATGGAGAGGAGAGGTGAGGGAACTGGGTTTTAGGACATCAGTGGGCTGCTGAATCAACCTTCTCTTGAAGCCAGATTTTCCACTTATGTGGGCCGCTAAATTCCCTTTTCTATTTATGCCAGTTTGAGTTGGGTTTTCTGTGTCTTGCTACATCAAGAACATTCATTCATACAGAAGGCTTTGCCTACCGTCTGCTGCCTGACCACGGGCTAGGTCACGTCCCTCCGTGCTGTCCATAGGAACCAGTGTCCCTCCATGGTGTTAGTATCAGTCATGAGTCTGTGTGGTCTCCCTTTGAATCTGTAAGCTCTGTGAGGGCAGTGACCATGCTTTTGTGCTTTTACCTCTTCTCCTTTGCAACTAGCACAATGTCCAGCACACAGTAGGTGCTCTGTAGTGGTTAAATAAGGGAGTGAAGGGACTATGGGATGAGTGACAGTGCCACTTGGTCCTAGTCTCATTGAGAAATGCCAACCTTTCAACACCTGATGGCTCTCCGCGGGTAGCACCTCCTGTCAGCACAAAGTCACGTTGAGCTTAGCTTCAGACCTGCTAATGGCATCTTCAGCTTGGAGATGATATTCGGGTCACTTTTTGGGAATTGGGGCTTTCTGGAAATCCCTTAGCCATCCACAGAAATCTTACTGCTTAAGATAGGTAGATCGTGAGAGCTTAGTATTAAGTGATGGGAACCCACTGGAAACTGGCTCATGGAAAAGTGCGGTTGATTGGGTTGTGAACTTCCTAGTTTAGAAGAGCGAGCTCTCTGCCTAGCTGGGTCCAGAGCCTCCAGGGGTGTCAGGCAGGACCTGTGTCTTTCCATGTCCCATCTTTTTCCCTTGGTTGCAGCTTCATTCTCAGACCTGCTCTTCCCTTGTGACAAGAGGTTCCCCAGCAGCTCCCAGCAAAATCCCGTCAGCTTGGCATCCTTAGTGGAAGGAGAGCACTGCTTCCAGAAACCTCCAAAAGTCCGAAAGTCCTGGGCTACCCAGTGGAATGCATTGTTCTTACAGTCCAGGCCTGGGGGACGTGCCCCTCTGGAGCCAGGAGGTAGCTAGCTTTTTCTCACCCAGAATATATGGAGTAGGAATGAGTGACAAAAAGGAAAACTTTTCCTTTTTCTGCGTTCCCTCAAAAGGAGAATTGGGGCGCTCTTCCTGTCAGATGGGGTGTGAATGCTAGGTACACAAAGACAGGAGACACCCCTGCAGTGGGCTCATGGCCTCCTGACGTTTGGATTCTTAGGCTTCTCAAAGTAAAGGTGCTGTGCTGTCGCTCTTGAGCCAACCCTCCTGTGTGATCCATGAAATCTGGACTTCAGCCATTCTGATAAGTCGTCCGATGTCTCTGTGCTGTGTTCTTTTGTGTCTTTCTGTGATTGGATCTTAATGTCAGATAATGATTTGACCTCATTAGCAAGTGCTGAATCCAGCTACTTTGCTGCTTTAGATTTGTAGTTCTGTTATTTTGTATATGGGACGCCATCACAGCATGGCTTGCTGAGTGGTGTGTAGGTCTGCGCCCGGGATCTGATCCTGTGAACCCCAGGCCGCTGAAGCAGAGCACACGAACTTAACCAGTATGCCACCAGGCTGGCCCCAGTATTCCTTTTTTTATACAAATATTTGGCAATGCCCTTTTTACTATCCTGAAATGAAATTCATAGCTAATAGACTCTATCTACTTAACTAATTTTTTAAAAGTCATTATAACACCCTAACTCTAATTTGAAGGAGAAAGAAAAGGAAAGTAACATAATAAAAAGTAGATTTCTGTATGTACTGGCCGGGCACTGCATTGCTAGAAAACATGATGTGGGTAAGCGCTTGAACCTACTTATAATGCACAAGTTTGGATTTAACGGTGGTAAGAAGATCACAAGGCATGCTTTTTAAGAGGCACAGAAAATGAAAGAGCAGAGCATGGGTGGATTCTATAATAAGAACTAGTATATTCAGTGTATATTACATGAATTAGATTGCAGGCTCAGATCATTAACAAGTTTTCCACCTACAGGGAGGCCGTCAGGACAGTTGAAAGTGTGGCAGGGTGTCCGTTGCTCTTGGCTGTGGGACTGCCTTGCCTTTCAGGACGGCTGGTCTGCCTGGCCCCCTCTCTAAATGCTGCTAGCACCCATCACTGTGATGATCAAAAGTGTCTCTACACTTTTGCTTTGCTTAGACTTTGCTATCCATTAGTCACCAGGGGAGCTGTTAAAACCACTGTGCCCACACCTCCAGAAGGCAGGACGGTCCCCAGTGAGAATTTTTGCTGTAGCCCTTTCCCCAGTGTTCTCACTTTCAACACTATTTGCAAACGTACCATCAGAATTTTGTGTTCAGGAGCCTTCCGGTCCCTTTGCAATTGCCTCACTCTTTTAGCATCCTTGCCCAGGGACTGAACCCTGACCACACTGAATTATCCTTTGAGCTCTTACTGCCTGTCCCGGCCCACCCTGGCCCTCCTGGCCCTCACTTCTCCTTGGGCATGAAGCTTGCTTCCCCAGGGTTGCTGGCTCTTTCACTTGGCTGGGTCTCATTAGCTGAGTGAGTTGTGCTCTTTGTCATTCTTTATGTCATTCTTTAGCATGTCCTTGTCAGCAGCTGACAGGTCTTTAATGACTTGCACCAGAGCAGCCAAGGAGAGTTGAGTGCATGGGGTGGGACCGGGATGAGTACAAGACACACGTGTCAGAGCAGGAGATGAGATGGCTTAGGGGGAGCTGGTTTTCCTGAAGTTGAATGCTAGTGACATTCAGTGAAGGGTGGATGGGTAGTTAATACTCTTTTGTTCATTTGCTCATCAAACATCTATTCTGTGTTAAGCTTCGTCAGTCAGATAAACAAGATGCAGCTGACTCTGCCCTCTGCACGCTCAAAGTGACGGAGGGAGATAGAAACAAAGATTTTATCCTTTTTGCTGACATTTGCTTGTGCTGCCATTGAGATGGCGGGTCTTAGGGGGAAGTGTGGTGTAATGGTGTGGGCAAGCCTTGGATGTGAGCCCTACTTCTCACCAGGACCAGGGTAAGGGGAGCGAGGTGCTTCAGGTGCAAAATTTCAGGAAGCCTTCGCTCTGAGGGTCATGCAAGTGCTTCTCCTACTTGCAGACGTGTGATTTCAGACGGCCATTTTACCCCTAATGCATCCCTTCTAGAAAGCTGGGATAATCGTCTCTCCCTTACAGACACTACGCAAGAGATAATGCATGAAAAGTGCTAAGCACAGGGGGTGCCCTGAGTAAGTACTTGGTAAAAGCCAGCCGCGATTCCTCTTACTGGTTTCGTGGAAGTAAATGATCCTCCATTCGAGGCTGCAGAGGGCCATTTTGTGGAGTTCATCCAGCCTGCTGTTGCTCAGATATAGCTGACTTTCTAATAAAGAATTCTCCAGGTTGAAGAGCTAAATGCCTTGCTTAGACGTGGCCATACAATACAGTCACCAGGGGAGCTTTGGAAACTGTGTCCAGGCCGCCCTCCAGGCCAGTTGAGTCTGACTCTCAGGAGGTGAGACCCACATCACTCAGGGCATTCCACTGGGTGGCCCAGAGTGACAACTGGTGGTTGAGAGCAGCGCTTCTCAAACCTTAACTCACCGGCCAGGCCCTGGGGATCAGGGTGGAATTCAAACTCGGGTTCCCCAGCTCTGGGCGGGGCCTGACGTCATGTATTTCTAACAAGCTCCCAGGTGATGCCGACGTTGCTGGTTCCTAGACCACGCTGCGTAGCAAGGGCCCAGACAGAAAGCTGGTAATGATTTCGAAAGGGTCAGCTGGGTTATTTGCAATCACCTGTGCTCTTAGAAAGGTGAAGGCACTTTGTGATTTTTATCTCAGAACCAAGCTAGGGAGTTAGCTTTTGCTTGGCTTCTTTGAAAAATACAAAGAATGCTATGAGCCACTACAAGAATTAGCGCTATTAACATTTGTCATTTTTGCTTTCAGTTTCATTTTTAAGTGAACTATAAACAACATGAGGGTTGCTTCTGGTGGGTCCTGAAGGATCTGCATGTGAGCTTTTAACAGGAGCCGGTCATCCTACAACTTGCTTTGCTCCCCTGACGTTGAGTTAAATGCTTTCAGGTTAAGATGCACACCAGTGGGATTCTGGGGTGGAATTCTGCCATGACTGGCCAGCTTGAGGTTTCTTGAGAAAGCTCTTGTTTTCACGCTTTAAAAAATTAAGTTGTAAGAGCAACGTAACAACCCCAAATGGAGAAAAGAGTCCCAGGTCTCATGATCCTAGCGTGACAACTGTTTCTGCTCTTAGTCCATTTAAGCACCATTTTTATATAGTTATACCACCATTAGTGTGTACATGCAAGTTTTAGTCTGTTTTTTTATAACGTTTTCTTGTGTTTCTATGTAGATTTCAAATTATGTTTAAATAGAGATTTTCTTTTTTTCCCCACCAGAATATAAAAGTAATGTACAAGTTACAATCCGTAAGTTTGGGAAGAATAGAAAAGTTTAAAGAAGAAAATCCACCTGGACACGATCACCATTAATGTGGTTTATTTATTATTTATGAGGCATTTTATTCCAGTTTATGTATATATTCATTTTACGTAATTCTGATCATTTTGGATCTGTAAGTCAGTGGTCTGCTTTGAAAGCAGTTAACATTGATCGTAAACATTTCCTCGTGTTCCTCGCTTACATGGATATCACTTTTGCTGGCCGTGTGGAGTGCTGTGTTTGGATATGCCCTTGTTTGTCACATCATTTCTTTTTCTTAACCATTCTTCCCCATTCTTAGGGGTAGTATTTACTTGAGCACATTTTTTTGTAAAGCTCTTCCTTTTTTAAAAAAAAAATCATTTTCTTAATCTAGATACCTAGAGTATGAGCCTCTGTAATGGCTCTTCAGTCATGTTGCCAAAATCCTTTCCAAGAAAGAGGTTTCACTGGATGCCCCCACAGCAGTGTGTGGAGGGCCCACCTCATTGTCATTTTTAATGGCTGTAGGGCACACCACAGTTTGCTTAGTGGTTTCCTCGTAGGTTAGTGTTTTGGCTGCTGCTAGTTTTCTGAGATTGTAGGTAAAGGCTGAGTTGATATCCTCATATCTGTAACTTGTTCTCCCTCTGTCAGTTTCTTTCCTCAGTATGTATTCCCAGGAATGAGATCACAGGGCAAAGGATATGAGTGTTTTAATGGCACAAGTTCTGTGTCCTTGCTCCAGGGTGAGGCAGGAGGACCCACCCACTAGCGGCTTGAGCCTGTTTAATCGTCATTCATCACCACTTGGCTCCTCCTTTTGCGCCTGTGGAAGGTGAAGGTATCTTGGCATGAATGATCTCCTCCTTTTGCGCCTGTGGAAGGTGAAGGTATCCTTGGCATGAATGATCTCCCAGCCCATTTCTCTTTTGGGAGTAGAGACGTGGGAATCTCCCACAGGTAGGAGAATGGAAACGCCAAATGCGTTAGTGTCCAAACTTAGAATGATGGAAGCACCTTCTCAAACACCCCGAAGAGTGGAGAGCTGTATAAATTCCTTCACAACTCTTTCAGAATTTTGTGATCAACGTAAGTTTTCCTAGATATTTTTCTCTGTAAACATGGACAGGAACAAATAGAGAAGAGCAGGGGTATGGTGGCATCTCTTAAAGCAATCTCGTAAGGGAGAAAGCCATGTGCTTGTTTATTTTCTCTATTGCTTCTAGAATCCCATCAAAGACTCAGGTTTTGTTGATGAACTAAAATTTTCAGGGAGTAAGCAGCAAGGTATATTTGCATGAACATCTGCATTTTGAAGCACGTGCCCACGTTGAATGGATAAACGTCACAGCCATTAGTAGTTGGCGCCAGATGCTCTCCGCAAAATGTGCACCAAACACGGGCTTGGGTGGTTCATCAAGATGCAAAAAATATGCAGCTGCTAAGGGAAAAGGAAGACTGCGTCTGAAACATCGCTTTAGCCCATCACTTTTCCCTATCAAAGCACAGAAGCAGGAGGAGATAAAAAAATTACCAAACCCTTAAATGCGATAGAACTCTAATTAAAAGGCTATGATAATTATCCACTGGGGAGGGAAATGTGTTTACCATTCATTAACGCTCCATTTGCTGTCTGTTCTAATGAGAAGTAGGTAGAGAAATCTAGAGGAGTAAATAAAAATAACAGTGGTTTTGAGGGATAACCGAAGAGCCCAGAAAAGCAGAACAGTTGGAAGAGAGATGCTCGTAAGTGAGTGTCAGTGTTCGTGTTGCTTGAGAGAAATGGTTGAAATTCACCAGCGGACCTAGCCGATCCAAGTTGCTGGAGCCCATTGCTCAGTTTCATGCCCTGGCTTTTCCTGTTTTCCTTGGGAGAGGTAGAATTTGTAACCTGGTTATTTGTAGAAAATAATTTTTCAAACCTTGCCTTTCCGGTACGGTTCACAGGGTGGCAATTTCCATGTCACCGAACATGAAGCCTGGGTCTTAAATATAGCCAGCATGTGAATGCCCTGCAGGCGGTGACAGTGGCAATGACATCACTGCCAAGCAACTTCTTGTTATTTTGGAGCCCAGGAGGGGAGCAACAGGAAGCTCAGCGGAGGGGAGATATTCTTGGCAAGCACAGTAAGGCAGTTTAAAGAGAGGCAACTGTCAAGTCTAGTGATTTGGGAAGTTTGCAAAGTTTATTTGTTCACCGAGCAAACGAAAGTTCACCGAGTTTGTACTGGGTGCCAAACACAGACAATGCAAAGATGTGAGGCACTCTTCCTTCCATCATGTGGCTCCTGCCGCCAACCAGCCGTCACAGAAGTGTTTTATTTTAAGTGAAGGACTGTTTCTTCAAGTGCAGTCTTACTGGGAAGCTCTAAATGTAACCTTGTTGAGAGCTGAGCTGCACGGGTTGAAGTGGAGAGGCTGGGGTCCTAGAACCACCTACTGCGCTACAAAATCCCCTTGGGAGCCACACCAGAAAGGCCGTTACAAAATGATCATCTAGGATGGAACAGAATTCCTTTGAGTCCCGTTCTCTCTTGTTGCTGGTAGCATGGAGTAAAGAGGTGTTATGGCTGAACTCAATCCACCGATGGTCTCCACATCCCTTCTCCATCTCATGAGGCTGCTTCCTTTCCCAAGGGGGTTTCCCTGGGCGTGGAGTTAAGCGTGTCTCATTAGATCTTCTTGTTTCTCTCCTCACTCACTCATTTGCCCTTCAGATTTTATAGTATAGTCTCTCCCCTTCCGTGCATTCTCGGTCCCCCTATTTTGTTCTCCAACTTCTTTTTTTCTGTAGCATTTATCATCTTCTAATGTGTTACTCCTTATGATCACTGTTTATTACTGCCTCTTTCTCTTATGTTGTAGCCTCGTGAAGGCAGGGCCCTTCGTCTCGTTTGTTCACTGATGGATCTGTCTCAAGGGGCCTGCACAATGCCTGGCACATAGGAGAGCTCAGAAATTTGCTGAATGAACAGCTGAATATTTGTCAATTCTGTGTTGTTTCTCTGCTCTGTTGGGCTTTTATTTCTAAGGTCATTTCATGGTCTAAGCTGGCTGCTAGAGCCCCAGCCATCACGTCTGCATTCTAAGCAGCAGGGAGGATGAAGCAGAGGAAGGAAAAAAAGAGTGTGTGCCGACTTCCTTTAAGGAGGTTATCTGCATGTCACTCCAAACAGTTGGTCACATTTTTCAGTGGCCTGGACTTACTCTGGTAGGGATGCGGAGACTTGGGCTTTTGTTCTTTGGTAGGGTACATTGTCTCCCTAAATAAAACTGAGGAAGGGAAGAACAGGTGTTTTGGAAGGCGTATAGTGGCCTGTGCTCAGTGCCTCGTACATAGTCAACTGTCATTAGAAAAACTCACATGGAGAGACAAGGTAGCTTAGGTTCTGTTCTTTGCTCATCAGTACATCACATTGTCCCCATGGCAACTGACAGAATGGCTTGTGAGTCAGCAAGACCTTGGCTCAAATCCCTTGATTTGAGTGTATTAAGTGTGTTAAGCCCTTGCTGGCTGGGGGACTTTGGACAAGCCACCTTGCCTCCATAAGCCTCAATTTTTAAAAATCTATAAAATGGGGATACTACAGAATGTGGCGTGGGGTCTGAGGCCTAGGATGTTAATAAATGGAGGCCTATATATTATCCCCTGATCTTTATCACCATCTTTAGTCAAGTATGGTTTCTAGATGCTAAGCATCCAAAGATTACGAAGACATGGTCTCTGTGTTCCAGAAGCTCACAGAAGGGCGTTCCAGGCAGAGAGAACATTTTGTGCAAAGGGAGAGAGGCATGAATGGGAATGATGTGCCGAGGAAGCTGCAGGTAGCTCACAATGGCTGCAGCACAGAGTCCTGGAGTCCAGGGTATGTTGGGGAATGACTAAGGAAGGTTCTGGAAGGATAACCTGGGAACAGATTCCACAGGCCCCAGTGGGGAGTCTGGCCCCGGTTCTGTGACACTGGGGCTGGTGAAGGCCTGTAGGAAGGGGAGTAATCGATCAGGTCTGTTCTGTGGACATTTCCCTTAGGGAGAATTGGGTGGAAGGAGGCTAGTCTTGGAGGGGGAGTCTGGGCTAGAGGTTCTTTGAGCCATTCAGGCCAGAGATGGTACTGGTCACATCTGAGCAGGGCCACCAATTCCAGAGAGAAGATGTGGCAGGTGAGACAGAGGGTGGAATCAACACTGATGAGTGTGACACTAGTTGTTCTCTTCTTGGATTACTGTCTGTCTTCCCAGGAGGAGTGAGGGGAGGTAAACAAGATGTGAATGGAGTACTTGCAAAGCTCCTCTAAGTGGAAGACCAGATCCAACCCGGTCCTTGCTGACATCAGCATTTTCACTGAGGATGGTTAGTTCTTTCCTGGGCCTGTGCATCCTTTGTTAACCTGAAGCCCGTAAGTGGCAGATTTTTTGAACAGTGAGTCAGCATCACAACTTTAAAAACCTGTGCCCTGTGGCAGGTTATTAGGGCTGGAACGTCAGCTGATGAGCTAATTGTGCCCAGTAATCGCCTCTTCATCATGTGTGTGAGCCCGCATCCCTTTGTAATCACCATGGTCACAGTGTCAGCAGGCCCCAAGCTCATGAGGAGGTTGTCCATGGGTCACCAGTAGGTCACAGGTGCAACTTTGGTTCATTTGTGCAGATTGGGGCTAATTTGTGTTGGCTCCTTTATCTGCAGTGGAAATTGCTCAGTTGGGTAAGAGATGGGGTCATTTAGCAGATGGATGCCCTGGGATGCTGTGCGTGAGGCAGCATGTGACCTGGGCCTTCCTCCCGGGTTCACTGTTAATAAGGCTGTGTCCTTGGCTTTTAGAAGACCTTGACCAGGCCCAGGTGGCTTTTCCCCCTCTTCCGGGAACTTTTAAGATTTGTTTGCTTGTGTTTCTCCTTCTACTTTTTTTTATTATGGCGTTTTCCAAATACATACAAGAGTAGATAGACTAGTAGAACAAACTTCCGTGTACCCATCACCCAGTCTTAGCAATTAATAGCATCTTATCACTCTTGTTTCACCATCCCTTCCCACTCACTGCTTGGTTTTTTGCTGGAGTTCTTAAAACACATCCCAGATGTCATATCTCCTGTAAATACTGGTTGTAGAGGAATCTCTAACAGACAAGAACTTAAAAACCATAACCACATGCAGCACTGTTATGCATTTAATATAGCACCAATTCCTTGGTATCATCTAGTTTCTAAATTAAAAGATCCTTGGTTGTCTCAGATTTTTACAGTAACCTCCTTTGAAACAATTCTGATTTCACTTTTTTTTTTTGGTGAGAAAGATTGGCCCTGAGCTAATATCTGTTGCCAATCTTCATTTTTTTCTTTTTTTTCCTCCTCAAAACCCCAGTAATGTTTGTTCTAGTTCTTCTATGTGGGACACCACCACAGCATGGCTTGATGAGCAGTGTGTAGGTCTGCGCCCAGGATTCGGACCTGTGAACCCTGGGCCGCCGAAGCAGAGTGCACGAACTTAACCACTTGGCCATGGGGCTGGCCCCTGATTTCACTTCTTAAAGTGTGAGTCAACTTGTGTCACTCTCATGTTTAGCACCATCTGTTGCACTCAGAAAAATAATCCACGCTTCTTTCCGTGGCCTGCAAGCCCTGCGCGCTCTGACCTGTGCCCACCTCCTTGCCACTGAGGGTGTTCGCTCTTTCCTCTGCCTGGAACATCGTAACCCCCAGGTCTTTGCATGGCTGCTCCTTCTGCTGTCTGGAGAGAGGGCAGCTTTGTCTGAAGCAGGGCCCCCCTTCTCCTCCAGCCATCTTCTCTTGCGTGTTCTGGTTTTACGCTTCCTCACCTGCCCATGCTTGTCCATTCCTTGGTGGTGGCTGATGTGGACCTCCTCCCACTCCCGGACGGCAGTTCACTGAGCGCCGGGGCCAGGCCTGCTTGGCCACTGCTGTTTCCCCAGAGCCTGGCTCCCGGTGAATGGACAGTGCATGGCCTGGAAGCCCGGAGCACTCACCTCTTTGGGGAGAAAGTGCTGTGAAGGGAGTTTCTCTTCCTTTTTCCTTTCTCCTCTTTTTTTATAGTTGCGGTGTTGGCACAGTCCAGGCTCTTGGAAGAAGCTCTGGCAGGGATAGCTATTATGTCCAGGAGTAACACACTGTAGACACCATGTTGTAGAACCCATCGTTTCTGTAATTCTTTCCTGTTAACAGGTGGTCATTCCCAGGTTCTCCCTCGGATTGCCATCTGGAGAGGAGACGGTGTGGCGTCGTGGATTGTGCCCGGGCCTCAGAGCGGGGCCGTTTGGAACCCTGCCCCTTCCTTGCGTAACCTTGAGTGCGGCACTTCCCTTCCGTGAGCCCCAAGTGGCTCATGCCTAAAATGGGGTCAGCCAACATCACCAAACTAGTGGGCGGCAAGGCCTTCCTCAGCCCCTGTCCTTTCTGTGTCCTGCACAGAGACCTGTTTTTGTGAGCAGCAACACAGTTGGTGACTGTGTCAGGCCGGGAGGCGAAGGTCCCTGGAACAGGTGCCGCCCGTTAATTACGGGCCAAAGGTTTTTTAATAGCTGTCTTTTTCTTTTCTTTCCTAAAGCGTTTTCTGTGTACCAGGGATTGCTGTCACACACAGCAGCTCAGTCACTCCTCACAGTGCCCGTGAGCTGGGCGCTAGGGTTTTTCTCAGTTTACAGGAGGCTCACAGGTTAAGCAGCCCTCCCACGGTCACGCACACAGTGGCAGGGTTGGGGTTTGAACCCCTGCCTGCCTCCAGACTCTGTTGTCAAGTGCCCTCGACACCCGCTCTTTGTGGCCATCAGGATGGCTCGTGCACTGTGTGGTTGTCACAGAGTGTCTCTCTGTCATGTCTGTTACTGTAGTTTTGCTGCATACACTGTAGGGTTGTTTTTTTTGGTCCCAGCCCTGGCTGTTTTCAGTCAGGGTTAATGATTCTTTAGAAAGGTGCCACATCCTTCATTTTCAGCTGCAAGGGGTGGGGATGGGGGCAGCGTTTCATCTTCCAAAACACCCTCTGCTTCTGAACCTTCTGCCTTGTTCCTCTCAGAAGTTCTCAACCAGCCTCATGCCGTGTTCCAGCGCAGGCCAAAGCCTGTGACAGTCCCCATGTTTTGCCTTTGGCTGCATCTTGATGGGGAGGTTTCGAATGCACCTTTTCCAGAAAGTTTATGTAGCAAGACATTGTGACAGGAAGACAAATTGTTGAGCTTTAAATTGAAGAAAAACAGAAGGCAATTTATCTGGTATGTTCCAGTTCTGTTCTCCTACCTTTGAGTTTGAATTATGGAGATTATTTCCTTTCGCTTTGAAGGTTAAACTGCTGGGAGGTGTTTTATTGGGGAAAGTTATATTATAGCATTAAGAACAATTAGATGGAAAGTCCTTTTTTATTTTCACAGATTTTGACATATAAATAATTGGAAATTTGGCTGTTTCTTTTGCTCTTCCTTAAAAGAATTGAGAGCACTGGACTAAAATATATTTTGGGGGGAATTGGGCAGCAGGCTCATTGTAACTGCCCAGAGAGGGAGAAAAAACATATTTTTGGAGGTGGAAACCAATCCTCCAGGCCTCAGTGGTCCAGATGGGGCAGGCCGTCTCTCCCCTCTGAGACCCTGGGGGGAGCTGGCTTCCCTGTACCCTCAGAGACCCTGAGATGGAGCCAGCTTTTCTGGTGGAGACTCTGGCAGGCTGTCTCATCTTCACAGCACTTCCTCTGGTGTATAATTACCTGTTTGTGTGCATCTCTGATTAGAGTCTGTCTCCTCTGCTAGACTCGGAGTCCTGTGAGAGGGCACCCCGTCTCTCCCTCGGCTCTGGCTCTTCATCCGTAGGCCTGAGCCCCATGCCTAACACACGGCAGGTGGTTGGCATCTTTGCTATCTGAGGAACGAACGAAGGCACGCAGCTTGAACCAGACTTGCCCTCCTCCTCCCACGCTCCACCCTCGCCTTCCACCCATGGCTCTCCCTGCTGGCCACCCCTGGCCTGACATGCTGTCTGATGGCCCATTCCCCTCCCCAGGCCCCCTGCTCCTTGTTGCCCCTGCGCTGATCAGAAGAGAAGACTCTTTCCCAGGAGGACATGTATTTGGGTAGAAGGTTTGTGATTATGTGGCTATGAGTGCTTGGAAATAGTCTATGCATTATGTTAGTAGAAAAATATTGTGTTCAGTTGGTGATTCAGAAGAACACGTACAATTTGTCAAGCCTTTGGAAGGAACAGCTAACATTAAGAGCTCCCGAACGTTCATCTTCTTGAGAGCACAAGGATGAGGTGAGCCAATGATAGAGTCCTCAGAAAGGGAGGAGAGGATCTGGCTTGGGTTGAAGGAGCCCAGATCCCTCTGGTGGCCTGGCTGGCAGCCCCCTTTTCCAGTGAAAGGTGGTCTTGCTTTCTCCTTCTTGGGGAGAGACTGTGGGGTCTGAGAGGCATTTGAGTAGAGGTGGTGCTGTGCTTAGATGGGGACTAGAAGGATAGACTGAGCTGGGTGTCTGCGAACACCTTCTCTAGTTTGTCCTGCCGGCATGGCCATGGCAGCGTGAAGACATGGAGTGATCATGAGCCCTGTGGCCTCCCCTGTTCTGCTGGTCATGCTGTCGCAGGAGGGGACCTATGCCAAAAGCCACAGGGTGGTGTGCACTTGAGGGTCAGGCTGACCTGGCTGGAGTCCTGTTCCCTCACTTCTTGCTGTGTGACCTCGGGCACCTTTGAGCTTGTTTGGTTCGTTTGTGAAATGGGGGTGTGAGGATGAAACAAAACGGAGCCCTTAGCGCCATGCTCAGCACAGAGTTATTGGCAATTAATGTTGACCTCTGTCCCTCTTTCCCCAGTTGGTGCTCAGTAAATTGTTGTTGACTTGCTCCCAAATCAAAGCAAAAATTGTCTTTGTCTGTGGGGTTGAGCTGTTTCTCTAATCATGGGGAGTGGATGGAGAATGGGGTTTGCAACCGCCTGCTGGTTACAGATCTGTCCTCCTGTCAGGAAAGCTCTCGAATTAATATGGTGTGGGTGTTGGTGGAGAGCACATCTTGTTCATCATCTTAGCAATTAGCCCAGCTGAAGCTTCCAAGGGACCCCTGTTGAGGACACCAGTCCCACAGAGGGCTTCTTTTGGCTCCCAGCAATGGCTGGCGCCTCTACAAGTGTGTGACGATTCCCCGCCAAGCTAATCCCCGGTTCTGCCTAATCCCTGGTTCCAGGCAGAGCCTGCGGAGTAGCACAGGGAGCTGGCTGCATTCCCCACCCGTCCATTCTCTCAGAGACCATGGCTCAGTGCCCTGTGGGTTTGGCTGCTGCTTGGAACAGAGGCGAGACCCAGTTCCTAGTAATCAGAGCACCCAGCACGGAGCCGATAGAAGAGGATCTGGAGAACTCTTGCCATTTCATTTGCTAGGCTTTGGTGTTAGATGTCTTGGACTAAACTTTTCTCTCTAAAGATGATGCTGAAGTTTCACCAAAGCTGTTGGTGAGACTCCAGGCCCCATGGGTCACGTCTCCTTGGAGACGTGGCGGTGTATTAATTAAGGGAGGGATGAAAGTACAAGACCACTTGCTGCTACTCCTGCATCCCATGCCCATGGCAGACATTATTAATCAAGTGCTGCACTCTTTGCTGTATCCCCAGAACCTTCTTAGTCCAGTATGTAGGTAGTCACTTCTGATCAGAAAATCTGTTCTTTACCTTTCCTCTCTCTGTGAACCCTAAGAAAGGACAGACTAGCCAAAGGTCTTAAACAGATGGTTCTGAGGCCATGTGGGGATGAAGAGCTTTGTCACACCTGGGAAGAACACTGAGGCTGTGCTGATGTGAGCGAGGCTGGATGTCCACAATTGGCGACTAGGAACTGCCTCCACGCCCCTTCCTCACTGTGTTCGCACTACAGGTGGCCATCATAGGAAGGGATGTGAGGTTATCACAGGAAGCAACTATTGCCTGGGTGGAGTTTGGTGTGGATTCATGATCTGTTTTGGCCTCTGGGTCTGCCTCCCGCATTACAGGGCAGAGGGGCTTATGTGTCTGCTGAGCAGCCCACCAACTTTGAAAGGTCACAGCCAGAGAAATGGTCTGAACAAAGCAATTAAATATAACTCAGAGCTGTTATGAGTCCATGCATAGGTAATGTCCAGAATAGGCAGATTTATAGAGACAGAAAGTAGATTACTGGTTGTCGGGGAGTGGGGTGGGAGCATTTGGGAATGACTGCTGGTGGGTAAGGGTTCTCTTTGGGGTGATGAAATGTTCTAGAATTAGTGGTAGTGGTTGCATATACTTAGGCATGTACTAAAAGCTATTGAATTGTATACTTTAAAAGAGTGAATTGTGAGTTCAAAAAAAAGTGAATTGAGAGCTTAATAAAGTAGAAAAAAGTACATGGGGATTTTAAGCAAAATCAAATTTTAATAACAGCTACTATTTATTGAGCACTTAAAAAGTAACGTGGTGGCAAGTGTTAGCGCCATTCCCTGTTTCTTGATGACGTTGGAACATCAATGTGGGGACGATGATGGGCTTTCTCTTCGGGTCTGAAGTACCAGAAAGTTGCTTGCTTTCATTTCTGGCCTCATGCTGGGAGCAGTTAATGTACGTGTGATTCTAAGATATGCAAATCATCCTCCTTTGACCTTCCTAATTCCTCTCAGGAATGCCCATATGTTATAACTGATAAAGCACACACCTGGTTACATTTTCGACAGAGACACAGTAATAATAATTTCATCTTTCGTTTGCATAATACTTTTCCTCCCAAAGGGTATGTATATCTGGCCCCTCACCACATTCTCTGTGGTTGGTATTATTGGCCCCACCTGAAGCCACATTGATCTCCTTTCTGGCCTTCAGATGTACAAGCAATGCCACATGTACAGGAGACTGTTTTCCCCTCTGGATTTACTGTCCACTCTTCTCTACCTTGCTTCATGCCCCAAGAAATGCACCTTGATGGACTCCTCCTCCCAGCTTCCGGTGGGGTTGGCCTGTTAGGTCAATGGGAGGTGCTGGCAGGAGGAAGGCAAGGTTGGGTGTTGATTTTTCTGGCTCCCTCCCAGGTTGGTGGTGGCTGTGCCTGTCCTGGAGGCCACAGCTCCCAACGTGTCCACCCCTGTCATGCTGGGTTCTGGTAACTGCTGCCTCTCTTCCCCTTTCAGACCTGGAGGAGCGGGGGGCCGGGGGCTTTCTGCCATTGTCAGCCTGAGTCCGTCACCATGGCTTGTTGGCTTCTCTTCACCTTGCCCTTCTGTGAAGAGTCTCTTCATCAAACCCAGTGTTCTCCCGCTTTGTGCCGTCTGTTTTCTGCTGGGCTGTGACCGAAACGCCAGGCTGGATCTAGCTCCATGGCTTTGCACTTGATTGCTCCCCTCCTGGAATGCTCTTTCCCCAGATCTTGGTGTAGTCTACTCCTCAGGATACCTGGTGCAGATGTCACCACCTCAGGGGGCCCTCGTCTGTCTACCCTCCTCCTCATTCTCTCCTGGGACCATGACGTATTTTCTTTATAGCACTTTGATCCCCAAAACCATCCTGTACTTGGTTGGCTGGCAGTGCCCAGGGTGTCCCTGCTCCCCTAAGTAGACCAGGGCTTGGCAAACAGTTTCTGCAAAGGGCCCGAGAGGAGATATTTTTAGCTTAGCAGGCTGTATGGTCTTGGTTGCAACTACTGGAGTCTGCCGTGGTAGCAAGAAAGCAGCCACAGAGAATAAACAAACAAATGGGCACGTCTGCATTCCAATAAAGCTTGACTTACAAAAACAGGCAGAGCAGGAATTTGTGGTAGGTAAATTATATCTCAATAAAGCTAATAAAGAACAACAAAAAAATAGGCAGCAGGACCTGCTGTGTGGAGGGTGTTGTGCTGTGTAGTAGCAACAGTGGTAAAATAAGTTAGCATCCTTGCCCTTGGGGGCCCTGGAAGACAGACGAGCAAGTGTGTGTTTATTGCACAACACAGCTGTTGGTTCTGATGAGAGTTGCAAGTGGCCACAGGCGAGCTCACAGGTGGACTGGCTTACCCTGCTGGGAGAGTCGAGTACTGGCCTCCACGGGGAGGAAGCCTCCAGCTGCATCTTGAAAGATGAGTAGGAGTTTGGCAGGTGGGCAAGGTGGGATGGCAGGGAGGAAGGCTTTTCGAGAAGGGTGAGTGGGTATAGTGTGTTTGAGGGACTGCCTCTGCAGCCCACGGTCAGAGTGACCAGAGAAGAGTGTGACTGGACAGAGGCCAGATGGCGAGAGTCCTCTGTGCCGTGCTTGGTGGTTTGGTGGTCGTTGTCTTGTGGAAAGTGCAGGGCTACTGAAGAGGCTGAACGGAAGACCTGACATGATGAAAGAAGCGTTTTCATTGAGAGCAGTATGGAAGATGGGTTGGAGGGGGCTGTAGCAGCAGGAGACAGGGAGGCTGCTTAGAAGCTTCGCACCAAGAGTGGGTCTTAGTCTCAGGAGGATACATATTTGTCAAAGCTGAATTTTATGCTCAGCCAGGGCTGGGGCCTGCCCTCTGCCTTGGAACTTGGTGCGGGAGAGAATGCACAGTTGGCCCACGTGGACTGCGTTTCTGGCTTGATGGACGGTGGTAGCATTCTGTGGTGCAGGAGGCTGAGCAGGTGTGGGTGAGGAGAGGATGTGTTCAGATGTGAACGTTCCAGCGGGCTGGGATGAGGAGGAGAGAGGCAGTAACAAATAAGTGAAAAATAAGATTTCAGCTAGTGTAATGATTGAAGGCACGGTGACAGATGGTTGAGGTGAAGCCGATGGGGACACATGGGGTGGCTGCTTTTCTAGCAAGGAGAGCCCTTTGAGGGGCAGGTAGGGCACAGAGCAGCTGAGATTGGAAAGATAAGAAGGAGCCGGCTCTCCCAAGATCTGGGGCAGACTGTTCCAGGTAGAGAAGGGCTTATGCAAAGACCCCGGGGTGAGAATGAGTGTGAGGTGTGTAAGGAATGTAAAGAAGGCTAGTGTGACAGGGGAGGAGGGCGTGAAGGGCAGTGAGGTACAAGATGAGGCTGGCGAGGCTGCCCGGAGCCCCATCATGGTCGGGAAACAGAGTTGCCAGTTAATCGAGATTCCTGGTTAATAGGCTGCTGGGTGTGCCAGTTTACTGTTGTGCTGTAGCTGGTGGCTATGTAACGGGGATTATAAGATGTACTTGGGAATCCGTGATCGTGTGGGTCTGAGGCTTTTCAAAGTGGAGCCCCTACGTCCTTCCTTCCCGCCTGGTGTTACAACTTTAGAAGATTTAGTACTATTTACGAGTGTGTTCCTTTTTGGTTGGTAATGTTTTTTTAAACTTCTCACTTTGGAGTGGGCTGGCATTTGAAAGCTGTACGAGCCGTCTGAGCATTTGGCTTGTCTTTAATCACGGGATTTTCTCACTCGGGGCAGTGAAATTCATGTGGAGCGTGTTTATTCAGGCTTTTTTTGACTCACTTCTCCCACGGCTGTTCTTGAGTTTGCACAGCCACCATGTGAAAGAGTCGAGAATTGGCCTTGTTCGGTCCTTTGAGGAATAGGTAATGAAACACTTCTCAGAACTTGGAGAGACATTGCCTTTTTATTAAGAGGAAAATACGTGGTTTCACCTGGAAGTGAGTATAAATAGAGTAGGCCTGTGTTTCTGCTTTTGAGCCATTATCACTCGGTCTACCTTGCAAACACAGTTTTTCTGGGTATTCGTGCTGAAGTGGAGAGTAGCTTGAATGACACCCCATCTGCAGACACCTTTTTCCTTACCGCACTGTGCTTTCTGCTTATTAGGTGGCGCATCTATGGCTTGTCAAGTCATTCAGCGATTCAGTGGCATGAAAAGATAACTTGCTCGTCAGCTCACTTATGCCTAAGGAAAGGGGAAGAGTGATAGATGTCAAAATTGTCTGTCCTTTAGTTTCTGAATGCTTACTCAGCTAAACATTTTTTGTAAGCCTACTTTTCTAGGCTTATTTTTATCATTCAAATATTAAAAATAAACTTTGATTCCCTAAGCACTTCTGGAAGGGCTGTATATCATTTAGGGCTCTTGATGGTAAACATCAGAAAATCTAGTGCCAATTGACTGAAGCAGAAAGGGGATTCATGAGATCCCATGATCCAGGGAGATTTTGGCTTCAGGCATGGCTGGATTCAGGCTCCACCTCTGTTCCCATCTCTGTGTGGGCCTCATTCCTAGACAGAGTTTCCACTGGCAGGCATGAGATGGCCACAGTAGTTCCAGCCCTGCCATCTTATCGGTTTTATGTCCAATGGTCAAGACAGAGCTGCTCAGCTCTCAGTAGTCAAATAAAAGGCTCTGGCTTGACTTGCCTTCGGGCCAAATGTGTGCCCATTCCTGAGTCAGTCTCTGTTGCTGGAGAGAGTGACATCCTGGTTAATCAGCCTCGAATTACACACCCATCACTTGAGGTGAGGTGGGTGGAGAGGTCAGCGCCCAGGTGAGCACCCTGGGAGAAAACAGGCGTGGAGGTACTGGTACTGTTCTGGCTGAGACAAAAACAGGAGCTGCCCCCTAGGATGCATCCTGTTCATGTGTGTATCCCTCCTTCATTGCACCTCTCCCCCCCGCCCCCCCCCCGCCCGTGCCTGGCACAGTGTCCCACCTGTACTGATTAGATTCCGTATATGTCCTCAGAAGCCAATGACATGCCCCACGAGAGGCTGCAGGTTAGGCTGTGCACAGGCTGGCCAGAGGGGGCACTGTGGTGCCGGGCCGTGTTCCCAAGTTTGGGAAGCAGGGTGGTTTCGCTTGCTGTACAGAGGGATGTATCTTATGTCCATAGTTATACTTATTTGACTGAGGTTTAGAAAATATAACCCATCAAATGTCTGATTTTTCAGATTGTATTGCTTAGGACAAGGCAAAGTAAAAAAGTGGGTCAATGTAAAGGAAAATATCATAGAAGTTTTAGCATAAGTGCTGTAGGATATGGTAAAAGCTTGAGAGGGGCCCATGGGTGACTGATGTGTGCGCAAGCCTGGCACAGTGATGGTTTGGAGTATGGGTCTTTGGGCCAGACTGTCCTGTCAGCCACTAGCTGTGTGACCTCAGGCTCCTTGCCTCTCCTCTCTAGACCCCATTTCCCCCATGAAGTAGAGCTGCCTTGGAGGGTGGTTGGGAGGATTACAGGAGAATTGTATAAGGTGCTTATCCTAGTGCACTGACACAGGTAAGTGTTTAGTCAACACCAGCTATTGCTGTTGATAGTAGTAAGAGTACTAGTAGTGCTGATGGTGGTACTGGTGTTACAGACATGGCTCGTGGTTAAAAATGTGGTTTGAAGGTTCAGTGAAGTAGACACATTAATGCATTAATGGAGCAAATGTTTATTGAGCATCTGCTGTGTGCCAGGCCCTGAGTGGAGTGCCCAGGAGGCGGAGGTGAGGAGGCAGGACTCTTGGTCTTGGAGGGCAGCCAGTCTAGTGGGGAAGCTGCGATGGGAGTGCAGAGTGGTGAGGGCTTGGGGGGCTTAAGAGGAGGGTGCTGTGGGAGCAGAGGGGAGGAAACCTACCCACAGGGCGAGGGTCCGAGAAGGCTTCTGAGCTGAGCCTTGAAGCCGGAGGAGCCAGCCGGGTGAAGACAGTGAAGGAACGGCTCTCCACACAGAAGAAACAGTGTGTGCAAAGGTCCAGGGGCATTGACGGGCCAATCTCGTGGTGTGCAGGCAAGACTCGGGCACCAGGGGCAGAGGAGTGTGGCACTCAGTTTGGTAGGAGCTGTTGATGTCATTTGGGTCATTTTATCGTCACATCCTTTCCCCACCTGCTTCCCAGGCCCTCTGGGGACCAGGAGAGGGCAAATTGTTGTATAGCCGCAACTCAAGGAAAGTCTGAAAATCCAGCGTGCCCGGCCTCCCTCGGAGGCCCTCTATTTGAGAACTGCCACCAATAGCTTCAAACAGTGGAGTGTGGGCTGTGTGCATATGTGAGTATGTGTGTGTTTAAAATCCCGAGGTACATGATATACTTTCATTAAGTGATTCCGGAGAATCCCTGGTCCAGCTTACCACTGGGAATTTAATAACTGTAACTAACTCCTGGTCTATTTGGGCTATTTATATATTTATTTTGCAGAACAGAACTCAAGCTCTCCTTTGAAAGTGAAAATGCTTCTGGCCTTGCTTTGGGTTGCTGCATGGAGCGCTCTTTATGTGGGGTCAGCTGGTGGTCAGGGAGGGAAACCAAGGACATGCTGTTCCAACTCCTCATCTGGCTATTAGCTCCAGGCCTGTCTCTTTTGCATCTGAAGGAATTTTTGACTTTGTTGAAACCGTGTGGTGAAGTCTTAGCTTTGCTGGCTGAACCAGGAAAACTGATTTCCTGGCCAGCTCTCAGCTGGTGAGGTCATTGTTCTCATTTGGAGGCTGGAAATGCCATGTCATTTTTCCCTGTCTCTCTGCCTCTTGGGAAATCGGATTCCAGTGGCCTGTGACTGTGCCAGCTGGTTGGCTGGCCCCGAGCTGGAGTCAGCCGGTGGTCCTTGTCTGAGCTCTGCCAGGGAAGCAGGTGGCTCAGTTGCAGAGGGGTAACTGTGGTGGGCCACCTCTCTGGCCATCCACACTGCCCAGGTGTCAGATGTAATGCAGCCTCTGTGTGCCTCAGTAGCGTTCTTGAAATCTCTCATGCCTTCCTTGGGCTGGCCTAGTTGCCTGCCTCTCTCCTTGTCAGGATTGGCTTCATCATCCTCCTCCTTGTCATTAGTATGGCCGCCATAATGGTGGCCACCACTTCTTAAGTGCCAAGGGTTGGGATATGCAGTCATTGATTCTGTCATCACCACTACCATTAATAATGACTTCCATGATTATGGCAGCTCACATTTATTGAGTGCTGTGCTAGAGTCCAAGCTCTCAGCCACCACACTGAGCTGCCTCTCAGTGGAAAATAAAACCACTGAGTTCCTACAGTGTGCCAAGCGCTGTGCCGGGCACTGGGAGACAGTGATGAGCCAGCAGACGTGTCTCACATCCTAGTGGGGAGGCAGATGGTAATCAGGGCTCACCTTAAATTATTTACAAAAAGAAGTGCCCTGAAGGAAGTGTGGGCTGTGTGAAAGCAGTAAAGAGCCACTTAGTGCCTGTATATAAATGGCCAAGGGTGGGGGTCAGGGAAAAGTGACATTTGAGCTGATGAAGTTGGAGGGAGGAGCCCTCAGGGGGCAGCAACAGGATGTGCAAAGGCCCAGGAGTGAGCAACAGGAGACAGAGAGAGGACAGTTCTCCTTCCAGATGAGCAAACTGAGACTCGGAAGCTGAAGTGACCCTTGTCCAAGGTCACACAGCAAGGTAGGTGGTCACGCAGACAATTGAACCTCCCTTGATTCTAAACCTCCTGTTGTTCCTCCATCTCCTTACGTGCCTTGTCCCAGCTGAAATGATCTTCTTGTAATGGGACAGGCCAGTGGGTGTCCCAGTGACCCTGGGACAAAGCCTGGACACGGAGCGGACAGTGGCGTGGTGAATTGGGACCTTGAGGGACTGGCGTGCATGTTGGAGCCTGACCCGCTTTGCGTTCCTTCCTTCCTCCAGAGCGACTTCTCGGGCTGCTTTTCATCCCTCCTCACAGCGAGGCGATTCGAGCACATCACCGAGTTCACCTTTGCTGCTGGAGTTTCTTAATGGTAGCATCTTGTTATTATTAGATCGTTACATAAATTCACGTCAGCGCCTTTGGTAGATTGCCCTCTGAAGAGATCCTTTAGGAAGATAAAAGAAATTCATAGGAAAACAGTGTGAATGAGTTAGTTACTTGCATGCTGGCTTCCTGTGGCCCCAAATCCTCCTGAGAAAGGGCTGAGCATGGCACCTGAGGGTTGAGGGGGTGCTGTTCCATTTCTGAAAGCATCTCTTGGGGAGAACAGTCAAGAAAGGGCCGCCCCTCCTGGAGAGCATGGCCGTAAGTGAAGGGTGACTTTGGAGGTGACCTCCAGACTCCGGCTCCCTGTTCAGGCATCCGCATTTTCTTTTGGGGTGATGAAGTGCTCTCAGATGGATTGTGGTGCTCATTGTGGTGCTAAAAATCACTTCTCGTACACTTGAAATGGGTGGTTGTGTGGTTACGAATTGTATCTTAATAAAACTGTTATAAAGAAGGGAATAGAAGGGAAAAACTCACCTCCCTTCATTCAGGCTGGAAAAAGAAGAGGTGTGTGAGGGGCACTCTCGGCGATTTGGTAGAAGCTTTAAAAGGTTTCTAATTCTGCGATGTCAATTGTGCCCATAGTTGGGTGGTTCATCAATGGAGCCCCAGGCTTGGAGAGGGCTCGAGGGGCGCCCTGCAGGCTCAGAGTGCAGGGCCCACTGGTCGGTACACAGGCCCCACTCTGACAGCGAATGTGCCAGAACGTGCCTGCCGTGTGTAGAGCCCTTCATGGGATTTCTTCCCAGAAGTGATCCCGGGAGGCCTGCGGGGCTTGTCGGTGGGCACAGGCTTGGGAGGGCTGGGCCTGGGCTGGGGTTGGGTCTCTGCAGCCCCCTGCCTGAGGGCCCTGGGGGAAGTTGCTTCACCTTGGGCAGGGCACATGTGGACGTGCTTTGTGACTGGGAGGGCACCTGAGCATTTGGAAGCGTTCGTTCCTTCTGTTTTTTAACATGCACGTACCCGCCATGCACAGGCGCGGGGGAAGGGTCAGGGTCGGCAGGATCTGTCCTGGGAGCCCACAGTCCAGAGCCAGGCTGCTCAGCCTCAGCTGGCTGACACTTTGGGCCATAGCCTCTGTTGTGGGGCTGTCCTGCGCATGGCAGGCTGGTTGGCAGCATCCCTGACCTCTACCCACTGGATGCCGGCAGCACCTCCCCTCAGTCATGATGACCAGACACGTCTCCAGGTGTTGCCAGGTGTCCCCTGGGGCTGGACTTACCCCTGACTGAGAGCCAGAGCTCTAGAGGGTGGGGCAGCCTGTGCCAGATCCCCGTGGTGGAGGAATGGAGGCGATCACGTGGGTCTGAGAGAAAGGCCAGCGAGGGTGACAGCAGGTGGTAAAGGGGAGTTCTGACACATGGGCATGTGCAATGGCTTCTGGGAAAGCCATGTCACACATCGCCTTTGAGAACGCTGGAGTGAAGCACACAGGGCTGAGTCTAGCTCCATTTGTCCCCTCCGTGACACTGGAGTGGTCACTTATCTCTGCGGGCATTGGTCTGCTCGGCTGTAAAGTGGAGGTGAGAAGGTGCCTCACTGCACTGCTGCAAGAGTGTTCTAGCACCTGCTCACGGTTCAGTGTGAGTGTGTGTGAGGAGGGCCTTGGACCTTGGGTGGGACTGTCCTGCTGTGTGGGGGAAATGGCTGAAGAGGCACCGGAGTGGAGCAGGGTGGCCAGGAGGAGAGAGTGGCTGGGATCCGGGAGGTCAGATGGGCTGTTCTCCAGGGGGCAGTGGGTGGAGAAGGGCGCTCTGAGAGGAGTTTGGGAGGTGGGCTCCGTGAAACAGATGGGCTTCAAGGAGGGAGCTGTGGAGGGCGACGGCCGGGGTTCGTGGGAGGGGTACGTGTGTGTGTGTGGGATGTATGTGCAGCTGTGTGGAGCATTTGGGTGTGTTGATGGTGACACCAGCTGGGGACTCAACTGTTAGCAGTGCATCTGAGACGTCTAGGAGGCAATGATTACCGGGTAGATAGTCATAGGATTTACTTATTGCTCTGGAGAAAAACTGTGGCTTTGTGCTTTTAGGGTCCTGGGGAAGTGACGTGATTTTCATGCCTTAGGTTTCTCTGGCAGCTTGGAGGAGAGATGGGAAGGCCTTTCGCTAGGACTAGAGTGCCTGTTGGTAGTCTTTATTTTCTTCTCTAGCTCCTGATGGACCCCATAGGATAGCCCTGACACTCTTCCCTGGTTGACAGGGGCTCTCTGACAAACTGAAGTATTCCTACAGAATTGTATTCTTGCTGCCAGTAGTGGGGGGTCTCAAAAAGCTGCCCACATCATCATCACGTGATAATTAAGAGCCCCGAATTGAAACGGCTCTGGGGCTGCTGTTGCGTCACTGAGGCTTTCCTGGGAGGCTGAAATTCATGCAGAGGGAGGGAAGAACGCCCTCGCAGTTACTGCCATCTTGTGCGTAGCCTGAGGCAGGGGGCGGTAGTGCTTGGCTCTGATACGTCTTTCCCAGAGTGTGGGTTTTTAGGTGGTGGTGGTCGCCTCTCTCTTCTGAGGCTGTGCTGTTTAGAGCAGACTGCCAAGGGCGTGGGAGCCCCCAGCCCTGCTGTGGCTGTGTGCCGGCGTCCAGGCAGTTGTCTGTGTCTGCAGAAGAGGAGCGTAGTTCAGGCCTTGGCCTCTGCTGGCTCTGGGTGTTTTCTCTAAGGATGGTGACGGGTGAGGGGGGAGCAACGTGTGTGAAGATTCTTTGAGTTGCAAGCAAAAGAATGCCAACTCGATTACTTAATAAAAAAAAAGCAAAACGAAATAAACAGAGAAACACTGTGGCTTATGGAACTCGGGAATCTGAGGGACAGTGTCGGCTTCCCAGAGACCTGGGTCCAGGACAGCAGTGGAGTTAGCGGCCTCTGAGTCTGTGCCCCGCGCTTTCTGCCGGGCTGACTCCGTGCTTTGGCAGGCTTTCTCAGGGGGCACACGCGGCCTGCCATGGCTCCAGACTGCCATTCTTCTCAGGGGGCAGAATCTCAGCGAAGTGAGCCCCGCCATTCCTCCCTGAAGGGACCCTGACTAGCTGTGTGTGGGTCATCGGGCCTCCCCTGGCTCAGCCCTCCATTCTAGAGGGTGGGCCAGCCAGGGTCAGGTGATCACCGCAGGTAGGCACGGTGGGGCTCTGTGACTGACAGCATCTCATGAAGGGCAGTTTCCAGAAGGAAGAGATGTGGGATGAGCAAAAAAGGGCAGAGTTCCTGCCATCCAACAGCCACAGGAGTTCCAGATTTCAGGTCTTTGAAGTGAAGAGTAGAGGAGTTTCTCTGGAGCAGAAGCGTGGGGAGCCTTGCTTGTGGCATAAACAGCTTTTGGGTCAGATTCCCGTTTCTCTCATGATTGTCATAGGTGCTCTCTTTTGACGTCGGCCTCTAATGTCTTCCGTGGCCACAGCTCATGGCATGGTGGGCGGCCCAGTTGTTAAATTTGGTTGAGGACTTTTAATTCTCACCTCTGCTCCTTGCTGGCTGTGTGCCTTTAGGCAAGTCTCTTGACCTCTCTGGGCCTCAGTTTCCAATGAACACCAAGCCTGCCTACGTCACAGGGGTTTGGGGGAGGATCGAATGAGCATGCTGACTTGGTAAACTGAAGTTCTCAGCAGACATTGCTGCTGCTGCTTACTGATGGTGGTGTTCTGGGGCACATGTGCTTTTTTCTAAATTACACAAAAACTCTGAATCTTTTTTTCCGGAAGTGTTACTCTCAGTTTTAGAAATGTTTTTATTTTATTTTATTTTAACCTACTTAACAATGTGAAGTGTTGCATAAGAATGAAATACAGATTGGAACCTGAGGTGGCTCTCGTATTGTTTGGCTTTGCCTGTTACTAGCTGAGGAGAAGCAGGCTGTGTGTTTCTTAAAATAAAGGAAAGATGGCAAACTCTTCTTGGCAGTTTAAGGGGGAGGGAATGGAATGACGGAGGAGAGGGGCAAAGCTCGAGGGGAAGCGGGGAGCCAGGCCAGAAGGCGTCACTGTGAGGCTGTGGCGCTAAGATCTGCCCTTTCACTCTTCAGTGCTCAACACCAGCACCTGTGTCCCAGGGCCTGACGGAGAAGAGGGCGGTGAATGGATTAGGAACCGTTGACTGGAGGTGTCATCGTGGTCAACATCCTTCACCTCTCTGAGCCTCGGTGTCCTCGTCTATACAATGGATTCATAATATTCCTTCCTCATAGGGTTTCTGTAAGGATTAAATAAAATGATCCAGGCAAGGTGCTTAGAACCCTGCCTGGCAGATGCTGAGGGCTCAGAGAATTTTCACTGGCATTTGTATGATGTCATAATGAATGGGTTTGATTTTTGCAACCCTTTGAGATAGGAAGGGCAGATGGTCGTTTTGAGGACCATGGACACTGAGATTCACACGTGTGAAGTAACGTACGTGAGATATCACATGGCTCAGGGATTAGCAAACCTTTTCTGTCAAGGACCAGCTAGTACAAATTTTCAGCTTTGTGGGCCATGTGGTCTCTGTTGTAACTGCTCAACTCTGCCATTGTGGTGTGAAAGCAGCCACAGACTGTACATCAACTTATGGTTGTGGCTGTGTTTCAATAAAACTTTACTTATAAGAACAGGTGGTGGCTGGATATGGCCTGTGGGCTGCAGTTTGCCAACCTCTGACATAGCTGTTAAGTGGCCAGGTGTGAGTTAGGTCTTGAGTCTGGGTCTTCTGGCTTCAAATTCTATCCCTTTCCCACTCTGCTATGCAGCTTCCTCTTTGTGCATATCAGGAAAAGCTTGTTTGCCAGCCAGGAGCCAAACACTTGCACCTGGAGCCTATTAAAGCCTTTGGGAGAAGGGAAGGCTTCTGCTGTCCTCTGCTGACATGCCTGCAGATGTGTTTCCTCTCTCCTGACCTACTGTGTTTTGCTTCTCTCTCTGCTCAATGCTCCGGTGGGTGTCGCTGCCCCTCTGCTGCTTGTTGATGGTTCAGCCATCGTGAGTCTGACTCGCTTAGAAGACCTTACCTGGAATGACAGGCCCCTGCTGGCACCCATCTCAGACTGCAGAGAGCAGATCAGCAGCCTCCCTGGTGGCCTGTTGGTTACTGCACAGCAGCCACCGACAGCATCTCCTGGGAGGTAGCTGGGGCATCTGCTTTGTACTCCTGAGCTGCTGGAACAATCATGGGGGAGGGACGGTGGAGCGAAACCACCAACTCAGGAGAGTAAGTGGCCCCCAGTTATCCTGTGACCACTCAAGAAGAGGGTCCTATCTTGGCATTTGAGATTGTCAGCCTTGACCTCTGTTCAAAGGAAAGGGCGACAGAATCCAGTTATTGCTGCCAGTGTTCGCTCTGGGCAGACGGGAGGTAGAGATTTGTCGCTGGATTTCAGCCAGCTCTGCAGTAGCATTAGCTCTGGTTGACCCGAGCTGGGCTGGAAGAGGACGTAGTGATGACAGACAAACCACCGCGTGTGGCAGTCACCAACTTCCAAGGCAGTGTTTGAACCAGCACAAAAGAATTCCCGAAGCTCATTTAAAAACCGAATGAATCGGTTTATTTTCCACATGATAACGCTGTTGGTGCTTTATAAAGAATGAATAATAAAAAGATTAGGAGGTTACAAAATGATAGGAAAATGGAACCTGTGCTGGCTGGCTTGTTTGAAAGTCGCTGAGTTCTCCTGCCTCTTAGTAATGAACAGCGTGTTTGAGGAGATTTTGTGTTTGGGGGTTTTGCTTTTTGGATTTTTTGGGGAGGAAAATGGTTCCATAAATTGAAAGTATTGTTAATATTTTGAAAATGTCAATTCTTTCGTCCTTGAGGTAGGAGTAAATGTTAATTATGTTTCGTTTACCGTTTAGGTAACTTCTAAAGGGAGATTGGTTGGGAATAATTATTTGAGGATTATTCTATTTGTAGAGTTGATGTTCAAGGATTATCTAAATTGTTACTAATCTATTACCAGGCTGCAGTTTACTCACTGCCTCTATTATAAATTTGCAGCAGGCATTAGCACCCTGTCAGAAATGGGTCACTATCTGTTATGGACTAAATTTTGTCCTCTCAAAATTCCTGTGTTGAAGCCCTAACCCCCCAATGTGGCTGTATTTGGAGATACGACCTTTAAGGAGGTAATAAAGGTTAAATGAGGTCCTAAGGGTGGGGCCCTAATCCGATATGATGGATGTTCTTGTAAGAAGAGGAAGAGATGCCCAGAATGCGTGCACACAGAGGAAAGACCACTTGAGGACACAGCGAGAAGGTGGCCATCTTCTAGCCAAGGAGAGAGGCCTCAGGAGAAACCAACCCTCCCACACCTTGGTCTTGGGCTACCAGCCTCCAGAACTCTGAGAAAGAAACTTCTGTTGTTCCAGCCCTCCACTCTGTGGTATTTGGTTCTGTTAGCTCTCAGAGACAAATACACTATTACCTGATGTCTCCTCTCCCAGCTTTTGACAGGTGCAGGTTCAAATCCTGGGTCCACGGCTTACTAGCTGTGAGTACTTGGGACAAGCTGATTAATCTTTCCATGCCTCAGTTTCCTTTTCTGTAAACTGGAGATAGCATATGTGCCAGAAGTTTTGTTCTCTGTGTCTGCGTATTATATGTGTACATGTGGGAATGCTGAAAGGCGTTGGCTTCATCTGAGCCTTGCTGTCTAATGGTAATCCGCATGCTGATGTTCCGTGTCCCTGTGTGATCCTTACTTGTTTCCAGTGACTCAGATTTGTCGGTGCTGGAGGAAAACACATCGCAAGGATTTATGACCAAAGTGGTGTGGTGTGGGGGGGAAATATGTTGGTTCTGGAGTCAGGCTGTGTGGATTTCCATCTCAGTTTTGCATCTTTGTTGTGTGTGGCCATTGGCCATCTGCTTTCCTACTAAAAGCCTCAGCTGACTCAGTTGTAAAGGGCTGGGAGTGGAGCTGGGCTGGATCGCTAGCATTCTTGTATGTGAAACAAACTGGATGATTTTGTGACTCCATTTTAATAATCCAGATATGACTAGGTCCCTCCTGACTGTCCTTGTGATTTTTCTTCCCTGGCGAGGGTGTTAGTCTGTGTAGGGTCTTAAATGAAAGACATATTGATCTTCTTCAGAGGCAGATCTTGTTGGTTACATTGTCTCACATCCCCACTGCTTGTCTCAGTGCCTGGTACATATTAGATCCTTGATGATTTTTATTTTTCAATAGCTTTATTGAGATCCAGTTCACACATTGTGGGATTCACCCGCCTAAACAATGCAATTCAGTGGTTTTTAGTATATTGAGTACTCAAATATTTTCTTTTCTCAATTTTTTAAAGTGAATGAATGAATTCTTTATCTATTGCTTCCTGTGTAGCATTCATTCATTCAATCCATCAGTATTGCTGAGTGCCTGCTGTGTGCAAGGGAAGGTGCTGGTTTCAACACTGGGCATCCAACAGTATCCCAATCCGATGAAATCCTCTGCCTTCATGGAACTCACATTCTTGTCAGGGGAATAATGTCAGCCAAGATGTGGTAGTGTTTGGCCTTCCCTCTCTCTTCTAGCTTCTCTCTAGCTGTTGATCAGAGCTACCTACTGATAACCCACGGTCCACTTTATCTTAGACTTCATTGTCCCTGTCATTCCCCAAGTTGCTAATAGATGTTCTATGTCATTGTGGTTTTCATCTGATCAGTATTCACTGGACATGGGGAAGGGGCCAAGGGCAGGGAATACGAGGCCGGAGGTTACACAATTCTGCGAGCTCCAGAGGATAAGACGTGAGGGGACCTCTCAGGATGAATATCTCCAGGATACAGGGCGTGGCCGCAGTGGTGGGTTGACGACTCTGATCTCTTCTGATCCTGTTCCCGTTCCCTTCCATTTGCCGTGATCTGTGGTGGTTATCGTGCAGGGGGCTGACGTGAGCTCTTACTGCAGTGGGAAGAGGTGGCAGGCTTGCGTTGTGCTGGAGAGTGAAGCTGGAGATAGTCATTGCCCTTGGTCCCACGGAACACAGCCCTCATTCAGGACATCAACCAGGTCCCAAGATTCCATAAACCATCCTGGCATTCATCTTTTAAGTCAACTGAGGACCACAAAGGGCCAGACCTCCTGAAGAAAAAGGCCTCATGGTCCTAGAAACAATATGGAACCCTGAACAATCAGGAAGTTTGTTCAATAGGCACTTTTTGTCTTTCTACTTTGGGGAGGAGAATGGTAGGTAATCAGATTCACCAGAAAGGAGTCAAGATAGGGCTCTCATGGGGTCCTCTCCTACTTGCTCTCTCCTGTACATTGCAACGGTAGTCACCTGTCTTTGTGGACCGTGAAATAACAGCCAAGTGATCAAGAGAGTTCATAATGTTCACAGTAACTCGAATGGTGTTTTGTTTTCTTTGTACAGTTGTATAAACGTGTAACTTGGATGGAGCATATTAGGCTAAATGGCCACGTGGACTTCCTGAGTCTCTCCTCTAGTAATACTCTTATCCCAAGACTGTTGTGTGTATGTTGTAGCATAAAGCACAGGACTTATTACAGTCTGTCTTAATTCTATCCTGTATATCCTTGACATTCTTTGTATGACGAGAAGAGGATATACAAATGTAGTGTAAAAGGGGTTAAGTGAAAAAACCTCTGTAATATTGAATTTGAATTGGAAATAGCAGTGTGAATAGTGAGGAATTTTATCTTAAAAATAAATATGTTTGTATACCTGTCTATGTATATATTCCTATGTGTAGATAATCTGTAAAGTCTCAGGATGACAACACTAATACTACTGCCACAATGTAACAGCTGAGAACAGATAAAAATTTTCACATACGCTTTCCCCATTCTTGACAAATATTCATTCTGTATCTGCAGTACCTGAGCATGTAGCTGATACATACTTCACTCTTTCCCTTCAATCTTTGTGTAGTCTTAGTTCTGTAAGTTTATATACATCCTGTAGGTTTTCTCTCCAGTTCTGTTGGTATCTTGCTGGTCATTTTGGCTACCTTAAGCTTATCCTCAGGTAGATTCTGCAGGGAGGGCTTATGGGAAGAACATTCCCAGAGTTCTTACCTTGGGACCAGTTTGTGCTCTTTATATTTGAAAATCAATTTGGTGGGTCTCCAATCCTTAGATCACATTTTCTTGAGAATCTTAAATATGTTACTACATTTTGTGGAAGCATTGCTGTCAAAGTTGGATGATAAACTAATTTTCTTTCCCTTAGAAGTGACTTCCGGAAGGAATGCTCTTTAAAGTTCAGTAATTTTTCTAGACTGGATCTTGGTGTTGCTCATTCAGAATTAGCATTCTCAGGGACATGATGGGCTCTTTCAATAAGTGATTTCCAATCTCTTTATTTCAACAAAATTCTTTTGAATCATAGTTTAGTATCTGTTCCTTCCTTTTCTCCGGGGCCTTCTGTTTTCTGTATGTTGGATCTTATTTGCTTGTCTTTAATATTTGTCACGTTCTCTCAGGTCTTTTTATCCCTTTCTTCATTCCTTTTAGGTTTTGTTTTTGTTTTTACAGCTTGTTCTTTTCACCTTCTAGCTGTTCCCTCTAGCTTGGTCTTTGTTTCTGAACTTTTTCTTGAATTTCCTGAGTCTTGTCACCTCATTATTGCGTGTGTCTAATTCTGTTTCATGTTGTTCTTTCGTGTCTTGTATCACTTCCGTATTGTCTTTGAGCTTCATTTGAAAGAGAAGCTTACAGTTACATGGGTATTTCTGGCTGCCTGCGTTATCTGTAGATACATTCTGCTACTTATTTTCTTTTCTCTTGTAACTTTGTATGGGATTTTATCTGGATACTTTGTTGCTCTTCTTTATGCTAGTCAGGAAACAGCTTTTGGAGGGAGGTGAGGTTGAGGCAGCTTTTCTAACTTTACAGAGCTCCCCCTTCTGTTTTCATGTAGCTGTCAAGTGTATGGCAACTTGTTTTCGGAAACTTCCTGCCTCTGTTCTCCCTGAGGTTTATCTAGATCTTCTCTTTCCTCCATCCCTAGTGTCTCTATACTGCTCAATTATGATTCCACTCTAGTCATTTTCTTTTCGCTGTGGGGCCCTGTCCTGGAATAGAGTCCTGGTGGGCCAGTTTTGGAGAATGCATGGAGGCCAGCCAGCATCAACCGCATCAACCTTACTGGAGGTCTCCTGCACTCACTTGCTACTGGGAGAGGGCAAACCCGGCCTAGTTTTATTGTAGTTCTTGGCCTGGCATGCTTTCCTCTCCAGGGAATTCCTGTTGGTGATTTGGGGGTTCTTTTCTCAAGGTGTCTCATCAGATGTCCTGTTGTTTCCCTCCGCATTCTCCTATACTGATGCCCCTGCCACACAGAGCTTGTGGCTGTTGGTTTGTCCTTACCTGCTTATATTGTGGGGTACCTTGTCGACTAACTTTGTTATATTATCCGTAGACTTTTAGTTTTGCTATTTGGTGGTTGCTTTATTTCTATATGTGTGTGTATATGTATATTTAGAGATTTAGAGAGAGAAAAAATTTTGCTGCTGTCACTCTTGTCTTCCCAGAATCCCTTTCTAAATAGACATTTTAAATAATACTAATAAGTCCCCTCTTAATAATAATCACACCAAACAAAGCACAAAAGAAGGAAGCTGCCAGTGAGGGTGAAATTGAAGGCGAGCAGTCAAATGATAATCGACGGATTGATTATAGGGGATCAGAGCTCACTTTTCTTCACAAAAGTGGTTACTCTGATGGCTCCTAACAACATTCGTTCATTCAGAGCGGAGCTTCCCCCCAGGGTCCTGCAGAGGGCTCATGGGGCCGAGGGAGTGATTCCCTCCATCCTTGTCCTCGGATCTCTCGGAGGGATGAAGGTGGCAGGAGACCCCGGCCAGTCTCCTCCAGTCTGAGCGGCTCCCACTGTTCGTCTACAGCGGGACATGGAAATGTCATCGTGAGCCTTGCTTAAGGGGTTATTTACTCATGAGACAGTCCTTATTTTTACAAGACTCCCTAAATTTTTATTTTGAAAGATTTCAAACCTGCAGAAAAGTACGACGAACTGGGGTACACATACCCTACCCCTAGACTCACCAGTTGTTAATGTTTTGCACATCTGGCTTTGTTCCCACACTCTTTTTCTTAATAAATAAACGAATGAATAAGCACATACACATGTGTGTGTATATAGCTTTCTGACCTGCTTGAAAGTTGTTTCAGACATTGTGATTCTTTGCCTCTAAATCCTTTTACATTTATTTCCCAAGAGCGAGTACTGTCTCCTGCATGGCCACAATATTATTATCATGCCTGAGAAAACTGATAATAATTCCGTAGTATCTAATGTATAGTTCCCTAATTAGTTCCTAAAGTGTCCTTTTTTTTTTAGCCATTTCTCACCTAGATTCAGGATCCAAGCAAGGTTTGTGCATTGCTCTTGGTTGTCATGTCGTCCGCCCGTCCCTGAGCCTGAATTCTGTGCCGTGCGCTGTGCTGGGTGTTGGAGGTACAGACTGGGCCACGTTCCTGCTTTTACCGAGCTCATGGTCTAGAAGCAGCCGTTACAAATAAAAGCAATAAAGATTTGGACTTCCCAGATGTTCCTGCTGGTCACTTTATTCCAAAGAGTTTCAATTCACCTTTCTAACAAATGGCATCCAGTTCCCACCATGCCTGGTCGGCATCTTGGAATCCATAGGAATCCACTCCTGCTTGGGCACTGACCTGTAGAAAGCCACGGTAACCAACTTCCAGGCACATGGTCCTGGCCCTCTTGAATTTTCTCCTGGGAGCCTGGAGGCCAGAGAACAGACACTTCTTACATTTAGTAGTGACGTCTATATTTTTTCAATAATTCACCCCCAAGGTGTGGGGTGGAATTGAACAGAGAAGAAAATGCCTTAATCAAGTGAAGACAAGTAGCAGTGACAGCTTGAAGGAGCCTCCTTTTCTTTTTGCTTTGTCAACCCCTAGTCATTAGCTATCGAGGGGAAAATAGTTGTGTTTCCTTTGAAATGTGTTGTAGTCGGCTGGATCCTTTGGGACTGATTTTGCATAAAGGCAAATATGCCCATTTGCGCAGGCCCATGACAGTTTTGCCATGTTCGCTGAGCCATAAGCCAGCTTGTAGGGAAGGCTATTGATGTGAACCAGAACTTAAAACTCTTTGGTGGCTTAATTTTTATATTATATCCTTGCTTTGGCCCTGAAATTTCCATCTACAGCTGTTTCCAGAATTTGTCGGAGTGCCAGCATTGATGTGTAGAAAGGGACTCAAACTGGAATTCTCCGGGGGCCAGGTGGGTAATGGAATTGAGTACAGCAGATCACGTGTGAGAGGATAGGGAGTAGGGGAGTCTTTGGGAAACTGGAAGGCACCTGTCCAGTCTGAAGGAGCAGCGACTACTCAGTGCCACCCATGAGTGTGGCCTGAGGGCACGGGGGCCCCGTGGGGTCAGGCACTTGGCTTTTTCAAGAGAAGTTGAAAACCTAGACCTTTAAGGGAAATAACTTGATTTTTAATTATTTGCACCTAATTAACAAATCACACCAGACACACATACCCCCCTGAGCATGAGCAAAGCATGTCTGTGAGCCAGCCAGACCTTGGGGCTGGGACGCTGGCAATATCCACCCTCCTTCAGTAACCTCTGTCTTTTTCTCTCTCTCTGCTCCTTGGCCTCCAATGCTGTGTTTTGTTGTTATCTTTTTATTTTTGCTTCATTCGTAGTCCACATTTCCTGCCTATGGTCTCAAGAGGCTGGGGTTTGATGAGACTATTGTGATTTGTTCAAGAGCCAAATTGAGTTTTCAATCTGGTATTCAGATGCGGGGCGTCTGTCTCTCCAATCGCTGTATCAGTAACAACAGCTCCTCCATGGCTGTCAGCATCCCCAGACACCGCGCCGCCTCCTAGAAAGAGAGAGACCCTTCTAGCCTTCCCCGACTTCCTCACAGGCAGGTTGCACGATAACGGTGCTGCTCGCCCCCCTTCATTCCCAGACGCCCTTGAGTGTTCTCTGGGTTCTGTCTGAGGGGTCCTGCCAGCATTGCCACAAAGGAGGCGGGCGGATTTCCTGAACTACCTGACTCTGAACCGTGATATTTATCAAAGTAATAATAGTAGCTGGGTCTTGTTATTCCCAGATACTATTGAATATTTAATACGCTGCGTTTACATTTACCAAGCACATTTTCCTGGCTTTTCAGTGCCCGTTATGAGCTCTTCGGTTAACCCTCTCAACCCTGCTGTGTGCGCCGTTACTATAAACCCATAGTTTTGTTGGTTGGGAGTCTTTCTTAAGGATTTGTTTTTTAAAACTTTTTATTTTGAAATAATCTTAAATTTGCTGAAGAATTGCAAGAATAGTAGATGAACTCTTGTGTATCCTTCAGTTAGTATTTGCGTATTTGAGAGAGATCTGTCTACCTATCTATCTGTATCTATATAATTACCCATATAAACTTCTTTCCAGATCCATTTAAGAGTTAGTTGCAAACATCGTGACCTTTTGCCCACAAGTCCTTGTATTTCTTAAGAACAAGGACAATTTCTTACATAACTACAGTGTGATGAAAAAATTCAGGAAATGTAACATTGATACAGTATTACTATGTAAAGTACAGCCCATATTCCTATTTCACCAATTGGGCCAGTTGAGCCTTTGATGGCCGTTTTCTTTGCCTGATCCAGGATCTGACCCAGAATCAGGCATCGTATGTGTTGTCCTGTCTCTTTAACCTCTTGTAATCTGGAACACTTTTGCAACTTCTCTGTTTTTCATGACCTTGACTTTTTTGTACTCCTCTTCTGGCCAGTCGCTTTGTGGAACACCCTTCAATTGTGGTTTGTCAGCTGTTCCCTCATGATGAGACTCAGGTTATATGTTTTTGGTAAGTTCTCAAAGGTTTTAAATCCATTTCCTCTTGGCCTGATAAAGGGACACTAGCAAGTAGACGTCTGGTTGTACAGATGGCAAAGCTCTGTAGGTATCAAGAGGTGAAAGTCAAGAGCAGAGGTGGCACTCGGTGGCCCCTGGCAGAATTCAACTCACAGGTGTGTTTCATTTGGCATCTGAGACGTTTTTAAAAAATTGTGAATCAATGTTTTAGGACCTTGAAACTTCACAGAGAAATCCAGTATTCCAGCTACTTTTGAAGAAGTGAAAATCTGGCAACACTGAGACCACATTCCTGTGTGCCTGGGGTTGTGTTTTGATGCCCCTCCAGATGGGCATGCGCTGTCCGCTTCACAATGCCGCCGGCGCCTCCCCCCACCACCTCCCCGCACAATGCCCAATGCGCATTTCCCGGGTCTGCTTCCCTCCTTCTTTTACTCGCCTGGCCCTTGTAGGTCCCTGACCCTGAAGCCTCTGGGACAGGCTTGCAGTTGTGTGCTCCCTGTGTTCTGCTCCCATATGCCATATGCATTTTTCTTTGGGGCCCATCAGGAAACGATTTGCCATTTTGTATCTGCGCCTATTGCCTATTCTCCCCTCTTTTGGGAGGTTGGATATCCATTCCTATGCCCTCTGTGTGGTACAGTTTGCATTCGCTCTTCCCAAAGGTGGATTGTCGCATGGATGACCTTAGGCTCTCGTGGAAGGAGACTGGCTCCAGTGGAAGCCCCATGCAGTGCGTGGCTCCTTCAGCTCCCAGTGAATGTGGGAAATGCTCCATCCCTGGAGGGACCCACACCAGCCTGGGGAGATCAGACAGGTGTTTTCTGAGGAGACGAGATGAATCTGTGATGAATCAAGTTAGGAGGGGGAGAGGCCAGGGGAAGAAGACTCGACACTGATGCCTGACCTGGAGATGCTTCCAGGACGATTCGAGCGTCACTGCAGGTCTTCCTGAGCCCTTCGCTTCCGGGGAGTGAATACAGTGACACTGGACCCCTGGTTTACAACTTATAAATAATGCTAATAACAGTGATAATAATACATAATAACAACTAACGTTTATTTAGTACTTATTATATGCCACACTTTATATAGATTTACATTTGCATACATACACTTATTTTAATTCTCCCTGTAGCTTCTGAAGCAGGTTCATTTTATCATCCCATTTTACAGGTGATAAAACCAGGGCCCAGAGAGGTCAAGTGACTTGCCCAAGGTCACACAGAGGCAGAGCCAGCATTCGCATTAGGCCTGTCTGACCCCAAAGCAAACACTTCATGGCACAAAGGGCTGAAGTGGGCGGTGAGCTGCCTTCTCAGTACATAAATGTCCCAAGAAGTAACTTGAAAGAGTTTTGAGTGAGTGAAATGACAGTCGAGTATGATTCAGGCTATTAAGTTTGGAACCCTGTGATTTTCCCGTGGTGCTCAGGATATTTTGGGTGTGTGTCATCTGCAATTAATTACCTTCATGAGTTGCTCGAGTTGTTTGGGCTGTTTCCCGGGCTCTGGGTATGAAATGTGGGGGCCAGCATGCCGTTCGGAGTGGAATTTACCAGGTGGCTAATGAGATGGGGTTTATAAAGAAATAGTGAATTGATGGGAACGAGGGAGCGAGCACTAAAAATCAAACAAGCTTTTCACAGCTCCCCTCTCCCTCCAGCTGGCGCGTGAGATGCCACAGAGCTCAAGTCGAGAACAGTCAAGGAGAAATGCAGGCTTCCTGGAAGTTAAGTCTCCTGGCAGCCCTTGCCCTGTCTTCTTAGAGAAAACATCTAGAAAGAGGAGAAATAGGCAGAGATATCTTGTTTGTGAGAAGAGCCACTGTTTTCTGAACAGTGTTAGAAGAAGGATTATTGTTCTTGTCTGGGTCCTCATTCTGATCAGGATGTGGCAGGAGAGCACAGGGCAACGAGTGGTTCTCTGGCTTGATGTGGCCCCGAAGTATCCTGGAGGCTTGTTAAGATGCAGATTCCAGGCCCAACCCAGGGTGTGCGATTGCTGAGCTCTGCAGCAGGCCTGGGAATCTGCTTTTTACTTTTTCCTAAGTGTGTTCATGTGTTTCCTACAAGCAAAACATTCTCCTTCATAATTGCATACGACAATCAGAATCAGAAGATTAACATCGGCACATTTTTCCTCAGTCTGGAACAGTTTCTTTCTCTTCTTGACCTTTGTGACCTTGACATTTTTGAAGATTACAGGCCAGTTAATTTTGCAGAATGTTCCTCAATTTTAAGGTCGTGTCTGCCACTCTGCTCCACTGTGAAGTTACTCTTTTCTGCTTTGCAGTTAATAAGTATTTTTGGGGAGGTAGTTGGAGCCTATGTAAATATCTCGTTATGCATTAAATTTTCCATTTATTTAAGGATTCGTAGATTTCTGTATTATTCAGTAGCTCATAATCCATTACTATCACTAATTTAATGTTCAGGTTGTCCCAGATTTGTCCGGTAGGAATCCTTATGAGCTGGCTTCTATGTCCTATTGAAATGACCCCATGAGTTGACACTGACACCTTGACTTCCAGTCCAACACCACGGTGGTGCCATCTGGTCTTTGCACTTTACATGTTTGTTACTCCTGTCTCTGACAGCAAGTAACCTGCCTCCCGTTGTCTGTAACATATTTAGTCATTTGATCACTCCCCCATATGTTACTGATCTCCACTGGCTTCGGATTGAACTGTTAAGGAAGGGAAGGCAGGGCTGGGAGAGACCTGCTTTCTGAATGAGCTCCTGCAGCTGATTCCATTGTAGGAGATCCTCCATCCTCTGACCACGTGGGAGGAACCCTGGCTAGTGCTCAAGAGTGTGGACTTTGGAGTTGCCCAGATGCCAATCCTGATGTCTCTCCTGGGTGACCTCGTCCAGTCACCAACCCCGAGGAGCCTCTGTTTGCTATTTGGTCAAGGGCAGACAATGGTATTACTTTATGGTTGTGAGGGCTAAAATGAGCTAACTAAGATCCAGCACCTCTTCTCAAGGTCTCACAGTCTAGAGACGGGGAGATGAGCTCAGGTAGGGTATTAAAGAGTTAGACTTGTTGAGAGAGAAGCTTGCCTGGGATGTGGTGGGGGCAGAGGGAGTGGTCACAAACCCCGGTGGTAGAGGTGGGGTTAGCAGCAAGGGCTTCAGAGAGAAGATGGCCTTTGAGGAGACTTGCAAAATTTGTAGGTGTTCTCCAGGGAGCTGGAGCAGATGGAGGAGTTGCAGACAGGGGTCGGATCAGCCTTAGCAAGGCACAGGGGTTAGAAAGGCCTGGCTGGTGTGGGTAAGAGCAAGGAGCTGATGGTCAAATCCCAGAGTGGGCCTGGGGTTCTGAGCTACTCTGGGAGCCCTGGGCAGCTGCAAGATGGGGGAGGGACGAATCCAGCCTGAAGAGCACTGTGTGTTGGAGGGGGCAATAGCCTCTGTGAAAGCCTGGAGTGGGCTCCCCACAATGCACCTGGGGGCGGGTGCTCTGAGAGGTATCCTTTTCTTCCCACCCCACCCACCTCACTGCCCGGATGCTGGCTGGCTTGCTGGCTTTTATTGCTGCAAACTTCTTTTGACTGTTCACTGTATTACAACGGGAGCATGGAGGAGTGGTCAGCTTCTGGCTCCTCGCTCTACTCCTTGCTCGCTTGTGACTTGCCTGGAGAATTGCTGAGTCTCCCTCTAGGTATCCAAATCCATAGATATTGAAACAACCGGGCTGACCTCACTCCCCTCCCTCCCTTCCCTAGTCAGTGCTGGACAAGTGTTAGCTACTAGCCATGGTCGCAGTGAAGATTAAAGAGGCTGTGAACGAGGAAGTCTTCTGAGAAAGACAATGCAGAACTACATGTGCTCATCCTAGCAGCAGGCCTGAGAGGTTCTAACGCCTCAATAAAGGGGAAGGGGCTGGAGTTGTGGGTTGGGGGAGACTAACGGGGAGCAGACACAGTTTGGGAAAAATGACTTCAGCTTTGACTGTGTTATTCTGCAGTGAGCTTGACCTTGAATGCTTAGGCGTGGCTGTAGACACAACAAAGCTGGGCAGTTTATGCCTCCCTTCCTGCCTTTTGTCGGTGGCTGCTTGGGACTGGTCCCTTAGCCACATTCCTTCAGTAGTCAGGCATGGTTATGGGAGCGCCTACTCAGTACCCATGAGACAGTACCCTGAGATGCCCTCATGCCAGTCTGGCGGGGGAAAGCAGAGTTCCTGTAGGTGCGTCTTACCGTTCAGTTGTGATGTCTGTGCATCACCAAATGCACCTAACAGGTTTGCTGGTTTTGTTTTGAGTAATTAGCCTTTGAGTGCTGCTGTCTGGGGTTGCCGGTTGTTTATCCTGACATTGGGGCAGGCATAATTGCTCTGACTCACAAACATTAATTATCGCAGACACTGGAAGCTGTTTGAGAGGTACTTGCCACCTCCTAGATGATTTGCTTCCTTTCCTGATGCTTTTAAAGAAAACTGCGGGGTGGCCAGCAGGCGTATTTGGGGCTTGGGAGGGAGTTGGCTAGGCCTTTTGGAATCCTCCGGATGCGTATCTGAGTCCTTCTCTCTGTCTCCACCGCCAACACCCAGTCCTGCCGGTCCTGGCTGGCATCATTTCTTGTGTGGATGATCACAGTAGCTTGCTTCTGGTCTGCACACTTTTCCCATTTCTACCCCCACCCCTGCCCCTTTCTTTCCCCACATAGCGTGTCCTTCCCCTGCTTGACACCTTTTATTGGCTGCCCTCCTCATAATGCTCACACTTCTTACCACGCCCCCTTGGGGGGTCCTCATGATTTCTTGCCTGCTCCAGCCTCGTTGGCTTCCCTGAGTTCTGGGAATAAATCTTCTCCCTGGCTCGTTCCTCTGCTCAGAACCTCACTACTCAAAGTGGATCCAGTGTGTGGCAGTGCTGGCATCTGCAGAGGGCTTGGTAGCAATGCTGAGTCTCAGGCCCCACTGTAGTCACTCATGTCAGAATCTGCATTTTAGCAAGACCTCCAGGTGACCCCTCACCCCGCTTTCACATGGTGCACTTCTTCACTTCCTGCAGGTCTTACTGTCACTTTTCCGAAAGGCATTCTCAGACTGCCCTATCTAAAAATACCCCCTTACTCTCTCTCTCTTTCCCTTTATTTATTTTTAAATTCAGACACTTTTTTGGGAGCAGTTGTCGATTTACAGAAACATGAGCAGAAAGTACAGAGAGTTCCCACACACCCTTCATTGCCCTCCTCCCCAGTCTTCCCTGCTGCTAGCATCTGGCATTGGTGTGGTACATTTGTTACAGTTGATGAACCGATGCTGATAAATTATTATTCGCTACAGTCCATAGTTTACGTTAGAGCTCACTCTTGGTGTTGCACATTCTATGGGTTTGGACAAAATACGACATGCGTCCACCAATGTAGAATCATACTGGGTAAGTCTCACTGCCCTAAAAATCCCCTGTGCCCTGCCTGTTTATCCCTCCCTCTAACCCCTGGCCACCACTGGTCTTTTTACTGTCTCCATACTTTTACCTTTTCCAGAATGTCATATACTGTAGTTGGAATCAGAGTTTGTAGCCTTTTCAAATTGACTTCTTTCACTTAGCAATATGCACTTCAGTTTCCTCTATGTCTTCTCATAGCTTTGAGGCTCATTTCTTTTCATCACTGAATAGTATTCTATTCTGGATATACCACAGTTTGTTTATTCATTCACCGGTTGAAAGACATCTTGATTGCCTCCAAGTTTTGCCAATTATGAATAAAACTGCTAGAAATACTGAGTGCAAGCTTTTGTGTACATGTAAGTTTCAACTCCTTTGGGTAAATACTAAGGAGCGTGATTGCTGGGTCACGTGGTAAGAGTATGTTTAGTTTTGGGGGAAATTACCGAACTATCGTCCAAAGTGGCTGCACCATCTTGCCTTCCCGCCAGCAATGGCTGAGAGTTCCTGTTGCTCCACATCCTCTCCAGCATTTGGTGGTGTCAGTACTTTGGATTTTGTTCCAACAGGTGTGGCTTGCTTTAGCTTTTAATAGTACTCATTGTTATCTGAAACCTGTTTGTTGACTGGTTTGGCCACCTCCCTTTGTGAATGTCACTCCCGTGAGAGTAGAGACCTAGTCTTTCACGTTTCCTCCATTTCTGTCGTCTAAACAATACCTGCTGCGTAGTAGGTCTAAGAAAAGTCTTTGAATAAATTATGTACTTTCTGCAACAATCTGTGAGGCCCCCGGTATTCTCCCATTACTTTGTTGGGTGAACTGAGGCACAGAGAGGGACATCTACCTTGTGCACGTTTGGCTAGATGTGAAATTCCTCCAGCTGCCAGACTCTCGCTTTGGTAGATGGAGGAATTGAGGGTCAGAGAAATCAGTTGCCTTGGGCAAGTTCTTTGTCATCTCTGTAGTTCCTGCCTTTCTGTTCCTTGGCATAAAATTGAGGGTAGAAGTACCTTATAGGGTTGCTGTGAGGATTAAATGAATTAATTCCTGCAAAACTGTATTAGTTGTTAGCTGTGTAACAAATCACCCCCAAATTTAGTAGATTAAAGCAACACATTAATTGTCTCGGTTTCTGTGGGTCAGGAACCAGGACACGACTTAGCTGCGTGCCTCCGGCTCAGGGTCTCTCATGGGGTGGTGGTCACAGTGTTGGGTGGAGCTGCGGTCATTTCAAGGCTCCCCTGGGGCCAGAGAAGGTGCTTCTAAAGCTCACGGACGTGGCTGCTGGCAGACCTCACTCTTTGACAGCCAGGAGCCTGGAGTAGAGTTACCTCCTGGGAGATAGTCTCATGAGATGTTCTGATTTGTTGGCTGAAAGGGTGGAATAGAATCTTGCTGTAATTTTCAAGTGTTGTGCTTTGTACCTATTCGAACAGGAAGATGAAATAAATTTAAAAATTGGGAAATAAATGAAACTCCAGAAGACCAGGGAATTTTGTCCTTTTCGTTTATTGATGCATTCCCAGCACCTAGATCCACGGCTGGCACTCCACAGATACCTCCTGAACTTATGAGAATGCACTGATACCTTTTTTTTTTTTTTTGAGGAAGATTAGCCCTGAGCTAACTGCTGCCAATCCTCCTCTTTTTGCTGAGGAAGGCTGGCCCTGAGCTAACATCCGTGCCCATCTCCCTCTACTTTATATGTGGGACGCCTACCACAGCATGGCTTGCCAAATGGTGCCGTGTCCACACCCGGGATCTGAACTGGTGAACTCTGGGCCATCAAAGTGGAATTTGCAAACTTAACTGCTGTGCCCACTGGGCCAGCCCCTAAGAGGCTTTTCTTTTTTTTATTGGTGAGGAAGATCAGCCCTGAGCTAACATCTGTGCCCATCTTCCTCTATTTTCTATGGGGATGCTGCCACAGCACGACTTGATAAGCGGTGTATAGGTTGGCGCCGAGGATCTGAACCTGTGAATCCCAGGCTGCTGAAGCAGAATGCACGGCCTTAACTACTATGCCACCCACCAGCCCCTAACTGATAGCTTTTTGTAGCAAACTCTCCAGCCCCTTCTGGCTTGGAGGAGGGGACTGGCCGATGTGTGGTTAAGCTAACGCAGTGTTTGGTGGAGGTTAAATCCAATTGTCTGGCTATATTCATGGCTCTGCTTTGTTCTATATGGATTTGAAGCTGTCTTACGCTCTGGATGTGAGCAGTCAATTTGGGGAGAATTAAAGGTAATAAAATAGTGGAACCTGGAATTGAACATAAGCTGGTCCTTGGTTCTGAAGTCATGTCAGAATCTCAGGAAAGAAACCTCAAGCTTCTGTGGAATCCATCAGTTCTCACAGCACTGAACCTGCGTGGGGGCTGCTGGAGTGCAGCGCTCTGTCCGGGAGAAGCGGAGCGAGCCTGGCGTGACTGCCTCGCTTTGCTGAGACGCCTGGAAATGATTCTTGTTTATGCGTCATTGAGTCTTTGGAGCTACGTTCAAACAGGGTTTTGAATTCGCCTCCCCTTTCCCCAAAGCCGCGTTCAAAGCTGCACCACTGTTTATAGTAACATTTGCTTAATCATCTTTGTTAAAAGTACAGGGATATTAATCACAGAGACAGAAAGTAGGATGGTGGTTGTCAGGGACTGGGGAGGTGGGGGAAAAGGGAGTTGTGTAATGGGTGTGGAATCTCAGTTTTGCAAGATGAAAAAAATTCTGCAGATGGATGGTGGTGATGGGTGCATGACAGTGGGAATGTACTTAATGCCGCTGAATTATACACTTAAAAATGGTTAAGATGGTAAATTTTGTTATACATTTTATCACAATTAAAAATAGAAAAATTTTAAAATGAGAGACGAGAGAAAAAAAGATGTTGAAAAGTCTGCCCTGTCAGAGGCTGACTTTGTTACTGTTATTGTTTTCCAACCCGCCCCCCTCACCTCCCGCAGTTGGCATGCATATGGCTTTTTGGTGTTTTTTAGGTGTCAGTATAATGGAGCCTGGTCAGCAGGAGATGCTTCCTGGCTTGTCTTCTAGGCAGGCACAGTGGTGACTGTGGCCTGTCTTCCCCTCCTCTCTAACTTCTTTTTTATTAAACTTTTTGGTTTTAATTTATATACAGTAAAATTCACTTTTTAAAGATGTACAGTTGTATGAGTTTTAACACTTGCAGAGATTAATGTGAGTCTGATACCACAATCATGATCCAGAACAGTTTCATCACCTCCAAAAATTCTCTCCTGCTTCCCCTTTGTGGTCAAACCTCCCCACACCCCCCAACCTTTGTCTACCACTGAGCTGCCCTCCATCCCTGTAGCTGTGCCTTCTATACTGTCATATATGTGAAATCATGCAGCGTGTAGCCTTTTGAGACAGGTTTCTTTCATTTAGCGGCATGTTTCTGAGATTCCTCCAAGTTGGTGCGTGTGCCAATAGTGCCTTCATTTTTAAGGATGGCTGGTGTTCCTTTGTACGGATGTACCGCCGTTCATTTAACTGTTTACCCGTTGAAGGACATTTGAGTTCTTACCAGTTTTTGATGAACTATTTTGCGTTCCTGCCGGTAGTATGAGAGTTTCATTTGCTCCACGTTCTCCCCAGCCCTTATTATTCGTTAAGGAAACATTTTAGCCGTTTTAATGGGTTTGTTGTGGTTTCAATTTGTATTTCTCTAAAGACTAGTCGTGTTTAACATCTTTTCTTGTGCTTATTTACTGTCTGTATATCCTCTCTGGTAAAATGTCTGCTCAAATATTTTGCCCTCAAGTTTTTTTTTTTAATTGGGCATTTTTTTTGTTTTAAGTTTGTTAAAATATATTTTGGATAGAAGTCCTTTAATGGCTATGTGATTTGTAAATATTTTTTCCCATCTGTAGCTCATCTTTTCATGCTCTAAATGTCTTTCACAGAGCAAGTCCCATTTAACAATTTTTTCTATTATGGAGCATGCTTTTGGCGATAAATCTAAGAACTCTGCCTAACCTCAGGTTAGGCATGAAAATTTTCTCAAAATTTTTTTAGTTTTATGTTTTACATTTCTCTGTGATCCAATTTGAGTTTATATAAGATGTGCGGTATTAGTTGAAGTTTACTTTTTTGCATGTAGATGTCCAGTTATTTGAAACCAGGTGTTGAAAAGACTGTCTTTCCTCCTGAATTGGCTTTGTACCATTGTCAAAAATTACTTGGCTGTGTGTGTGTGTTTATCTGTGGACTCTGTTCCGTTCTCTGGGTCTGCGTCTGTCGTTGTGCCTCTGCCGCATTCCTCGAGTGCTGTCGGTTTATGGTCAGTCTTAAAATTAGGTAATGTGAGTCCTCCAAATTTGTGCTTTTTCCAAATGATTTTGGCTATTCTAGCTTCTTTGCCTTCCTCTATGAATTTCGGAATCAGCTAGTCTGTATCTATAAAAGAATCCTGCTGAGATTTTGCTTGGGCTTGCGTTAAATCTGTAGATCAATTTGTTAATTGACGTTTAACTATTTCGTCTTCTAATCCATGAAGTTCTGCTTTGATGTCTTTCATCAGTGTTTTGTCGTTTTCAGCATACAGACGCTGGACATGTTTTACTAGATTTACTCCTATGTGTTTCATCTTTTGGAATCATTATAGATGATTCTTTGTATAATTTTCCTTTCCACTTGTTTACTGCCAGTATGTAGAAATACAGTTAATTTTTGTATTTGACTTTGAAACCTCACTTATTAGTTCTAGGAGATTTTTATACATTCTTGGGATTTTCTATATAGAAAATCGTGTCATCTGCCAATGGGGACAATTTTAGTTGTTGCTTTGCAATCTGCATGCACCTTTTTGGCCTTATTTCACTGTTAGCACCTCCAGTACTGTGGTGCCTATTCCCTCAAGCTCACCTGTGAGCACCAACTTACCTTTAGGAGATGTCTGATGATCGTTAGTAACCCTAGGAAAGTTCCTTCCCTCTGAACAAAGCTGGCTGGTCAGGAGAATCGTGTTCACATTTGCGCAGAGTCTAACCAACCATGAGGTGCTGCAGACCCATGCTTAACAGCCCTCGTTTTCCAATGGAATCTTTTAAGGCTTTGCGTTTTCAACTTTGTCCATTTCACTTGATTCCCTAAATTTATATGAAGCAATGTGCAACTTTGGAGTTAAAGGATGGTTTGACTCCCAGTTTCGAGTGTGTGTGTCATTTGGCTCTCTGAGTTGCAGTTTTCCTGTTTGCAAAATGGGCACCGTAAAACCAACCTCACGAAGTGTTGTTGATGATCCGGTGAGACCTAGTCTGTGACAGGGAGGAGAAAGGACCTGGACTCGGAGAGGCTTAAGGTGAATTGTGGCCCTGCCTTGGACTAGCTGTGTGATTTTCTTTTTTTTGATGGGCCACTTAACCTCTCTGAACCTCAGTTTCTTTATCTGTAAAATGAGAAGAATGAAAAATGAAGATAATGACCCTTCTTGCAGGGTTGTGGTGCGGATTGAACAAGAGCATGTCAGCAACACCACGAACATTAAGTGCCCAACTCAGAGGCAAATACTCACGTGTTGTAGATAGATAAGTGGATTTCCTAGTAAATACGTGGGGATCTTTTAAATGATGCACAGGTTTCCCCTGTAGGAGGTCTTGGCTTGGAGCTACTTTTCACTTCTTAGCAAGCCTGGAGGGCTTTCAAGGCACGTGTAACATCTCGAGTGCCCACCTCTGCCACAGGCCACGTGGGCAGCACTTTTCCCATAGAGACTTGATTCTTTTCCATGAAGTTTTTTCTCTCAGTCCTAAGGGGCTGTCCCCAATCTGAAAAAGAAGAATTTAATGAATTAACTGTAGAGTTTGAAAGGTTAATAGGTGGTCAGTGTGCATAAGTATATTGAAGGCTCTGAGAAGCTCTGAGGTGGGAGGAGGGGAGGACTGTGCTGATGTTGCTCAGCTCATCTTTTCCCAAGGGTGCTTAATGCTAATCCTCCATCCTTTTCTCAGGGCCCTTTGTCATCCCCTGGAACACAGTTTGGGAAGTAGGCTTAAAAAATATTTTCTGGGCTGGCCCAGTGGCACAGCAGTCAAGTGTGCATGTTCCACTTCAGCGGCACAGGGTTTGCCCATTCAGATCCCGGTGCGGACATAGCACCGCTTGGCAAGCCATGCTGTGGTAGGTGTCACACATGTAAAGTAGAGGAAGATGGGCATGGATGTGAGCTCAGGGCCAGTCTTCCTCAGCAAAAAGAGGAGGATTGGCAGCAGATGTTAGCTCAGGGCTAATCTTCCTCAAAAAAAAAAAGTTTCTCTTGGGGCCGGCCAGTGGTGTAGTGGTTAAGTTCACAAGCTCTGCTTCAGTGGCCCAGGGTTCGCGGGTTTGGATTATGGGAGCACACCTACACCCCACTTACCAAACCATGCTGTGGCAGCATCCCACACAGAAGAACTAGAATGACTTGTAACTAGGATATACAACAATGTACTGGGACTTTGGGGAGAAGAAAAAAAAAAAGAGGAAGATTGGCAACAGATGTTAGCTCTGAGCCAATCTTCCTCACCAAAAAAATAAAAATAAAAAATTAGAGCTAGCCCTGATGGTCTAGTGGTGAAAGTTCAGTACATTCTGCTTCCACAGCCTGGGTTTGGTTCCTGGGCACAGAACCACACTACTTGTCTGTCAGTAGCCACGCTGTGGCAGCAGCTCACAGAGAAGAACTAGAAGGACCTACAACTAGAATAAACAACTGTGTACTGGGGCTTTGAGAGTAAAAAGAAAAAAAAGGAAGATTGGCAACAGAGGTTAGCTCAGGGTGAATCTTTCCCAGCAAATAAATAAATAAATTCTATTAAAAAAATCTTCTCCTTATACCCTTATTTTATCTAAAGCAAAGATTCTCTTCCTCAAATTTCGGTCACTGAACCCCTCTCATTGTTTCTGCTATTCCTGTGTGTCACCTGCATTATTCTTCTCTTCCCTTAATATTTTTTTTTTTCAATACATTCACTTTTGAGAACCTGTAAATTTCTTTTCAAATTATTCTTTATATCACTTCAAAGCATGGAAAATCGTTTGTTAAAAAAATGTATTAGAAGAAATGCCTAAGTGTTAAAATACAAGATTGAACCCTCTAACGACCTTGGGAATGTCCCACGTGGTGGGGATTCCGTTTCGCTCATTCTCTCTGCGCGTTTTCCCGTTCTCTGACCTGTGAAGGAGGTGGCTTCCCCCAGCTGTCAGAGTGGAAAGGCTGGACGAGTGCTAAAGAGGCAGCGGGGAGAGGCGGCCTTCTGCGGGTTTATCTTTGGAGGGTGGATTCCCACGGCAGCCGCTCGGGCCACGACAGAGGGTCCGCCTCACCAAAACCCTACCCCTGCTCCTCCTCCTCCTGAGCGTTTCTCCTCATCACTGTTGTGGGGTGAGCTGTGAGGGCACCCCCAGCTGCATCTCCTTGTCTCAGGAAGATGTGTGAGTTGCAGCTGAAAGACCAAATCCTTGGGGAGAGCCCAGCCGTTGACGTTGGGTCACTAACAGGTCATGAAAGGGAGGAGAAGTACCCCAGTGGCTCCTAGAGCACATGTGACTGCACTCGGGGTGGAGATGGAGAAACTGGTCGAGCCCTCAGGACTCCTGAGCGATCTGTGCAGTTCCTGTGAGACAACAGCAGCCCCGCCCCCAGCTTTTCTAGGTGGAGGGTTAGGGTTTGGTTAAATCACTTTGTCGGTTGCAAAAAGAGCCAGGTGTAGTGGTCACATCTTCACCTGAGCCGTGGACACGCTGGAGCCAGAGAGGAGGAAAGTCCCATGAGATGGAGAAGAGAGAGTTGCTCTAGGATGTAGCTGACAGGGCTGCAGCCATCCGTGTGTCCTTGTTCAGAGGTCTCATCCTCACAGGCTCACTCAGTCATGTGTGGCCAGTGCAGACAAGGTGGAGGTGGCCACCCCATACGGGAGGAGATGAAGAGAGGACCTGCTCCATAGCAGCTTCATTGTACCTCTTAGCATTTTCTTTAAGTTAAAAAAAATTTTAGGGGGCTGGCTGGGTGGTGTAGTGGTTAAGTTTGCATGCTCTTCTTCAGTGGCCCAGGGTTCACAGGTTCAGATCCCAGGTGCATACCTACACACTGCTCATCAAGCCATGCTGTGGCAGCATCCCACATACAAAATAGAGGGAGATAGGCACAGATATTAGCTCAGTGACAATCTTCCTCAAGCAAAAAGAGGAAGATTGGCGATAGCTGTTGGCTCAGAGCCAATCTTTCTCACCAAAAAAAAAAAATTTAGGAGACTAGACAATGAAAGTGTTTTCTGTTTTCAAACATTACTTTCGTATGCAAAATTGGTCAGCATAGCTGAAAAACCAAAAGAAAAAACTTTTAAAAGTCAAAGCCTTATGCCTTTAGCACTCAGAGGTGAGTCTGATTAACACCACCTGTGTGCATAGCCTCTGGGCTCTGCACCCTCGCCCGCTGCAGCGTCCCTGTCTCTCACATGTGCTCACACACTGGAGGGGCGGTGTGTAGCGTGGAGGAGGGGCACCAAGGCTCTGATGCCGGCTGCCTGGGTTCCACCATGGGCTCTGCTGCATCCTAAAGACCCCACTGTAGAATGGGTGTCATAGCAGCAACCTCATGGGTTTGTTATGAGGGTGCCATGAGTTAGCATGGGTAAACCACTTGGTTCCTGTGTGCCAGTGTCGGCTATTTTATTTTTACAGAATCGATTTATATGCAACATACCATGTGGTAACCTGACTTATAAAAATAGTTATTGAATGATTATATTTTTCTCCAAATGATATTTAATGGCTGAAAAGTATTTGACTTTATTAGTACCATCATAATAAGTCCCCTAACTCTGGGTGTTTAATTTGTATCTCATTTTGCCTGTTTTTTATATGCTTTTTTTTTTTTTTTTGCTGAGGAAGATTCACCCTGAGCTAACATCCATTGCCAGTCTTCCTCTTTTTTTTTTGTATGTGAGCCACCGCCACAGCATGGCCGCTGACAGACCACTGGTGTGGGTCCGTGCCTGGGAACCATACCTGGGCCATCAAAGTGGAGTGTGCCAAATTAACCATCCAGCCACGGAGCTGGCCCTTGCTTATGCTTTAATGAATTTCCTTCTTCTCTGGCTTTTTCTGTTTCCTGGTCTTGTTTTTTGGTGAAGCAAGCCCACCCCTGCCCTCTGAGGTGGGTGCTGATGCCCCTGGAGCCCCGGTCAGCTTTTGGTCTTCTCTGTCCACCTTGCTTCTCACCTGTTTAGGCTGACAGGCACCTGGCGGTGTGACCTGGGCTGAGCTTGAAGGTCCCTGCTGGCGTGAGCCTCAGCTGTCATCTCCATCTGTTTCACACACTCTGGGAGGGTTTCTGAGGCCTTTCATGGTTAGCATGCACTTAATTAATCCATCCCATTGCCTCGTGAGGTGTCAAATAAAAAGGCATTTTTTTGATAACTGTAACGGACCTGTGTAATGATAAGAATGATAAATTCTATGTGGCTTCTCCTCCTACAAGTTAAAGTCCTGTTGGCTGGTTGCAAATCAGTTGTTCAGGGTCTGGGCATTATTTTCTTGGACCAGTCACGTGATAAAAATACCTTTCGGTGGGACGAGAACTCTCTAGTTTGCCACAGCCCCTGTCCCCTGCTCCCTCTTGTCTCACGCCTGCTCTGCTTTACTCGTTGGTCTAACGTGTCTGACTACTGTGGTCATTTCATTCTGTTTTCCATCTTAAGAGACACGCTGTGGCAGGATTGTTATGAGTATCAGCTAAAGTAATGGGCTTGACAGAACTACACACACACATACCACGCACGCACGTCAGAGTCCTGGTTTTGCTGTGGCACAATAGTTATGTAAGAGGTCACCTTTGGGGGAAACTGGGCCAAGGGTATACAGGACCTGTTGGTGTTACCTTTGCAACTTCGTATGAATCTATAATTATTTCAAAATACAAATTGAAAAATAAAAAGGACCTCATCATGTCTGGGGGTCAGGAGCCACTTGCCTCTTTGGAGGGGTCAGTGTGCCCTCCAGGTGTTTGTTTCATTCACAGCAGTTCCAGTGACCTGAAAGTGTTAATTTTTCACAAAATTCAAACAAGTTCATTGGTGCAAAGTTGTCTGGGATGAGTTTATGGCTCCCAAAGGTTCCAACCCAGTGGTTTGATATATTCTCCACGGCTTCTCATCATCATTTTGATGGAAGTCAGATTTATATTAAAAAATCTTGTTTTGTATCTGTTAGGTCTGGTTTTTAGATAGAGCCTTATTACAGTATTAAAAGACTGATCCAAAGCTGAAGACAAGCAGCCACTTGAAACGTTTCAGTGCTGGCTGCAGAGTTGCAGAGGAATCAGGAAGCCTGTGTGGTGTGAGCAACGAGCTGAGATGTGGCAGCCGATGCTGGCGCCACACCGCTGTCAGTCTGCCTCAGTTAACCTGCCTGTTCTGCCTCCTGGAAAACGTTCTGCCATGAACTGTTGTTAAATTATGCCGTATAGAAATGCATATAAATTGCTTTCCTCCCCTCCTTTTAAGATAATATGTGACTTGAATTCACATGTGGAGATTAGGAGCAGGCTGCGATGAGTGACAAGACTCGGGCTGAGGGAATCCAAGAAAACAAGCTGTATAATCCATGTACATTGGGGAATATTTCCCTCCTACAGACCTTTTCAGGACTTGTTAGTTGTTTAGCTTCAGACATTTGCTATTCATATCACAGAAAGAGAAGGCGCAGACACCTATAGAAACATCCATGACAGGCTGTCTAGGAGGAACGGGATAATTAAGGGACTTCTCTGCGGTGTACTCTCTCTAAAGCTTCTGAGATGAATGTGGAGTTATCAGGCGACACCTAAGTCTATGGTCGTGTCTGCACTTGGTGCTGATGTGCTTTCTGCCAAAACAGAGCACAGAAGCAGAGTATAAAGTGCTGTCTTTGTGGGCTGAGGTCTCTTCAGATGCATTGAAAACAGACAGAAACTGATGGACAGTTTCAAGTTTTTCCACTGAGTAAATGTACGACTTATCTATACTGAGGAATGGTATTTCCATCCATAAATCAAGTTAGAAGCTTAGTATCTATGGGGCTTGTAGTAATTGCATGAGCTTGGAGGAAGGCGTGAAATGTACATGCCAGGTTTTTAGCCTTGGTTACCATGGGGAAGGGGTAAGTGGAGCAGTAAACAAGGGAACAGGGACTTCACACACAAGAAGGGGTGTGAAAGGTATTTTTTCCATGAAAAATTGCATTTAGTTGTGTGTGTGTGCATATGCCTAGAGAGATGCTAGAATAGATATAAACTGTTAGTGGGGTTTATTTCAAGGTGGTGGGTTTTCAGCTGGTTTTTACATTCTTTCTTAAATGTGTTCTGATTGAGTATCTTTGCAATGAGCAGTTTAATTTTTATAATCATAAAAGAAACCCATTGTTAAAACTCTTTTCATTGTGAGGAAATATTCCACCATGTTTAAAGACAGCGTCCAATACCTTGGGGGGAAGAGCAGAAACAGAAAATGTGGAAGAGGCACCTCTCTTTGGGGTAGCTGGTGAGAAACCAAGTCCAGATCCGAAAGGAGGCAGAGAAGAGCTCTCTTGGGCCTTGGGGTAGAGACACCTGGGTTTGTGCCTTGGCAGTGTGCCTTACTTATGACCTTGACCATGGCCATGTGACCTTGGTCACAGACCTTATTTGTACCCCAATTCCTCTCCTGTAAAATGAGGAGACTACTACAGGGTCATTGTGCCTGACACGTCATAGACCCTTAAATATTTTCCACTGAATGAAGAATGGATGGATGAATGAATGCATGTACGCTTGGTTCAATGAGGTCACATATGTAAAGTCCAAGCTATGTGGTAAATACTCAACAAATGGTAGTTTTCTCTCCCTGATCCTCGTGTTCTTTCCTCCAGCCAGTGTGCCTGGGGAGTGAATTTGGTAGAGTGGGATCTTGTCATAGCCTGAGTTCATGCTCCATAGCAGTCTTACGTGGAGGTAGATGCAGACTTGGTCAACTGCTTCTCCTCTTTGTGCCTCAGTTTCCTCCTCTGTAAAATGGGTATTGTGATAACACTGTGGAAAGATTAAATGAGATGATAGATAAAGACTTCACATAACAGTTGATAAAAATATTGAGTATTCCCCGGGTTGAATACCTAGTACTTAGCACATGCTTCTGTAAATGGAGAGAATATTACAGAGTGCCTGACACAGAATAGGCACCTAGCTGATTGATAGATTCAAATAATCCAAGCACAGCACATGTCAGCATCCTGAATTTCTGGGCACTGGAACCAGTTAATGCTTATTTCCATCACAAATCAACAGTTCTTGAGGCATTCTGCAAATATACCCTCACTAAAGTAGTCTCTTCCAGTGATCTCTAAAAGAATATATTAATATTTGTAAGATGTGCATTGTGTGTCTTTCTTTACAAAGATTCCTCCCTGCCTTGGGTCTAAATTGCCAATTTTTAATATATATATATTTAACATTCTTGTACCTGCAGAGAAAACGAGGTGCTCAAAGTCCAACTGAAAAAGTATGTAGGAGCTGTCCAGATGCTGAAAAGAGAAGGTCAGCCGGCTGAAGGTGAGGGGGAGACTGAGCCTGGGGTGGGGTGGGGTGGGGTGGGGGTGGGGGGGTGGGTGGGCAAACCTTTCTATCTTCATAGCCCCTGTACCTGGCACAAGGTAGGCACTCAACTTGTGATGAGTGTGTATGCGGGTAGATTGGAAGAACAGTGCTGGTCAGGATTCTGGAAAACTAATTACATGGAAAACCCTGTTGTGTATTCTTGCTAAGTGCATAAATAATATTGTGAGATTTACTTGCTAGATTATTAGCAGCGGTCATATCAATTTGTGTGCTTAGGGAATTTTATGTCTAGAGTCTTGAGACACTTGCAAGGTAGTGAAACTTGAGTCCCATCAGGCTAGAGGTGAAAGCAATAGAATGTCAAAGGAGTGGAGAGTCAGAGCTCTAGAGTTCGGCTGACCAGGTTCCAACCCCAGCTCTGGTTAAATTTCTTAATCTCTCTGTACTTCAGTTTTCTCCTCTGTAAAATGGGGTTAGTTAACAGTGCCTACCTCATGAAGCAGTCCATGTAGACATCTTGGCATAATACCACAGAGTAAGTACTAAGTAAATTTTAGCTATTATTATTATTAATCAGAAATACAAGTAGACAGAAAAATGGTCACTTGACCAAGATCTCTCTAAATGAGGTGGTGCTGTATGCTTCCTCTGTCTGCAGTGTGGCTACAGGTTAATTGTCATGAATCTACTAAAATATTTCTCAAGTTTTCCTGAAGAAATGATATGCAACTTTGGCTGAACCATCTTGCAGCCTTCAGCCAATGGACCATTACCAGATTTTCTTAAAGAAAATTGAGCTCTTGGAATGTGGACATTTTAACAAAAGGGTGGACACACCATGCTCACAGGTCTTGTGAGTCAGCCAGACCTGGATTGAATTCAGGCTCACCACTACAACTGACCTCTTGGAGTTACTGTCCATCTGTAAGAGGAAATATCACATGATGTCATTGTGGGGATTTACCGAAACAGTGAATGCCAAGCTTCCAGTATGGCGCCTGGCGTGTAACTGGTGCTCAGTAAATGGTAGTTATTTTTCCATTTGATGGAGGGAGACAGGATTGGAATCCAGGTATGGCTTGCATAGTGATATCACAAGTGCATGAATTTTCTTTGAAGTGTTTGTATTTATTATGGTCTCAGTTTGATGAGGTTCAACATGCTGGTGATTTTTCTTTTATTGAGGGCATAATAGTTTATAACTGTGAATTTTCAGGTGTACATTATTGTTTTCAGTCACCATATATATGCGCCCCTTTACGCCTTATGCCCACTCCCCAACCCCCTTCTTCTCTGGTAACCACTAATCTGTTCTTTTTGTCCATGTGTTTATTTCCCACATATGAGTGAAATCATGTTTGTCTTTCTCTATCTGGCTTATTTCACTTAACGTCATACCCTCAAGGTCCATCTATGTTGTTGCAAGTGAGATGATTTTATCTTTTTTTATGGCTGAGTAGTATTCCATTATATATATCTACCACATCTTCTTTATCCAAATATCAGTCGAAGGGCACTTGGGTTGCTTCCACTTCTTGGCTATTGTGAATAATGCTTCAATGGACATAGGTGTGCATAAGTCTCTTTGAATTGTTGATTTCATGTTCTTTGGATAAATACCCAGTAGTGGGATAGCTGGGTCATATAATATTTCGATTTTTAACTTTTTGAGAAATCTCCATACTGGTTTCTATAGTGGTTGCACCAGTTTGCATTCCCACCAGCAGTGTATGAGGGTCCCCTTTTCTCCACATCCTCTCCAACATTTGTCATTTTTTGTCTTGGTAATTATAACCATTCTTATGGGTATAAGGTGGTATCTTAGTGTAGTTTTGATTTGCATTTCCCTGATAACTGTGATGTTGAGCATCTTTTCCTGTGCCTATTGGCCATCTGAGTATCTTTGGGAAAATGTCTGTTCATATCCTCTGCCCATATTTGATTGGGTTGTTTGTTTTGTTGTTGTTGATTTGTATGAGTTCTTTATATATTTTGGAGATTAACCCCTTTTGGATATATGATTTGCAAACATTTTCTCCCAGTTGGTGGGTTGTCTTTTCATTTTGTTCCTTGTTTCCTTTGCCTTGCAGAAGCTCTCTTTTTCTTTTGTTTCCCTTGCCTAATTAGACATGGTATTCGAAAAGATGCTTCTAAGCCCCATGTCAAAGAGTGTACTGCCTGTATTTTCTTCTAGGGATTTTATGGTTTCACGTCTTACTTTCACGTCTTTAATACATGTTGAGTTGATTTTTGTGTATGATGAAAGACAGTGGTCTACTTCCATTCTTTTGCATGTGGCTGTCCAGTTTTCCCAACACCATTTATTGAAGAGACTCTCCTTTCTCCATTATATGTGTTCTTGGCTCGTTGGTCAAAGATTAGCTGTCGGTAGATGTGTGGTTTTATTTCTGGGCTTTCAATTCTGTTGCATTGATCTGTGTGCCTGTTTTTGTACCAGTACCATGCTGTTTTGATTACTGTAGCTTTGTGGTATATTTTGGAGTCAGGGATTGTGATGCCTCCAGCTGTGTTCGTTTTTCTCAGGATTGCTTTAGCTATTCGGGGTCTTTTGTTGCCACATATGAATTTTAGGATTTTTTGTTCTATTTCCATGAAGAATATCATTGAGATTCTGATTGGGACTGCACTGAATCTGTAGTTTGCTTTAGGTAGTGTGGACATTTTAACTATGTTTATTCTTCCAATCCATGTGCATGGAGTATCTTTCCATTTCTTTATGTCATCATTGATTTCTTTCAATAATGTCTTATAGTTTTTATAGTGTAGATCTTTCACCTCCTTGGTTAAATTTATTCCTAGATATTTTATTTTTGTCATTCATTCCATTCATTACACATTTTGAATGAATAGTGGTAGTCTAGCCCTTAACCCTTTCCAAGCAAGTTCGAGTCTATTCTCATGTGACTCAGTAACCCTGTGATGCGTAGGTGTGTTTCCTCTATTTTAAAACATTCATTAGTGGAGGCTCAGGAGGACCTAAGGGGCTAACACATGTATCTGGGATGGAAATGAACTCGGGCCATTTTCCTCCAAATCCCTGGTTCTTTGCATTATAACGTTCTTAAACTTTAGTTTGCAGAGGCATTGCCTGGCGAACCTGTTAGATATGCCTTTTCTTAGAGGGGGAGAGAACTCCTCTTCTCAGGAGTGTTTCAGTGGATCTAGGATGGGGCTCTAGACTTGCATGTCTAGACTGGACCGTGCCCCCACCTTTTGAGAAATCTACACTTTACCTACACAGAACTTAATTTGGTGCAGTAAGAAAATTAAACCTAGCAAGAAAAGAAGCACCACTGGGCTTGCATTTGATTTAAAAACCTCGACACTATAAAATATATTTCTGATTAGGAACCATTTTGGAGTGATTTCCCCTAAAATTGATACACGGAACCTACAATATACAGAATGGCTTCTCATGGCAGCCAAAGTTCCCCTTCCCAAGACCGAGCTTGAATGCTCTGAGCCAAAGCTGGGGATGAGCCTTTTCAGGACACAGTTGCAATGGCCCTTAAATGGGTTAGAGCTGAGACAATTAAGCATATTTTGGTCCTGAGTGCAGCAGCAGTCCCTCACTACTTGGCTTCTTCCTGTCTAATTTAGGGCCATGGGCCTTACCTGTGAGTCGTCCTTCAGTGGGAGGTTTTTGTGACAGCCCTCAAATGCGGGCACGTACTGATCGATGCCCTATTGTTGCTCACGTGAGTCCTGCGGTTCACCACTTCTCTCCCTTCAGAAATACTGGTGAGCACCAGCTCTGTGCTGGGCACCGTGAAGCAGCCTCATTAAAAGGCGTTCTTTGGGAAATTGTACTTGGGGCTTTCAAGAACATTTATCTAATTTTCAAAGTGATGTCATCTATTACTCAAAGAAATTGGAGCTCACTACTCAACCCCAGCTAGTTGCTGACTCAGTTTGTTGAAAGCTATTGATTATGGGACCTGGCCAGGCTGGGGTGGCTTGGGGTGCCTGGCCAGGCTGGGTGGCTTGGGGAGTCTGGGGAGTTGGAGGAGCAGAGGCAAGGAGAGGTTGGAGAGGGAGAGAGTCCTTTCTCATCTATGATTTCCTTGGCTCCTGATGTTAGAGGGGTGGACATAGAGATGTGTACTAGCTTCTCAAATTCTCAATGGGAATTCAGAATGTGTTTTCCATAATATAAGCCTTTTAGTTTGAGGATATAAGGATTCTTTTTATCTTTTGGCAATAAATTGTTTATGAAACTGCTAGCTCATCAGGGAAAAGAGTGGAAAATTATTTAAGCCTCAAATGCTTTCAGGGTTGAATTAGATTGCTGAGGGCCATATTGGGATCCTCTCCTTGTTACATTGTTCTTGTAGAAGAATGCCTCCAGGATTTTAAAAAAAACCCCACAACTTAAAATGGATCTTAATTTTACATATATCAGATTTCAAATTCCCACCCTCTTCCTTTTTTAAAAGACAGATATAGTCCCTCTAAGAAAATCATGATTTAATACCCAGCAAAATATGGAGTAGAATTGTGGGTTGCCTCATTAACTGATTGAAAGACTTTTTTTCCTAATGTGGTCCAGAAGTGAGGTTGGGTTATTCACCACTGATGTGCTGTTTTTCCTTGGTGAGATGAGAAGAGTTCCCCAAAGCTTATGCCTTCATTTCTGTTTTTGGATCTCTCTCATCCTGGAACTTGTGGTCTTTGTGCTCTCCCTCCAGCCTTAGAGCCGTGGCGCAAGGACTGTTGTGTCCATGAGGGACTGGCTGGGCAATTAAACTTCCACTGTAACTCTTATTGGATATTTGACCAATTCTGTGGTTAAGGAACTTGGACAGCCTTTCTCCTCTCCAGGGAGCCAGTGAAGGGCGGTTTCGCTTGTGGAGAGAGAGCAGATCACTCTCCAGACTCCTGTTTTCCTCTCAGCTTATTGCTGACGTTGAAATACAGTATGCTGCAAGTTGGTTTCTTGTCTGGAGGAGCCTTCTGGCAGCTCACTGAGGGGCCTGGGAAGCAGATGAACCCACTCAGTCTCAGAGACCTGATAGGTTGTATTGACAAGACTGGCTCTTTCTCTTAGGGGTGAACTCAGAGAAGGGGGAACTCGTTGGGTGGTTCAGATGCTGAGTGGCACAATGTGTCCAACACCTGGTGAGAAAAAGGTCTCCAGGCCTGGGCAAGCCCTCGCTTGGAGGGACGCTGTTAGCTACTGGCTTTTTACATGGTCTTTTTCCTTTGTTCAGCCTGCGGTTTATTAGAGTTCTGAGGCGTGCTGGTTCTGTCAGATGTTAGTTAGCGTTGAGAGAGAGAGCGTGCAGACACAGATCTTACGTGAGATTCTTACATATTTTGTGCTTAGACCTCGTAGCAAGTGATCAGCAGATAACTGTGTTTCAGTTTAGAGATTATCGTTAATCACAGCTCTTCTCCTTTCCTTTCAAGTTCTCTGTAAGAAATAGATGCAGGAATCAGAGAAATACTGATCCAAATAACACTGTTATTACTGACAGTGATTGGAAATTCCAGCTTGGCCTGTAGCCAGAGTCACACTCCCTAATGCGCTGCCTCCCAGGTGTGGGCCCGGGGACCCCCCTTGGGAGGGATTCGTGGCTCTGCAGAATTTCTTCTCACCCTGTGGGGACCAACAGGGAAGAGAGTCCATGGGGGTCTTTCACTTTTTAATCCAGTAACTCCACCTGCGTGAGAATCTCACCAGTCAGGCACGAGGTGGGGAGGGAGGCTGGGGGTGTTACGCTGGAAGTCTCAACCTGGAAGCATGGCCGCAGGGTGGACGTCCTTCGCTGAGAGCTGTGAGACTGCAGCTGCTGAGATGTCTCCTGCGGGAGATCCTGGGGCAGCAGGCTGGGTCAGGAGCGTGGTTTAGTGCGTGGCCACCGCCTCCATTGCATCTGACCCCCTGGAGGAAAGGCTGCATCAACAGAAGGCGGCTTGTTCCACCTGTAGGTGTTCATCTTTCTCCAAGGGTGTCACTTCATCTCAGTCCTTGCACGTGCCCCCATGAAAAAGGCGGTCACGGCCAAAACGTTTGGGAAACACCGTGCCTTGTCCATTCTTCTTGCATGTCACGATGGACGTTAATGCACGAACGACTTCTGTGGTAAAGATACTGAGGACTCCCCTGGGCAGCTGACTTTGAGGCCTTGTGACCTCTCTGTGCCTTAGTTTCTTTCTCTGTAAAGCAGGAATTGTGATACCACCTTCCTCATTGCATTTTGGGGGAAGATGAGATAAATTAGTACATGGAAAGCACTCAGAATGATGTCCGATATGTAGTAGCCACTCAATAAATGTTAGCAATGAATAGTACTAGTGTTTTTATAATCTCACTCTACCTCTCATAGTCTCTTTGTAAATAATAAGCTGGGATTAAAATAGTATGTACTTCCCAGGTGGTTGTTATGAGAATTAAATATTCAATGATGTAGTTCAGATGACATGCTTGGATCAGAGTCTGGGATCTAGAAAATGCCCAGAACCCTTACACGGCCAAAGGGATGTTTCAGATGTGATTGAATTAAGGATTTTGAGATGACTTGTATCCCACCGTGCAGCCCCTGGCCTCTCTCCACTCGGGGGCCTCATGTTCTTGTCCCCAGGGTGCACAGAGGCACAGATGTCTTTGTTTGAGGCAGGCTTCTTTGGTTGCAAGGAAAACTGGCTTATGACGATGTGTGTGTTTGTGTCTGGTTCCAGTGGGATAAACACAGAAACTCATGGAAACATAGATCTCATCACTCCACTGTTTAAAACCCAGTCCAGGCTTTTTGGTGACAGCTTTCAGTGCTTGCTGTGATCTAGCTCTTCCCTACATCCCCCCCACCACCTCAGCCATACAGTCCGCCAGGCTAATTTCTACCTCAGGGCCTTTGCACTTGTCCCTCTGCTGGAATGCTCCTTCCTGGATGTCTGCATGGCTGATTCCACCTGATGAGGCAGGTCTCCATTCAGATGTGTCCTTTCCCTCATTCTTTGTTCTCTTATTTCCTTTATCTTCATCACAGTACTTATCAGTACCTCGTGGTATCTTGGTTATTTACTCCCTTCCTGTTTACTGTCTGTATTTTACCTTGCACCGTACAATCCACAAAAATGTCGATGTTGCCTCTTTTTTTCTCTGCTGTGTTCAGAGTGCCCTGAACGGTGCTTGACCCATGGTGTGTGCTCCGTAAATACTGATAACATTTATAAAAATGACCCATGGCATGTGCTCCATAAGTGAATAGAAATCTGCTATTAGAATATTAGAATAGAAACCTGATGGCATGTAGGTGATTGAAGACCCATGTTGGCTGTGGGGAGCTCAGCAGAGGCTGAGTTCGCAGGTCTTCATTCTGGTGCCACACCAATAATGTGCTATCCCCAGGTATCTGCTGCTTTGAGTTGTGCCTCCAACCAGATTCTTCTGACCACATATGGTTTCTGCTCCTTGTGACTATAGTTAGCATGTGGCTCTGACTGTTCCATGGTTTCATCTTTCAGAACTCCTTGGATTACAAGAGTCATAAAATCCAGTTTAATCTGGCTTAAACAAGAAAAAGAGAAGTCCAAGAGTGCCTGACTTCAGGGATGGCTTGATCCAGGGGCTCAAACAATATCAGGAGTTTTTTTTCTGTTTCTCAGCTCTGTGTTTTCAGTATTGGCAGTGTTGTGCTGGTAAATGTTTAACAACCAGACCTCTGGGGGATAAAAGGTGCTCATTTAGAGTTCTTACTGATTTCCATGGTGCAAATGCTCCCACTGTGACTGATTTCAAGCTGCCAGCACCACGTCACTGAATGCCGAGTTGGGAACAGGTGCGCTCATTGGGCTCCCGTGAGCCGATGTGCCCCAGCTCTGGCGCCCCTCTGTGTGCTGGCCCCGTTTTCAGGCAGGTGTTCTCATGCTGGCAGAAGGCTGCCAGCAGCTCTAGGTTCAATCTTCCCAGCAGCCCAGCTGAAGAGAGAACTCGTCCCCTCTAGTTTCCTTATAACCCCTCGCTGTCTTCCCTTCCCTAGAACAGTGGTTCTCAGTCCTGGCTTCATACAAGTCACCTGGGGACCTTTGAAAAGTCTCAAGGACTTAGAGGATATCACTTTCAAATTAGTGAAGTTCAAGGTCAGCCAGTGTGCCCCAATTGTGCCAGCACTCTCTGCTTCTTGGTCAGTGGTGGACATCTCAAATCATGTTGACACATGAAATTAACCATTGCAGTCAACCAGCTAGAAAGCGGCCGAGCCCCGATTCCCACCCAGACGTAAGCTAAGTGCACGCTTTCCCCAGCACTCCTCCGAGTTTATGCTCCCAGAAACGCTCCAGGTGATGAGATCTACTGTGTCACTCTGGGCCTCAGAGGTGGTGAGTGACGGCTCGCTGCCTGCTGTGGGGCAGCCTCTGCCTGGGGCTGGGCGGCTACTTCTTAACTTGATCCTAGGAACAATTCACTCCATTCCCCTCTTCTCCTAGGATAACTGAAACCTGATCGTGTGCCATCAACCACATCGGGGGCCAGGTCAGAGCACGAGGGGCTCAGAACTGGATGTCAGACCTGGAGAAAGCAGAACTGTTCACTTCCCACTTCTTGGTAGCAGTGGTGTGTGTAGACAAGGCCTGCTGTGGGTGTTTTTCTCTTCTTCCATGAAGGCCCCTCCTTCCCTGGTCAGAGGAAGCCATGGCCTCGGGAAGGAGCATGGGGAGGGTGATGGTAGAGCATGGAGGCGAAAGGCAGGCACAGGTTTTCCAGTTGGGGGATCTCGGTTGAATCTCAGCCCCATCGTTTACTAGCTGTGAGTTCTTGGAATAAGTTTTTATCTCAGAGCTTCAATATTTTCATTTGAGGAGTAGAGATAATAATGTTGACCTTATAGAATTACTTGAAGTTTAAAAGGGATGACGCGTGTAAAGTACTGGCAATTGTTGGCATTATTTTGGATCGGAGATGCATTTTGAAGGGCGTCCGGGCTGTGGAAGGTCAACGCACATTAGCAGAACACCTGTACATTAATTTCTGAAAGTGGAGGAATAATTATGGTGATAATTGTAGAGTAAACCTCTTTGAAAGCTTTGCAGGCCATTATCTTGGTAAAACACTATTTGTGTGATTGGCTGGTTTCCTGACCTTTAAGGAAGAATCTAAACAGGTAGCCCCAGTACCTGGCCCCTGCTAAGTGCTCAGTACTGCCAGCCCCAGGAAGACATTCCAGGCACAGTGGCCAGTGATTTGATATCTAGAAAAGTCCACGGTGTAATGCGCCCAACACCCAATGTACTCACCACCCAGATTTAACAGACAATTTATTATTTATTTCAGATTAATAAGAATTAAAAGTTACAACTGCAGTTGAGAGTGTCCTTACTGATTGCGCCCACAGGTGTTTCCAGATTAACTCTGATGGGCCCAGCTTGGGTGGCGTGCCTCGCTTAGGCTAATCCCGGGGACTTGGGGGCCGTTAGAACTCTGATGGACCAAGCCAGGCTCACATGCCCACTCCCAGGACTGCCAGCCCCATCCAAACACACTGGAATGAGAACAGGAGAGGGAGAGGCCCCCAGAAGTGAGAGATGGATTCTGGTAAGAGACGAGAGGATGTTGGGTAGCAGAAACGGATGACGCTACCGCTGGAGTGGCATAGGCAACAGCACTAACTCCAGAATCTTTATACAGGAGAGGTTTGGTGGTTTTGTAGGAGAAGGGGTTTGGAGGCATCATCTTTTTGAGACTGCATCTGCATAGCATGCCATCTGTCTTTATTGAATTTGTATGTTTATTTGGGATAATGTATCAAGTGGAACTAGGTTTCGCTGCATAGAAAAGAAAACCCAGACAACAGTGACTTCCACGAGGTTTTTCTCTTATCTAACACGAGTCTGGGAGTGAGTAGTTTTGTCCAGGGCTAGTGTGATGGTTTCACAGTTGTTGGGAATGAAGGCTGCTTTTTTCTTTTTGCTCCACTATCCTCAGTACGTAGCTTTTTATTGTGATGGTTGCCTCATGGTACCTAGATGGTGGCTGTTGCTCCAGCCACCACATCTGTATTTCAGGCAGATAGAAGCAGGAAGTGGGGAAGGGCAGAGCGTGCATTTCACAGCTGAATTCTATAAGGATTTAAGGCTGTAAGGATAATCTTTCTTTTAGGAGCTTTTCAGGATCCTCCTTCCCCCATGACTGCTGCTTATAGCTCTTGGGCTTCCCCTAACAGCAAGGAAAGCTGCGAAATGTGGTTGCTTAATTGGTGCACAAGGAAGAAGGGACAGTGGCTGTTAGGTAGGCGGCCAGCAGTCCCTGCCGCAGGTGACTTTGGGGAGGGTGAGGCTGATGGAAAGTATGTGGGGAGGAGTGGGGGCTGTTGCTGAAGTCCCCCCAAGCCAGCCCGTAGTGTCTACTGGGAAAAGCTTCACCAAAGATACAGGGTCATGATTGCAAGGGGCCCCAGTCCTGGGTTCTAGAAGCGGCCGTGTCTCTCTGGAGACCTCCAGAAGGGATGATGTTTTATTTGCTCACGCTGGTTTTGTCCCCTGCCAGATGCTTTCCTCTCCTAAATCATTGCAAAGGCCATTGCCTGGGAACACCAAGTGTCGATTTGTGATTCTTGTTGGTTTCCTTTTTATTGTTCGGTGGGAAACAGAGGTCCAGAATCGGCACAGGAGCCCTCGGCGCGCTCAGCTCCCTCCTCGGAGGCCCGGGGCCAGACGCGTGTTTATCCTCGTCGTCGTCCGTTTCTGGGGCCGTCTTGGCGCTGTGGTCACCTTCCTGCGGTTTGTTCTGCTGCCCCTCGGTGTTGAGCTCCGCTTCCTGGAAGCTGACAGGGGGCTCGTCTTGTTAAACGCCACTTTGGTTCTGAAAGCCGCTCCGTTTTAAGTTTCTAATTACAGCTTTCCCAGGGCAGCTGGGCATTTTGCTTTGCTGGAGCGCGGAGCGGTACCTGTACCTCTGCTGAGAGCGACTTGTCTAAATGTTTTCTTTTGTCTTGGACCGAATGGGAAAATAGACGTCCTATAAAGAGAGAAGGCCCGTCTCTTGGTCGGGGGTGTGTCCCCGGTTTGTGGCCTCAACCTCATTCTTTGCGCTTCAGGAGGAATACACGCCTCCTCACCCCTCTCTGTGGAATGCCTTCCCGCCCTGTGCCTTCTGTTCACTCTCTCTGGAATCTTCCTACTGCCCAGCACACCCCCTGTTCAGTCAGATGTCACTGCCCTAGGAAGCCCTCCATGATTTCCCCTGGTTGGTCACTCCTAGATTTATGGTGTTGCTGCCTATTTTATACTTTAGAAATTTTATTTCTTCCTTTCCTAGTGACCTATTCAGTAGACATTTACCAGGATATAAGCTCCATGAGAGTAGGGACTGACTTGGTTTGGATACTGTTGTGTACTCAGTTTTTAAAACAGATACCTGACTCCTGGTAGGTGATGAGTAGATGTTTGATGAATGACTGAGTGAGTGAATGAATGGATTTATTGAGCACCTTATAATAGTTAATGTGGATTAAGCACCATATGCCAAGCCCTGCGCCAACTGCTTAGTAGGCAACCTTCCTGTGAGGTGGGTACTGTTATCGCCCCCACTTTGCAGGTGGGGGAACGGAAGCTTAGAAAGGTCAGAGAGACCATATAGTGGGGCCAAACTCTCTGGATTAAAGTCCTGCCATGCACTGTGTGAGTGAGAGATTGTTGTTGTTGTCATCGTCACAGTCAAGTGCTTTGCCCAAGGCGCACAGCTGAGTGCGTGCGTGGTGGGCTGGATCGTGGAGGCCCTGACACAGGAGTGAACAACACACAGTATCTCTCCGCCTGGAGCTCACAGGCTGGGTGACTGGGTGACCGGGTGCGTACAGTAGCCTGGTCTTTCCGGTCTCCCAGTTCTCTCAGGCGGCCGAGCCAGGGGGCAGAACAGATGGGGAGGTGGATGTGAGCCCTGGGACGCGCTCCTGGGTGCACTCGATCAGAGTTCCTGGGCGGCATTCTAGTGCGAGCGTACCCGACACTTCTCACCCTGCCAGGCTCCCTGTCACCCTGCCGTTTCGCTCTGACTCATCGTCTCACCGTTGCTGAGACCCAGTCCCTCCACCCATCCTCCGCTTCCTCCAGGTGGAGCCAATTAGGCCAGGCTCGGCTCTGTCTTTAATTACTTTTGCCTTCATTTGCATCTGGCTTATCTCATTATAATGCCATTGAGAGTACAGGGGTCCCATTGCCGGGCAACCAGGAATGGTGCGGGCACAGATTTGCAGCCTCGCTTCTGTGCTTTTGGCTGCCTTCTGCGGGAAATGAAGGATTTGGCACAGACAGGCAGCAAACACACACCTGTGGGCCAAAAGCAGCCCGCTGAACTCGTCACGGCTTGCCTAAACGTTGTTTTTCAGCAACTTTATTGTTGAACAACAGTTTGTTTTCTTCCCTTGTTAAAAAATGAAACATATTCGTTGTAGAGAACTTAAAAAGATAGAGACAGGCAAAGAAGATAGAGACACATAAAAATCACCTGCAAACTCTCAAGCGTTATTGGTATTTTGGAATGTGGTGTTCTGGGTGGGTACAGCACTTTGCTCTGTGGCTGTGGATGCTGGGGATAAACGCCCCCCGCCTGGAGGTCTTCAAGAGCCCTCACACCCTCCTTGACACGTGGACTTTGTGGGCTAGGAAGAAAGCTGACGACAGCAAAAACACAACAACAGTAAATAACTGGTAGGGATTTTTATAGGAAAGTCAGGCAGTGGTACTGTAGAGCTGTAAATTACGTCAGGCGCCTGTCAGCAACCGGTTACGCATGTGCCAAGATGACAGGAAGTGGGGTTTGATGGGCATGCGTGCTGGCTACTGCTGTCTTGCCTCCTTCCTCACCCCTTTCCCAGAAGAAAACGGGACAGCATTCATGAAGGCAGCCCATACAGGGAAGTGTTAGAGCATGAAGGTGTAGACCATGGGTTTGGCCCAGAAAGTCCTAGCCCTGCGCTTTCCCAGCAGTGTGACCTTGGGCAGGTTGCCTGTCTCTCTGAGTATTTGTTTCTTTTCTTTTCTTCTTCTCTTTCTTTTCTTTTTTTTGGCTGAGGAAGATTCTCTCTGAGCTAACGTCTGTGCCAGTCTTCTTCTATTTTTTCTGTGGGATGCTGCCACAGCATGGCTGACGAGTGGCGTAGGTCTGCGCCTGGGATCCGAACCCATGAACTGTAGTTCACTACTACACCACGGGTCTGGCCCCTGTATGTTTCATTTTGGATAGTTTCTATTCCTAAGTCTTAAAGTGCACTGATCTTTTCTTCTGCAATTTTCCTGTGACACTTTCATGTGGCCACTCCTAACTGCAAGCAATGCTGGAGAAGATAGTCTCTTTGTTTTCTGCCCAGATGGCCAAGTGCCCAGTAAAAAAAATTGATGTTTTCCTTGCTAAGAAAAGAAAGAAAAGAAAGAATGGCCATTAGGGGACGTTAGCCATTTCTGCCACACTTCTGAAGGGAGATGGTGGTACTGGCTTTGCCAGTGGTGGCACTAACGGGGTCAGTTTCAATGGAGAAATGGGGAAAATAAAATGTGAAATGTCGTTTCCACTCAACACTTTGAAACTTTGTCCCTGTGTGGGTGAAACAGGAGTCATCCTTCTCTTTATGTTTGAGAAGTAGGGTAGCCAGTTGCTCTGTCCCAGGCTTGTTTCCCCTGTGACTCTAGAGTGCCCTTGTGACGTGCAGGATTGGATTTACCATGGGCATATGTGCTCCATCCGTGCCAAGAGAGTTTGATTAAACTAGAATTCAAACCCAGGTCCAAATCTTGGCTTAATGCTTGGTGCCGTCTTGTTTTGGGATGGGAGGAACTCACTGCTCCATCTGTGAGATGTGGACAGTAACTACCTGGCTCACTTAACAGTGGGCCCTGCGTTTACAACCTGAAGTTTTCAACCACTCTTCCTATATCGTTTGCGCTCCCACTGGGAGAGGAGAATAAAATTTATCTTCTTACTTTCTCATGATTTATTACTCTTTCCATCTTTTTAAGATAATTTCTAGCTGGAGAGTTCTTTGTATGACACCCAATTAAATATGAATTATAAAAGGTCCCTTCTATTATTTGCAGTAATAAAAAAATTGGTTAAATATATTAGATAGAATTGATTTTATTGAAAGCAATCACTTTCAAATACAAGTGAAAGCTTGTATTTCATACATTTTTTTAATAATTGAATATTTTGTTGGAATTTTAAAAAGTGAATTATGTGTACTATTTATAACAAGCCAGCAATGCAGCGATGTATAAAGAAGTTACTGATCTCCCCCAGTGCTACCCATTTTAGACAACCAGAGGTGACTGGCATATGTAAACTTAAGCAAATCTGTTCTCCACAAACATATGTACCTGTTCTACGACCCCACGCCCCCAAATGGGATTACAGCTTTTATCAGGGGTTGGCAGACTATGGCCCATGGGCATGTCATCTGATTTTGTAAATAAAGTTTTATTGGAACACAGCTGCACTCATTTGTTACATGTTGTCTGTATGTGCTTTCTTGGTACAACAGAGGGGTTGAGTCATGCAACAGAGAACATATGGCCTGAAAAACTGAAAATATATACTTTCTGGCCCTTTCAAGAAAAAGTTCGCTGACCCCTGACCTCCTTTGCCTTTCTCAGGTGACAGTATATCACTTACCAGCCATGAATCTTCCTCCAGATCAATAGGTACAGATCAAAATCGTTCCTTTTAATATCTTTTTATTAGAGTCCATCATGTGACTGTGCTATAATTTTTATTGTTTCCCTGTAGACAGCATTTAGGTTATTTCTGAGTTTTTGCCCTACAAACAGGATTAAAGGAGCCCCACATCCTTATGTCCAGGGGGCTTCATTTTGGTGGGAAAGATTTAGAGAAGCACGGTCACTAACTGAAAGTGTGGATTCTGTGCCCATCAGCCGCCTTTTGGTTTGAAACCAGCATGTCATGTCATCACATGGCCTGTCTGATCTGACATCTTTTTTGGGCTCTGACATCTTTCATAAAAGTGGTTTTCAATCCTTTTCCTCTCTGGCTCACAATAAGAAGTATGCTTTTAAGCACACGCATTCATGTATATATGTTATTGACCTTCCTGGAAGACGTTATGTTTTATATCCTATTCTATTCCATTTTAACAAATCACTTGTGACTCAGTGAATTATTTTTGCCACCCTACCCCTACTAAAGGAACTCAACCTGTAGTTTGAGAAACATCATTTTATAGAACTGTTCTGGAATCGTGTAATCTAGGTAATTAAGAAGTTTGGTATTTTGTCTGTTAGTCAAGGCCATTTCTCCCTCCTTCCCTTATTTAAGCTCTAAACATTATTCCTCTTACTGAAAATTCATGCATATTTTAATACGTAGTGTCTTTATAGTTGCAAGGTGGGAACAGAGCCAGTTTCCTTTGGAAATGGGAGCTGTCCTTTGGTCTTTATGTTTCCCTGGAGAGCTTTGCCCCCGTGCAGTATGGACAAACCTGTTAGCCAAGCCACCTCACAGGTGATTTGTCCTCTAGGGTCTTGCCCAGTCACTCATACATTGATCCTGATCAGCCCTGACACCAGCATTCACACACACGTGATCACCATCTGCTGCCCCAGCCTCAGCTCCCACGGTGTCCCCTGCTCAGCGTTCCGTGGGCTTTGGCCTAGAGAGCTGTCAGAACCTCGATTCTGCTATTCCCTTGGGGTCTGTGGAGGCCTGCAGGCTTCTTTTACTAAGAGAATCAGTTTCCTTTTGGGCGAACAATGAAACCAACAAGAAAGTGGATTCTCTCAAAGAACTAAGAAGCCTAGGGTGCAGGTATGGCTGGATCCAGTATGCAAACAGTTTACCAGGAACATGTATCTCTCTGCCCCTTGGTTCTGCTTCCAGTGTAGGTTTGTTTCATTTTCAGACAAGTTCTCTTTCCTGGAGGGAGGAAGAGGTGAGAGATGAGCTAGAGAGACAGGCAGGGGTCAGAGCAAGGGGCCTTCCATGTGGCTTGCTGAGAGGCTTGCACTTTATCCTCAGACTGGAGCGACCTGGGGAAAAATTTAAAATGACAAGTGACGGGAGCCGATCTGCATGTTTCCACCCTTCACACGATGATCTTCCCTGTGTGTTGTGGTGTTTCTGTGTGTGTCAGAAACTGCATTCTGCCTTTAGAGGGTTGGTTACTTTTAGACACGTGAAATATTTTTCTTTTCTTTCTTTTTTTTTTTTTGAAATTTCTGACATTGTTTGAATTTAATGATTCATATTACGAATTATTCATGAAAATGATCTTTTAAGCTTCTTATAATAGCTGAAATTATCCTTCATTAGATACTGACAGTTCCTGTGACGGGTGTAATTATAAAAAACATATTCTTGGGCCAGCTATATTCTGCAGTGTTAAAATTACGCAAATTAGCAAGGGATAAGAATAGCAACTGAGTGGGATGGTCAGACTTTATGAGGGGAGGAGGGTGGCAGCATTGAAAACTTTCTAAAAATGAATAAATATGTGCTGTACACATTAAGTGCGTTTTTATTACAGTCTGCCCCGATGCTCAGCCTCGCTTCATCGGCAAGGGAGCGAATTAATTTTAGCGCCCTGAGTTATTTGTAGCTCCTGCCCATATATGAATCGCATGAAGGGGATTTTTTTTTTTTCCCTCCTCCTTCATTCCACTCAGCATTTTCTGCGAGGCACGTTGTAGTATCTGATAGTTCTGAAGAATGGCAAGCTTGTCACTAATACAGAGAAAGTTGAGTGAGGAGGGGAGGGATCAGAGGGTGGGGCAGCCGGCCGGGGTCCAGCGGCTGGGGGTGGCTCTCCGGGTGACTGAGCCTGAGAAATCAGGGCCTCTTGTCGTTCGTGGCTCAAGGTTGGCCAAGTGGGATGTTCATGGCTTATAGGGGCCGACCACTCCTTGGGATTAACCTTGGCCACTCTGTGGGGGAAACAGTGGGACAAGAAGAACTGAGCAGCCCACTGCGTTTGTTAAAAACCGTAGCGCCCAGGACCCTCCGTGACCTGGCCTTGCCTGCCTCTCCAGGGTGTCTGTTGATAATGCCCCCTTTCTACCTCTTACTCAAGTGGTCCCATCCCTCCTTGGGGGCTCCAAGGGACCTCCAGGAGACAGGGGTTGGTTAACAGGCACCATCACTGACTACACAATCTCAGTTCAACTCACAAGTAAATTCAGTGGAATGCCCTACCCCCTCTCCCTGCCTTTGAACTGGACCATTCAGCAAAACATTAGGGAGAGAGGTTGATTAAAAAAATAAGAAGAAAGGCTAATATTTAAGTAGTGCTTACCCTGTGCCAGGTATTATTTGAAGAAATGTCCATTTACTCAGTTAATCCTCACATCAATCTTATATGGTGCTGTTATGGTCTTCATTCTGCAAACAAGGGAACATAGAGAACTTGATTCACTCCCCCAAGATCACACAGCAAATTAGGAAGATGAAGCAACACGGGTAAATTTCTGTTGATTGGTGCCGGGGACACTGGGAGAAGCGCCTGATCTGCCCACCCAAGAGGTTCTCAAAGAAGCTTGGATGTGTTCATGCAGATGTGTCTTCCAGGCCTCTCCTTTCTGTTTTGACTTCATGCTGTTTCCCATCTAGGTCTGGGCACCCACCGTGCTGCCCGCTTCTGTGGCCACATCCCGTGCGTTCGGCCACTCCTGGAACAGCGTGTCACTGTGGTCTGGAGTGGCATGGTGTCCTCCTTACTTTGTACCTGTGCAGCCCTCCTTGCTGTTTGATTTTCTTCCAATATGTGCACAAACCTCATTGTGCTTTCAAATGACGAGAAGTCGATGTTTATTTTCTGTTAGATCTTAGAGACCAGAGCTTGGCAGACATTTTCTATAAATGCCCAACAGTCGACATTTTAGGCATTGTGGCTGGTCTGTGTCTCCTCATCCTCTTCCCCTTCCCTTTTTTGCCTTCCTCCTTCTCCTCCTAAAACATACAGTTTTTACTATGAAATAGACTGCAGGCTGGATTTCATCCGTGTGGTGTAGCTGACCAAGAACTGTTACAGACATTTGTTGATGTTAAACTGCCTCCTTTAAAAAAGTTAAGTGTCTCGGGGCTGGCATAGTGGTTAAGTTTGCACGCTCCACTTTGGCAGCCTGGAGTTTGTAGATTCGGATCCTGGGCATGGACCTAGCACCACTTGTCAAGCCGTGCTGTGGCGGTGTCCCACATAAAACAGATGAAGATTGGCACAGATATTAGCTCAGGGCCAATCTTCCTCACCAAAAAATAAGTAAATAACTATCCTGTTCTTGTGGGTCTGATTTTTGGTTCTGCTTCTTCTTCTCGCATTTACTGTGTCTGCTTATTTCTTCACCTTGTGGACCCACTTTGATATTTTCTTCCTTTACCCCTTTATTTCATGCCACTCTTGTCTGTTATCGTTTTCGCTCCAGCCACACTGGTGCTCTGGGAGTTTCTCAAAGATGCAGAGCTGGTGGTATTAAGGGTGATGGTTATTTGCGTGTTTCTGCTTTTCTTCCCAGAGTTTCCCTGGTGGGACATGCATGACGTTCTATCAGGAAAAGTCCCCTTGGTGAAAGGTAACCACCAGCTTGTGTGTTAGCATCAGAGGACATTCGTTTGGGGCAGCTTCGCCCTGAGCTTCCGAGGAAGCAGGAGGAGGAGTTGGGCGGCTCCTTCATTTCCAAGTGAAGCTTCGTGGTTTGCAGTGCTGTCTTCTTCTTGGTCCTCTGCCAGCCTTGTGAGGCCCGTGGTATAGATATTCTTCGCACTCTTTATGTGAGAAAACTGAGGCTCAGCCCAGGGTCTGGCATCTTGCTAGCAGCAGAGCTGGAAATCGAGTTTAGGTCTTTGAATTCCAGATCTGGGACTCTGGCTGTTGCCTCCTTAAGATGTGAGTAATTCTGGAATGCTTTTCCTCAGTGTGTGTCGTAGTTGAGAGTAGGGGTTCTGAAGTCAGACTGTGGGAGAGTGAACCCAGCTCTACCACTTGGCAGCTGTGGGACGTTGGGCAAGTTACTAACCCTCCCTGGGCCTCTGCTTTCTTATGTGTCAAGTCAGGATGATAATAGTAGTGCCTTTATGGGGCTGTAATGACTAGAGAATGAAATCAATGAGAGAATGCTCATCAACATTCACTAGGAGTGCTATTTCCTTTTTATAAATTTTAATTTAGTAAAATACACATAACAAAATTTACCATCTTAGCCATTTTTAATCATGCACTTTGGCCATGTTAAGTACATTCACATTGCTGTGCAGATCTCCAGAACTCTGTTTGTCTGGCAAAAAGGAAACTCTGAACCTGTTCAACAGCTCCCCACCCCCTGCCCCAGCCCCTTACTATGCTTTTTTAAATCTCAGATGAGAGCACCGTGCGCTTGATTGAACTGAACATTGCACTGAAATCAGTGGGTGCTTCTGCTTTGCCCTGTGGGTGGGCCCCTCGCTTCTGGGCAGTGATGAGGCCTTCGGACTTAGAGGGACACCTCCCCGCCTGGGGCCTCACAGCGGCTCCCATTTATTGAGTGCTCACGCTTCACTGGGCTGCTGGCTGAACACTTCATGGTGAGCATCTCACGGAATCCTTACCCTCGTACTTTCCAGCATATTCTCATAGTTCCCCCTATTTTACAGATGCAGAAAGTGAGTCTGAGAGGCTCAGCAGCTTCTTTACAGTCAACGTGGCCGATAGAGGGCAGAGCTGACGTGGAAGCCCAGGTCTCCTGGCTCCGGAGCCGGGCTCTTTACCCTTGTCCGGGGAGGGGCTTTGCGCTCGGTAGTCTGTCATCCCCACTCAGTGTGTTGCACTGGGAGAGCTGTGCTGAGATTTTTCCTCAGCCTGTGGGGTATTAATGCCCTTGAGTAGTAGGTTACTCAGACTTCAAGAACAGAGTAGATGTAGCAGATAATACATCTTCCTCCCTATTCCCCCTTCCGTCTGCTTCAATCTCCCTCCCTGTCCTTGCTTCATTGCTTTCTCTGACACATTTATAGAGGGCCTGTCACAGACCAGGCCCAGTGCAGATGCTGGGACGCAGACTCAGGACACAGGAGCTGCCCTCGGAGCTCCCAGATGAGTAGAGCAGACAGCTGAGTAGGGAGGAGTTACGGTACAGCATGTACGTCCCCTGATGTGGCGCTGAGGACCATCCAGGTGCAGCAAGAGCGTGGTGGATGGCCCCGACCCGTTCTAGGTCTGCGGAGAGCATCGGGGAAGTGTTCTCGGAGAAAGTGACCTCTGTTGTGAGCGTTGAAGGTTGAGTAGGAGTCTCCGGGTCAATAAAGGAAAGATGAGATGGCCAAAGCTTTTGGAAGAATTCTGAAAAAACCGTATGTGCAAAAGCAGGGAGGGTCATAGAAATCACCAATTGATCTTTCTCTAGTCAGAAGTTTTTTTTTAGATGGCAAGCAGGCACAAAACCAGATAATCCCCCAGGATGAGCCATCCTAGAGTGCCAGGTCTGTGTTCTTTCGGATGCTTCCACAGTTCCTCATGAAAGAGCCTAGGCAAATGCGACCATGTCTAAGGGCAGGGCGGGTGAACGCTAACTGCGGATTCAGCTCAGTGGCCGTGCACGAGGCCCCGGAATCGAGCCCAGACCCCTGCCAGGGGGTGGAGGCTGTTGGGCTTCCTGGGTGTTATACTCTACTCAAGCAGCGATGAGCGTGGACACAGCATTTCTACTATCTGTGAATCTTGACCTCCACCTCAGTGAAAAATCTGCCCTAGAACCCATCCTTCTAATTCACAGAGCCTTTGGTGCGGATCAGAGATGAAGGTGTGAAGTCTTCGTCTGCCTATCTTTAAAGGCCTCTTTCCTTCTTGGTTCTGGGTGTGTGGTGAAGTTTGCAGTAGGCCTCTGGGTCAGCTCAGGCCCAGGATGCAGCATAGAGGCAGCGTGGAAAGTTTCTTTCCTGAATGGTTTGAAGATTTGGGATGCCGATGTGGGGGTCTGATCAGATTTCAGCAAAGCCCAAACAAGGCTTTTTCTTTTTTTCTTTTTTTGGTGAGGAAGATTAGCCCTGAGCTAACGTCTGTGCCAGTCCTCCTCTACTTTATACGTGGGACACTTCCCCAGCATGTCTGATGAGTGGAGTAGGTCCATGCCTGGGATCCCAACCTGTGAACCTGGGCCACTGAAGCAGAGTGCATGGAACTTTAACCACTCAGCCACTGGGCTGGCCCCAAGGCTTTTTCTTAATTCTGAACTCAGCAAGCCTTCTTTGATCTATTAAAAAAAAATGCATTGAGGGGTCGGCCCAGTGGCTAGTGTCTCAGTTAGTGCTCTCTGCTTTGGCAGCCCGGGGTTCACAGGTTTGAATCCTGGGCATGGAGCTAGCACTGCTCATCAAGCCTGCTATGGCGGCATCCCATATACAAAATAGAGAAAGATGGGCTCAGATGTTAGCTCAGAGCTAATCTTCCTCAGCAAAAAGAGGAATGTTGGCAATGGATGTTAGCTCAGGGCCACTCTTCCTCACAAACACGCAAAAGCATTGCCTTTCCAGCATCCAGCCCCACATTTGCTTTGCCGTCCTCACTGTAGTTAACTCTCCCGTACTAGACTGGAGTTAATGGAGAGGCCCTCCTGCCTTTTAACTAACACCAGTTAGACAGATGAAGCAGTCGAGGTCTGTGTTCTACACTTGGCAGCTAGCCAGCGTCCAGCCCTCAGCCTCTGACATCCTAGCAGAGGCGAATTCATCCCAAGGATGAAATCCCTCGCATGCAAATGGCTTCGTTGCTGTCCCACTCCTGCCTAACAATTAATGCTGGTGATGATTAATCTTTTTGCTGTTATGTTATCTAAAGAACAGTCTTGTTCAACATTCTCGATGCCTGAAAAGCGCTGTACGTGTTCAATGTTAAAATGCAACCGCTCGGAAAGGTGCAGAATAGATTGCATTAATATTGTCTGGGAGTTTGGGATGTGGTAACCAGCAGAGGACCAAAAGTGAGGTATGCGCTGGTAGAGAGCATGAATCACCTCCCGTGACAGGAGATGTTCTCATGATTTTTTAATGGCCCCCTGAAAATGAATGTGCGCTGTTAAGGTAAACTCTTTAAAAATTAAGGCTTTTGTATTTCTGTGAGTTTAAAAGGGAGAGAGAGAGAGAGAGAGGAAGGAGTCTCTAGACTGTGTATTCATAAAAGGCAGCTCTTGGGGCTGACTGGGCCTGCATGGAGCCGTCCGGTCTCTGTTTATTTAGAAAAGGGGCTCTGGTTTCCAGGGAAGCTGAATGCCTTGGACTGAGCCTTCAGGTTTTGGGAACATTTATTTAACTCCCAGTCCACTGGCCAGCTGATTCCATCTGCAGGCAGCAGGGTCGGGCTATGGTCCTTGATTCCGAGCTGATTGGGATCGGTCTTTGCAGGGGAGATTTGGACTCGGCTGATGTTTGAATTCGTTGGGATTATGGCCGAGGAGTGTGGTGGAGTCCAGACCAGGGATGCAAACTCCCTTTGGGGCTTTTGTGAGAGCCAGCGTTGCTGTCATAGTGCAGTGCATCTGGGAGCCCAGCAGGGGGCGCAGCGCTGCTCTTCTGGGGCCCCAGCAGCAGCTCCTCTTTTCTTTCCTTGCTGTGTTTCCCCCGGTCATTGCACAGAGCTTGGAGTTCAGATAATAGCCCCGTGGTTAGAATCAGCCCTGCTAAGCAGATTTCTAGGCTTTGCATTTTCACCACTCCTGTTTTGGGGCCCCTTACCCCCACCAAATGATCTGCAACTCAGTAAGGATGAGGTGCAGCTCCATAGAAGGTGTACAATACATACATGCGACATTGCTTATATTCTGGGGGGATGCTTTTTCTGGTCACTACCTGGAATTTTTTGGAGTTATTTAATAGCAGTTGAGGGCTAAAAGTCACCCCCCACCCCCCAAAAAAACCCAAAACAAAAACCTCAATTCAATCAACATTTGTTGAAAGTCCTTCTGTCTCAAGCCCTGGAAGCTGGTGCTCATCCTGTGCAAATCTATGGGGGAAAAAAGAGTAAGTTCTCTGGATCCTTGCCATTCACAGTGAGGTCTCTGGGCCAGCAGTATTGGCATCATCACCTGGGAGCATGTTAGAAATGCAGACTCTCAGGCCCCACTCTTTTAGAATCTGGGCTTTAACTAAAGATTCCCGGGTTAGTTGCATGTACATCACAGTATGAGAAGCATTGCTTGAAGTTGCTGTAGACTGATGGAAGACAGATATTGACACGTGTTGTTATTTCCTATCCTGTGCCTGTGGCAGGCATCACTAACAAACCGGATGCTTCTTCCCAATGAGTCCTATCTAAGCTTCATCATCCTTCTCAACAGAGTGGTCCAGGTGGCCGCTTCCTATTGCTCCGAGCAGGTACCCGAGATCAGGTTCGGCCGCTTTGCCCCACCTCCACCACAGTCCCCGATTATGTCTTGCTGGAACAACAGTGACATCCTGGTCCCCTGCTTCCACTCTTGCCCCCCTCTTTCCCTGTTCTCCACAACGCAGAGTCATCTTTTAAAAGTGCAGAACGTCCTTGCTTCACGCCCTTTAGTGCCTTCCTATTGCATTAAAATAAAATCTGAATTCCTAACCATGACTTCGCAATACCCTGCCTGGCTGGGCACTGCTCACCTTCTGGCCCTGTCTTGTGCCTCCCTTCTCCCTTTGCTGGCTGTTCTCTGCCCCTCTGGCCTTGTATCAGTTCCTGGAGCACACCTCACTCTTCTCACTTCAGGCCTCCCTGAGTCTCCCCGAGTCTCCCCATTGTCCATGTGAGAAAGCTGAGGAACGTGGAGGTTTGATCTGACAGAGGCCACGAGACCAGTCAGAACCTTCTCGTGCCTCTCTTCCCCTGACTCCCCAGTGCCTTGTGTGGCTAACTCCTCTGCCCTCAGGGCTCGCCTTGGGCCTGTCCCGTCCTCAGACAGGTTTCTCTGACTGTGTTACTCCAGCAGCACCCCCATTCTCTCCCTCAGTGCTCGGGAGAACTGGTCATAATTTCTGATTTGTTTTATTTATTTGTTGCTTGGCTTGTTCAGTTTCTCTAGGAGTCTGTAGTGTCCACCGTGATGGGATTCCTGTTTGTGTTCTTGGTCCTACGCTCAAAGCAACAGCATGGTGCCTGGCACATAGTAGGTGTTCGATAAATACAATTTGAACCTATGCATGAATGAATGGTGGGAGTAGGAGGGCAGTTCTCACATTTTCAGCCTGGTTTGGACCCAAGAGCACATCTAACCCAGTCTCGACTCTGTACATATGGTAACATCAAGAAACAGAGAGGTTTGACCTCCCTCAGGTGAAGTGGCAATCAGATCCAGAGTGATTTTGTTTAAATGCACTGATGCATTTTTAGGTTACCTACTCCGGGCAGGCCACATCAGATAGCCCCATACCATTCCTTTGAAGAATGGCGTCTTCTTAGCCTGTCACGTGACGCTGCCCTCAATCAAGTAAGGTGCTTTCTGCGTTCTGCAGAGACCTTCCATCAAAGGACTTACCCAGCATTTGAGGGTTCGCCTTTCTGGGGTGGACAGTCTCCACGGGGTAGTGTCCTGAGCCAAATGAGGAGGGCTGAACTGTGCTGGCTCAGAGTTACCTCTGCAGTCCCACCCGTCTCCTGCCAAGATCCTAAAGGTGGCTCAGTCCTGTCCCATGCTGGTCTGGTTGGACCCATGAGCTGACTCAAATGAGTCACCTCCATTCTTTCCAGGACAGGGTTCAGCAAACTTTGTCTATCAAGGGCTAGATAATAAATATTTTTGGCTTTGCTGGCCAGAGGAGTCTGTGTCATCAGTACTCAACTCTGGTGGTGTGGCACAGAAGCAGCCCTAGACATTATGTAACTCACAGGCGTGGCTGAGTGCCAATAAAACTTTATTTACAAAAGCCAGTGTCAGTCCATATTTGGCCTGAGAGCCATAATTTGCAGATGACTGTTCCAGGATATCCAAATTAAAGACCAAGTAACTTTAAAAGTTAGATAGCTTTCATTTATTTTCCAAATTTGCTTGCCAGGTACCCTGAAAGAGGCTCTGAAGCTGTTCTTTGGGCTCAGGAACTGGTTTGTAAACTTGAGAAACATCGTTGTTTTTTGGCTTCCTGTTTGGGCAAAGAGTCAAACAGTGACTTATCAGTTGCGGGAAACAGTTTGTGTTTCTCAAATAAACAATCACATTCTCCTCATTAGTAACCCACCTGCTGGGCCCTCCGCAGTGCCGAGGAAAGATTCCTTCACAGACAGTAGCAGGACTGCATAGTGCAAACTACCCCTGTTTCTTCGGTGGTAGCCCTTCTTTGGAAACTGGGCTGTGCTGCCTGAGAGTTCACGGTTTTTGCCCAAAGGCTGGGAGGGCCCGTTCAACATTGGCGGACATGCCAGTATGCTGCGAGAGAGATCGGTCAGAGCTGGCCGATCAGTTTCAGCAGTTGCTTTTTGGTAGGCCTTGAATGTGCCGAACGCTTATCTCTGAGTCAGGTTGGAAAAAATTCAAAACTAAAGCCGAAGTCAGGATTAATACTACTCTACCATGTAGGAATGATTGGGGCTGCAAGTCGCAGTCGTGGCTTTTAAGAAGAAGGATTTACTTTCCTTGGTAACAAACCTTTTAAAGGTTAAACTGGCTGATGAGGAAACTATTGAACCAGGCTGGTTAAACAGGGCGCGAAGTTCACTCTCAGCTTCAGAGCCTGTCCTCTTTCCACCAGACTACGCCAGTTCACCAGAGAAAAGCCTTCAAAAGATTTTACCCCCTCTGTAGACACTTTTAAAAAATAATGTTGAACTCATGCTGCACGTGCAGTTTTGTTATCTTTTCCCCCAATCGTCTATTTCAAGGCTTTTTCTATCATTATGTAGATGGCAAAACTCCAGTTTGTAACAAGTGCGTGATATTCCTTCTAGAGGATTGACTAGAGTTTATTTAGTCCGTTTCCTATTGTTGGACTTTTTTTTTTTTTTTTTATTGTTATTTTACTGAAAAACGCTGCAGGGAATGTCTTTACTATTCAGAATTTTCCTGTTTCCAGTTATCTGGTGGGGGGACGTGGTACCATAAATGAATTGCTGGATCAAGCGCTGCTTTTTCTGACATTTGCTGTGGGTTTCCATATTGTTTTCCAGAAGGATTGTGTCCATTTGAAAGTGTCACCAGCAAACAGTGCCTGCTGGCCACTCTCTCCAGCATTAACGGGTGGTTACCATTTAAATTCCAGTAGGCAAAAATCGAGCTGGTTGTCTTTGTATTTCCTGAGTTGCTATGGAGATGGAATACTTCTTTCTGTATTTATAAATTGATTTTCCTTTTGGTGAATTATCAGCTCATTTCCTTGACACGTATGTTTTAAGAATTTTTCCTATGTGCTATATGAGGACTTGGTATCAATAAAGATGCTGGCTTTGTTTTCTTTTTTTAAACCAGCAATGCCTCTTTTATGAATTACCCTGATAGCACAAATAACTGGCTCTCTGTTTTAATGGGTTCACAGTTCTAGTGTCTAGGAATAGTCATAAATTGTTCTCCCCATTTGGAGTGTCCCTCAGTTTAGATTTTCAGCCATTGGCCTGGTTTAGGCGCTTTCACAGTCCATATTTGGAGAATGAAACCTTCAAGCCTTTGTTTGAAGATACTTATAAGGGCTTATGGTCATTAAGGGGGAGAAAGCATCTGTAAGCCCTCTTGAAATCCTCCTGCTGTCTTTCCCATGGTGTAATTACTGCCGAAGTTGATGTGGTTTAAAAGCTTGAATCCTGGGCTTACTTTTCCTTCAGTAAACAAAAGAATAGCTCGGTTTTTAATCTCCCAGTGAGCCTCACAGTGGGGTAGTTGAAACTTCAGGAAATCTGGCTACTCGCTAGAGTGTAATTCTCCGGAAGCTGCGAGGACTCTGACACTGAGTCACTGTGTGGAGCTCATTACTGCGAGAACAAAGCAGGGGTTTCGAGACAGCCTGTGTAGGACTGCTGATGACTGACAGTGTTTGGTGAGCACTTGTTCTCCACGAGCCCTGGAGGCGGTGCAGAGAGAGCCTCTGGGATCAGACTGGCTGCCGGGTGAGTCCTGGCCATACCCCTTTATGAGCTTCGTCCCTTGGGCAGGCCACTTCTCTGAGCTTTATGTTCTTTGTCTGCAAGATGGGCGTGGTAATAGTTCCGAGAGCTGTCCTTGCGGAGATCAGACGAGGTGAGCCAGCCTAAGCCTGGCAGGCCCAGGACTGACTCCGGTCAACTGTTTTCTTCCTTCTCCATGTCACATCGATGTGCCCAGAGTTTATAAAATGCTTTCAAATCTATTACCTATTTGACTCTCTAAAATAACTATATGGGTTCTGGTCTTATGAACATGCAAATCGAATTAGACCATCGTGTCACTGCTTGAAATGCTTCATCGGCCCCTCATTACTCTTGGTAACAGCTCTCTTCAGCATGGCCTGGCCCTGGTCTCCCCAGCCGTATGCCCTGCTCCCAACCCCCTGCCCCCGAGACATACACCCCATCCCTCTGCTCTGAGTCTTCCTCCACTTTCCAGGAGCCATGTCCCTCTTCCTCTTAGGCCTTTGTACTGACCATTTTCTTTGCTCAAACACCCCAGGAAAAAATACCAAACCAGCCAACTTCTTCCCCTTTCTGACTAGCTAGTGCTTGTATACTTGAGGCCTCAGCCGAGGGTGCAAGACCTAAGGAGCACAGGGGCTGGCCCATCAGAAGGGCAGGGCAGATGATTTCTCTAGCGCTTGGGTTGTTTGTTGGGTACCCTTAGCCAACTGTAGTTGTGTCATCATCCATGTCGTTCTGTGCTCAAGTTCTGTCTTTGCCAGTGGAAGCAGCCACTCCCTACCGCTTGCTCTAGCCCCTGGTACATGTTAATCTACTCTCTGTCTCTATGGATTTGCCTATTCTGGACATTTCACATAAACAGAATGGTATGATGTGTGACTTTTTATATCTGACTTCCTTCATTTAGCATCGTGTTTTCAAGATTCATCCATACTGTAGCATGGATCAGTATTTCATTCCTTCTTATGACGGAATAATATTCCATTGTGTGGATAGACCACATTCTGTTTATCTACTTGTCAGTTGATGGACATTTGGGCCGTTTCTTCTTTTGGCTGTTGTGAATAATGTCGTGATGAACGTTCATGTGCAAATTGTTGTATGAGCGTTTTTTCATTCTCCTTGGGTATATACATAGGGGTGGCGTTGCTGGGTCAAATGGCAACTCTGTGTTTAACTGTTTGAGGAACTACCACACTGTTGTCTAAAGTGACTGCACCTCCCACCAGCAGCGAATGAGGGTTCCAGATATTCGACCTCCTGGTCAACATTGGTTGCCATCTGTCTTTTTTGTTATAGGCATCCTAGTAGATGTGAAATGGTAGCTCTTTGTGGTTTTAATTTGCATTTCCCCGAAGGCTGATGACGTTGATCATCTTTTCATGTGCTTCCTGGCCATTTGTATACCTTCTTTAGAGAGATGTCTCTTCAAATCCTTTGCCCGTTGTTTAATTTGGTCATCTTTTTAATTGTTGACTTGTGAGAGTTATTTTGTATATTCTGGACATTTTGACCCATATTAGATTTATGATGTGCAAGTATTTTCTCCCATTCTGTGGGTTGTCTTTTCATTTTCTCAATGATGTCGTTGAAGCACATATGTTTTTAATTTTGATGAAGTTCAATTCATCTCTTTTTTTCTTTTGTCACTTGTATTTTTGGTGTCATACCTAATTGAGTTTGTTTTTATCTTTTTATTTTTTTAAAGATTTTATTTTTTTCCTTTTTCTCCCCAAAGCCCCCCAGTACATAGTTGTATATTCTCAGTTGTGGGTCCTTCTAGTTGTGGCGTGTGGGACGCTGCCTCAGCGTGGTTTGATGAGCAGTGCCATGTCCGCGCCCAGGATTTGAACCAACGAAACACTGGGCCACCTGCAGTGGAGCGCGTGAACTTAACCACTCGGCCACGGGGCCAGCCCCTTGAGTTTGTTTTTAAATCAATGTTTCTGTCAATTACTTTTGTGTCTCAAAGTGATTTGCTATTTAGAGATTAAATGCCCTCTGGCTCTGGCTCGGTGATTTTGGGGGTCTTTTGGATGGAGAGTTGTTTACTCTCTCGCTGGACTCACGGCTGTGCTGCGTTAACGCACCTTTGTTACTGACCCCCAGCACCCAGGACGGAAATTACTTGGGGTGTGGCTCTCTCCCTACTGAGCATCATCGCAGGTGCTCAGAAAATATCTGCTGAAGGGATGATGGGATGACGATCTTCCTGTTCTGGTCTCGTTTTCCCACCACACATGCGTCACCGGTTCTTCCACTATCTTTCTCTCTACTGCTGTCTTTCTCTCCCTGTTTCTTTCTCTCTCTCTCTGTGTCTTTGTGTATGTATGTGTCTCTTTCTCTCTCTCTCTTTCTCACATCACCTCTTTTCTCCCTTTGGTTCTCTTTCCTCTGTCTCTCCCCCTTTCTTTTTCTCTCTGTGGTCCTTTAGCTTGGTCTCTCTATCTCTCTCAGAATCTCTCCCCTGCTCTCTTTCTGGCTCTTTGCATCTTTCTCTAACTTTTTCTTTTAAGCAGTTTACTCCATCGGATGATCTGTGCAGGTGATTGGAGCAGACCTGCTCTCTCCATTTCTTTCTTTCTTTCCTGTCTCTCTTTGATTCTCTTTGGTGTTTACTGAGCTCAGGGAAGTTAGACACAAAATGCTAGATGCCTCTTCACTGACGTGCCCAAGTTGGCAGAAGTGACCCAGAAGTCAGCGGGCACCGAACATGTTGCACCACTCAGGTTGTCGGGTTGCTGTATAAGAGCCTGTCCCCCAAGCCCGCGGAAGTTAATTTAGAGTTTGGTTAGGAAACCGCAGTCATATGTTTCACATTCTGAGAGACGTTTTTGGCGTGTCGGATGGGAGCAGTGCAGGCAAATTTTTCCCTGTGCACTACTGCTGGAGTCTGTCAGGAGCTTTATTATGGAAATCACTATTTCTGCCTTTCCCTTTTCCCAGGTTGCTCTCCTGTATTGATAAATTTTCACCTGCGCAATGTTGAGACATTCTTCAGGGTTCTTGCCTCCTGATTCAGTGGCAAGACTCAAAATAACACAGAGGAGAGAAATGGAAAAAGCTCTGGGTAAAAAAGATTAGTACTCCACACTTGTTTTATTGAAAGGAAAATTAATCAGTGTTTTCAACAGAAAACTTAAACACAATAAGAGGTGGATGAAACCATAGGTTGTAAATTTGATCTGTGTGTATATGTATGTGTTTGGGCCATAGATTCTGATTTATAATCACAGTTCTTTTTGGCAGTGTGTAGAAACCGTAGGGAACTGAACAGTAACAAGTGAGATTCAGAAATAAAGAACAACTTAGGTGTTATTGGAAAAGCACAATTTTCTGTTTCCATAGGAGTTGTTTTTGCCTGGAGGAGGGGAATATATGCAACTTAAAACCTGCTCTCTCTCTCTAATATCTGCTGCCTCTGGTTGCACGGATAACCCAGAACTGCTTTACATATTTATTTCCCAGGACGGTAGGTTTTGATTTTATATCTCTGGTTTCCCTACATCAGTCCGACACAAATCTTGTTAAATAAATGTCCATCACCTGTGTTCCGACTGTTACTACATCCTGTAGGTTGAACTGAAAGACTGGATTAGTGAAAGGGAGGCAGTCAGGTTTAGCCTTCGAGTATTTCTCTTAAGAGTCTTCATCTGAGCGCATGTCTGCATTCTAGGGAGGAAGCGAGAGAGAGCAGCAGATGACAAAAAGGGCTCACGCCTGCCATCTGTCCTTCCGTTAAGGAGCTTTCTTGGAAGTCCCATCTAACACTTGCATTTATGTCTTACTGGCCAGGCTTAGTGGCATCTCTTAGATGTACGGGAGGCGTGAAGTGTGATCTTTTGGCTGGCGCGTGGTCTTCGTGAATACAACTGGGCTTCTGCCATGGAGGAGGAAGGAGGGGATGGGTGCCAGGCAGGTCTCCCTGCCCAGATTGTAGAGGTAGTGCAGGCAGTAGCCAGAGTGATGACTATGTGCCAAGAAGTACTCTAAGCACATTACGTGTATTAGAGATGGCATGTGGGTAACCAGACACCATTGATCATTTGCTTGGCTAGTCGATTTTTAAATTGTTCAGCATCATTTCCTGGGTTGTATCTAGCTCCCTGGCCTGTAAGCTCCTTGAGGACAGGAGTGCTTGCTTCTGCGCCCCAACGCTCCCAGCTCAGTGCTGTGTACCTGGGAAATGCCCACCAAATTTTGATGTACTAAAGCAAGCCTGTTGCTGTTGAAGAATGTGTGTGTGTATTTCCTGATTATAAAGAGGTAGTCATTTACTAGAATTTTTAAAACAGGGACTAGGGGGCCATCCCGGTGGCATAGTGGTTGGGTTTGCGGGCTCCACTTCGACAGTGCTGGGTTCACGGGTTCAGATCCCAGGCGTGGACCTAGCACTGCTCATCAAGCCATGCTGTGGTGGCATCCCACAGGAAGATGGGCACAGTCATTAGCTGAGTGACAGTCTTCCTCAAGCAAAAAGAGGAAGATTGGCAACAGATGTTAGCTCAGAGCCAATCTTCCTCACCAAAAAAACCAAACAAACAAAAAAACCAGGGACTAGGACAAAGAAAGGAAAAAAAAAATCGCTTTTAATGTCTTCACCCAGAAATAGCCAGTAAAATTTTTGCAGTACCTATTTTTAGTTATTTTTCTTTGTATGTGTATGTGTTTTTTGTAAAACAAATTTGGATCATTTTGTGTGTATCATTGTGTATTCTCTCATTTCACTTGGGCTTATATCATGAGCACCTTTACATGTTGTTAGATATTTTTTCTTAGTAGTCTTAATGGCCACATGAGGCCTCCTGCTCCCTGTGCCTGGGCGTGGAGCTGTCTCTCGTTACCCCTGCTCTGGGGACGGTCTTTGTGCACACGTGTTAGTACGTGATTCTAATGACTTCTCCAGGCTCAGCTCCTGTGAAGAGAATCACAGGCTATTTCAGGCTCCTGACGAGGATTGCCAACATGCTTTCCAGAAAGAGTGTGTTGACGCCAGCGGTGTGCGTGTGTGTCCGATCTGCTTCGCCCTCCCTGGCGCTGAGGGTTAGCATTTTAACTCTGTGCTAATTTGGTCGCAAGTTGTGTTTTTATATTTCTGTAACCGTTGGATCTTTTCAAGTGCATGGGCCATTTGTTCTTTGCTTTGAAGAGTCAACTTATCATCCGTCTTGATTTTTTTTAATCAGGTTTTTAGATTTTCTCTTTTTGATTTGGTTGTGCTTCTTATTTATAAGAATAGCAACACTTGGCCATTTTTGTGGCAAATATTTGTTATCCTTTCATTTTACTGTGTTTTTTGACCTACAAAGTTTTAAATTTTCACCTAATGAAGTCTGTTGACTTTTGTTTGTGGTTTCGTCCTTGATTCGGAAACTTCTTACACTAGTGTTTTCTTATTTGACCTATTTTAAACTTTTACGTCTCTTTAATACATTTGGAGTTTATTTCCGTGTAGGATGTGAAGAGAGGGTCTGTGCTTGTCCCCGGTACCCCCCTCCTTCCACTCATTAACCAGATACTTAGTTTTGCATCGTTTAGTAACAATGTTTCTCCCTCAATAACTTGCGACGCCACCTTTCCGTCTTTTTCATAACATGAGAGAAAGTTCCAGGGCCTGGATCTGACTGGCTTTTCTGTTGCATCGATTCTGTTGGCGGACGCTGGCAGTGTCTATGTTCATCGTTATGACTCTGTAGTACATGTGCGTCATGTGAGTGTTGGAACAAGTCTCAACTTAATGTTCTCAAAAAAACCTAACTTTTTATTTGGTCATTTTCTAGATAAGCTTTAAAATTTGGTCAGATTAAAAAAATAATTAACTAGGATTCCAATTGTAATCTTGTGGAATGCCTAGGTGGCTTTTAAGAGGATTAATGATTATCGAGTAAAATTCTTCTTGTCTGGGCTTGGCCCGGTGGTCCCTTAGAAGTCATTGTTGTAAACAAAGGAAAACAGTTGAGTTAGTAATTTCCAAGGTTTCTTTCCTCAATACTAATACCAACTGTTTTATATTAAAAGGAGCTTATTGATTTATGTAACAAAAGTTTCTGGCTTCAGGCAAGGCTTGATCAAGGAGTTGGTGTTACCAGGACCTAGTCTGTCTGTCTCTGTGTCTATCTGTCTGTCTCTGCCTGTCTGTGCCTGTATGTCTGTCTGTATCTGTCCTTCTTTTTTTTCCCCTGAGGAAGATTAGCCCTGAGCTAACATCTGCCAATCCTCCTCTTTTTGCTGAGGAAGACTGACCCTGAGCTAACATCGTGCCCATCTTCCTCCACTTTATATGTGGGATGCCTGCCACAGCATGGCTTGCCAAGCAGTGCCATGTCCTCACCTGGGATCTGAACTGGCGAACCCCACGCCGCCAAAGTAGAATGTTCACACTTAACCACTGCGCCACCGGGCCGGCCCAGTTTGTATCTGTCCTTGTCTCTATTTCTCTCCTTGTCTGTCTTTCCTTTGCTGCCCTCCATGTTGGCTGCATCACCAGACAGGGCAGTCTCCCTGCGTGACTGTAAGATGATGTAGCAGCTCCAGGACTTGGATCCTTTCTCACTCGAGTCCAGGGTGGAAGAGGGAAGAACTCCTGCCTCTCTGCACAAGTTTCCTGAAGTTTCACGGACTCCGACATGCTCTCCTCCAAACCAGCAGCTGGCCAGAATGATTGCAAGGCCCTGACTGGCCAGCGCCAGGTCACATGCCCCCTCTGGAGCTGGGCTGGAGTCCATCCTGGGGTCGAGTCAGTGGTGTGTGAAAGTTGGGGAAAACCGGCTTCCCGAGTGAAAGTTGAGTACTCTTTTGCAGAGGTTGAGTGCGCAGAGTCCAGCTTCCGCTATGGAGCGCGCGTCTACACTGAGTTCTGGCGCGTGCTGGAGCACTCCCAGGAAACGCCCCCTGGGAGAATGGGGGCAGGGGGACTGGTGGGGGAAGCTACCCGTGCCAGACTTTTCGGGAGAGGGAGTTACACTCAGGCCTGATCTCGGATCCTGTGGGTACTGATGCTTACATCTTGGAGGTGCAGCTCTTTCTTCGTCGGTGGTTGGAGGAGCATTAGGCCTCTGCGTCTCGCAGGTGAGGGCTTCGATCCCGGGGGTTCGGTTATGTCTGCTTTGGTGGATGTTCGTTACTCCAGAGAACCCAAAGCATGGGTAACCCACCAGAAAATGAAGACCCTCTGGCCAATTTTTGCCTCTTTAACGGCTGATTTCACGTAGGGGTGAAGCAGAGCAGACATTAATCATGTGAATGTTGCTGCAAAGCAAGATGCTGGTGGTTGGTCCGCAAGAAATCAGAACCTTTTAGGTTAAGGATGTGTGAGAGAGGAGGAAAAATGGGTGCTTTGAAGAAGGCAGGAAGTAGCAGTTAAAGCAGTAGGTCTAATGAAAGTGTGTCCCGTTGTCAAAAGCACACTTAATCTTCACGTTTCTTCTTGTCATTTGTGTTTCTCCATCCTGCCCTCTGTGGCCTTGGGTGGCATTTTGTGTTCCCGTGGGAGGTCTTGCCAAGCTTCTCAGTAAGTAAGTGGCTCTGTAGTGGAGTGGGCTCGAGAGATGCCTCTTGTCTGTTCAGGAATCTGATACCCTATTTGGGCCTCCATCCTGGCCCAGACTCCTGTGGGGTGTGTAATCGAGGTGAATACTTGTTTTGTTGGTTTTCAGGTCTATCCATTTAGAAGATTCCAAAGGTCTTCATTGCGGGCCTCGTTCTGCCCTCATGGGATCTTGGTGGAATCTTCAGCACCCACAAGTACCAGGTTGTTCCCTGCTCAAACAGAAGAGCTGCTGGTCACACCTCCATCAGCGGGTCATGTGGATAGAATAGGACAATATCTGTTAAGACTTTGTATCACTATCTACATTCATTCAGTGCACCAGTGTCCGTTATTGGATGTCACGGAGTCCTTGGTGGCCCTTGTAGAGGTTAGGTTCTCACCAGCATGGATGGTGAGAATCACCGATAGTTGGAATTAATCTTGAAAATCCCTTAGGAAGGTGCCATTGTGTAGATGCTCCTTTGTCCAGCAATGGAACAGATTGTTGTTTCTGAATCTGAACACCAGAGGAAGTGGCTGGCGGGTGTTTAAGAGCTCGGTTGTTTTAACACACACATACAGTCTTCGTTAAACCCGACAACCTCTCAGTTCGGCAGGAGCCTCATACTGGGAGACGCCTGTGGCTGTCAAGACTGCTGGGGAGCAGCCGTTCACACGTCCCTCTGGAGCACGTCCTGGTGCCCAGGCTCGATGAACGGAACTGTGGGGTGGCGCAGAGTACTGGCTTTATTTCTCTCTGTCTTTCCATGCAGGTCTAGTGTCTGTCATGCTTGCAGTGACCTATGCACATAGTGAACAGAGATAAGCTAAACGTGCATTTGATGTCGCTCTAGGGCGTGTGCCCACGTGGCCAGGGCCCTCGTCTGGGCTGTCACCGCGGCTTGTGCACAGAGCGCCAGAGTGGGTTTCCTGAGCGGCCCTTGCTGAGCCCTGAGCCCGTGCTTCTCCCGCTCTCCCCTTCTGCTCTTCATCTCTGTCACATGCCTGGAGTCTCCTTTTGCACCTGGCGATGTCGTCTGATGCCTCGTGACGAGTTTATTAATGGGGCCATGGGGACACGTGGGCTGAGGGACTCATGGGATGACAGGTTGTGGGGGGACTTTGACTAGATCCTGACTGTGACTCGTGCCCTCTCAGGGTGGTGATGTAGGGTCTGGAATTCTGGGAATGGAAGAAGCAGTTCTTTTGTTCCTTCATATAATCGCATACCCCATGTGCTGAAGGGAGGGTTTCTTGTGCTTCCTGGAAGCAAAGTCATCTTTTGAATACTGGTTCAGGCCCAGTGTTATCTACGTGGACGATGGTTTACCCTCTTTGAGAAACTGTCCCACGTCGCTGAGAACTGTCTGCGGCTGGAGGGGATGGTGTGGATGGGTTCACAAGGAGGGTCGCTGGTTGGTGTTCAAACACAGAGGTGCGTTGCTCCCGCAGTCACATTGTCACCATTTGTTGTTGTTGCTTAATTTGAAATGACGGTTTTGTGTTCTCAAAAGAGCAGTCACGTTTCTCCTTCCAGACTTGTTGTGTCAGTTTATTAGTGGATCTAATTACAATGTTTGTTCGATGAGGCCTCAGGTAGGACCCACCTAAGTCGTAATAGCACTGCTTTAAAAATAAGTCCGAAAGAGCATGTTTTTCCATATGATGATAGAGAACATTGAGTTTTTCTCCTACAAAAATTGCTCCTGAATGGTAAACTTAAATTGAAAAATGATGTTTCCCTTTTTTGTTGGACCCATCATGTGGTGGTTGAGAGCTGGGGCTCTGGAATCGGCCAGTCTAGAAGCCGAATCCTGGTGTTGCACCACATTAGCTGTGTGACCTTGGCCAAGTAGTGTCACGTGGCCAGCCTCAGTTTCACCGTCTGTCACATGGTGTAGTAAGAAGAGCTCCTCACGGGTTGGTGGGATACCTACACGTCTGTGATGTGCTGTGACAGTGTGTCATGCGCCTAGTTGGGTGGCCCCTCCCTCCCTAGAAACTGCCCCATCTGAGTGACTCTTATGATTACTTCGTTTTACTTCTTCACATCTGCTTGGGTTTTGAATTATATTTGAATTATAGTGACAACTTCTTGTTTCCTCTAGCAGAGGAGATGCTGACTTTTCCTGGTTATATTTAAGGGGAAAAATTCTCTAAACATATTTAAAAGTATAGTGCTTAAAGAAACTTAATTTGAGTCTTTTTTTTTTTTTTTTTTTTCCCTTTTTGACCAAACTCAAACCTGTGGTTGACGTTTGGCTTACGTTGCTGCCCCTCCTTCTCCTGGTTTATGGCAATTCTCACAGGCCTCGACTGATGAATTCTGAAACAAAAGTTGTTCCCGGCAGGAGCAGCGTCTATCTCTTTGGCAGGAAGCACACCTGCGTCGGCCGTTCTGGCATAGGCTGGTTTGGGTTTGATGGAATGTTCCAGGGAGGTGGGTCCGTTGGGGGACACGGAGTTTGTGCTGCAGGAGCTGGCCGTCTTGATGGACAGTAGAAGGGTTATGTGTTTGCACTTATCAGTCATTTGACCTCCAGCTAGTGATTTCCTTAAGCCTCAGTTTCCTCCTCTGTGAAACAGGGATCTTAACAACGGTTCCTTTGTAGAGTTTTTGTACAGTTTAAATAATCCACAAATGTAATTAACACAGAGCCTGGCCTGCAATAAGCACTCTGCAAATGTTGTTCTGCTTTTATTTATGTTATTAATTTCCTTGTAAAGCGCTAATGATGACTGAGAGGGTGTCTGCATGTGTTGACCTTGTCATTCCTTTTCTTGGAGTCTGTAATTTGGGCTGATATATATTAAAACTGAAATAAGTTTGACGGTGAAGTCAGGTGGCCCCCTTATTTCAGAGATGGGCATATCTCGGTGTTTCCAGGAACAACTAGTTTGCACAGGTTTTGACATATGACCTTGAATGGTCTGAGGAAGGGAGAGGATGCTGGTGGGAGGCAAAACTAATAATTAGTTACTAGTAATCTCCTCCTCCTTTTTGGGTGGGTCACAGCTGGGATGAATCTTTCGATCAAAAACGGGGCTAAGCTTGATCATTGATTGAGTCCTGGAGTCAAAGGGTAGCCTTTATGTATGACCAGCACAGAAGGGGCCAATTTTGTGGTATTCTGAGGAAGATGACCTGAGGTCCACAGAGGTTACTGTCAAAAGTAACAGCTTCAAAGGATCTGCTCAGGTCTGGGGTTGGGGCTGAGGATTGGGGACAGCTTCTCCAAAGAAGAAGAGATGTTGGAGCTCAGACCTGAAAGAGGAAGGCGTTTGCCTTCCATCACCAGGTTATCTAGTTGCCTGGTACGTGGAGAAGGCCTGAGGCAGGAGCGGGGAACAAGGTGATAAAGGAATGGAGAAGTGGCTGGGGTTGCTGGAGCTCAGAGAGTGAGGGGAACGGGATGGGCCCAGGGCACTGAGGACCTCAGAGGTCTCAGGAAAGGGTCTGATCTTTATTCTAAGAAAAATGGATAGCCTCTGAAGAGCCGTAACCAAGGGACTGAGGGATCAGATACGCATCTTAAATTTGTCACCTTCTCTGCCCTACAGAGAGAGAATTGACGAAGGCAAAGGCCGGTGTGGGGTGACCAGTTGGCTGCTGCCATGGTTATCCAAGCCAGAGAAGGTGGTGGGCACTGGGCATGGAGATAATGGGAATTAAAAGACGATCAAAGGATTTGGGAGATAGGTGGCGACAGGACCAGGAGTTCACGTCTTGCATTTTGGGATAGAAGTCTGTCTTTCTCAGACTGTATTCTTTCTTTAGTATTTTTGCCTTTACTTAATTTTCCTTTGGCCTGCACAGTCTGTTTCCTTCTCCTTTTCCCTGAAAATGATTCTGTGGGTAAAAATAAATATCTTCCAACCTAGACCAGCTTCTCTTCCAGATGAAGCAAATAAATGAGTGACTGAAATGAGCAGTGATTTGTAATGAGAAAGGAACCAGTGGTCCGTGATTGACACAGGTGCAGCGTTTCCTCCTAGAGAGCCGTCGGTTCTGTGTTCCATTTACAAAACGCACAGCAGGCCCGCATTTTGTAGTGGCATCACCCAGTGGAGCATTGCAATGTTGTTTAGTTTATTTTCAGCCTCAGTTAAGGTTGAAGAAGTCCCACTTCCAAGTGGTCTCCAGACGAGGTTTGCTTTTCTTTAGGCTGGGTTCCTTCCGTGGCATGCTCAGGAGGGGCTATAGGAATGTGTCTTAAAAAAGAAAACCAGCTGTGACGGCAGCCACATGCGTTTCCTATTCCAGCCCTGCAGCTGTGCAAGAGTGATAGCCAATCTAATTTTCATCCCAGAGAAAGGTCGGTGATCCACCGTGTGTTGTTTACCAGTGTGGGATTACCGTGGGAGCGAGGATAAAACCAGCATCCTCCCTCCACCGCGGCCCTCCTGCCTCCCCAGGCCAAGTCCTCATCGTCACGTGCTTGGATTGTCACAGCAGCCTCCTTTCTGGGCTCCCTGCCTCCACTCTGGCTGTGCCCGCCTGCCCTTCTGTTGAGTGTTCACTGCCACCAGGGTGAGACTTTGAAAGTAGAAGTCAGGTCATGTCACCCTTCGGCCTCTGGCCTCTTGGCTTCCCTTCATACTTAGGATACTGCATGGCCCTCGGTGCCCAACCTGATCTGGCCCTGGCCTCCTCCTCCTCTTTGTTTCCTACCACCATCCTGCCCAGATGCCTCCCCTTCTTCCTCCTCAGCATGTTTCTGTCTCAGGGCCCTTGCACTTGCTGTCCCTTTGGCTTGGAATGTTCTGCTTCCAGATCTTTGGATGGCTTTCTTCCCCTCTTCCTTGAGGTCTCTGCTGACATATCAGTTTATCAAGAGGCTGTCTAGAATAGCACCCCGACACAGCTTCATTTCTCCGTGCAGTTCACAGCAGTACTTGACATAAAAATAAATTTGTTTGTTGGCTTGTCTGAACATGTAAGCTCTTCGAGGGCCAGGCCTGTGTCTCTTGTGTTCTCTGCCAAATCCTGAGCCCAGACAGTGACTGGTACGCAGTACGCCCCGTGAATATTTGTGGAGTGAATGAATACGTTGAGGTCTGCGTGATCCCGTCTGTGAAAGGAAAGCAATGTTTCCAGCATCTGTTTTTGCTCAAGAGACCACTCCAAAGCTTAGTGGCTTCAAACAGCCACTGTTTTATTTGTTCACAGCTCTCTGAGGCAGGAATTCAGGCAGGACACAGCAGGGATGGTGTCTCTGCTGCATGTCATCTGAGGCCTCAGTTCCAGTGGCTCAAAGGACTGGAGGCTGTCTGGGCCAGCTCAGCTAAGGCCAGTGCGTCTGGGCCTCCATTCTGTCTGATGGCCGAGTTCCTCAGTTCTCCTTCACACGACATCTCCATGTGCCTCTCTTGAAAACTTGCTAGTGCCCCATTGGCTGGAGCAAGTCTCATGGCCAAGTCAGAGTCAGCGGGAAGTGACCGTGCCAGGGCGGGGATTCCAGGAGGCGTGGTTCATTGGAGCCACTGGTGTAACAGTCTGCCCCTGGCAGTGTAATGTGTACTGTATTCAGTATAATACCCTGAAGGGACGGGATTTTAGGACCACCCTGCTGGGTCAGAGTCTCTGCTTAACCGCTCTCCAGTGGGATGACTTTAGGTAAAGTCACCTAGTTTTTATGTGCCTCTGTTTTTCTAACCTGTAAATGGAGCAGAGGCTACTTCATTGGGTTGTTCTTAAGTTTGGAGAACGATATATGTACAAGTTCTTAGACTGCCTTCTGGTGCACAGTGAACACATATAAACTGCTGAGTGACCAACATCCACCTGTGTGCGGAGCTGTCCTGTCATCCATTTTCCCACTTCGTTCTTCACTCACTCTTCATTCATTTTGTTTATCAAATATTTATTAAATGCCTGCTGGGTGCCAGCCCTGTCGTCTGGGATACAGGAGAATCCCTTGAGGGTGGAGAAGGCAAAGCAAGAGGTCCAGGAGCATTCTCAGTGAAGTGGGACGTGAACTGGGTTGGGGAGCCCCAAGTGGGAGCCCCTTGTCGGGGCTCTGGCAGGGATGGTCAGGGAAGGCTTCTTGCAGCAAATAACAAAATCCTTGAAGGATAAGATGGCCCTAGGTTGGCAAAAGGTTCCAGGCAGATGGAAGAGCGTGTGCAAAGGCCTGGAGACAAGAGAACGCACGGGGGCTGGAGAAACTGAAAGAGTGGTTGTGGGAACACCCATGCCCACTCCCACTGGGAGACAGACCAGTGGTTTGTTCTTCTCAGTCCCTAGAGGTGAGGTGCCAGAGGAAGAGAGGTTGGTGAGAGGCCCGGGAGAGAAGGCACGGGTGGGAGCTGGGCAGGTGGCCTGTTGGTTCTCAAGTTGGAAGGGCCTGGCAGAAAGAAGAGGGTTTCCAGAAGGAATGAAAGTAGGTGTCAGTTGGCCAAGAGCTGGCCTGAAGTGAGGTTGAGCCAGTGGGCGGTTGGGGAGCTCATTCTGTGGGCTTGTGGTGCCTACTGGGTTGTGTCTTTGAGGTGCTGCCTGCTGACTTGCTGTGCTGGCCGTAGGCTCCTGAAGCGTCCACACAGAGCCTGACACACGTCCGTGGGTTGGGTTTTGGGAACAGGTCATCATTTCCATTCTGTAAGCCCTCACTCGTGTGTCAGAGATGAAAGGCAGGCAGGTCTGTGCACAGTTGGGGCATTGCACGGTAATTGACCCATCTGCAGCACGTGGGCGTGCAACAGGCGGAGAGATGGCTGGCTCAGGGCAGGCTCCCTGGAGAAGGTGATATCTGAGCTCGTACAGTAAGACAAACAGGAGTTTTCTGAAAGAGTCTTGTCTACATCTGGCGACACTGCCGACAGTTTGCTTCTTTTCCAGAAAAAGTCAGGGTCCCTCACAGTTGGCCTGGGTTGGTGCATGGACCACTGACCTGGGCGACTGCAGTTACTCAAGGACACTGTGGGGTGCTGAGGAAAATGGCACAATAAAGGGCTGCCGTTTCCCCTTCTCTGAGCCCCCTGAAGGCCCCTTACCGGATCTCTGGAGCCTTGCCCTCTGGGCCACATGCCATGGTCAAGACCACGCAGGGCCAGGAGCAGAGGCAGAAGTCGGACTGCCTGGGGTGGAGTCTTGGCTCTGCCGTTTACTGGCTTCCTGGCCTCGAGCACAATGCCTAACCTGCCTTTGTCTCAGTTTGCTCATCTGTGAAGTGGGGGCAATAACAGTTCCTGCCTCATGGAGCTTTTTAAATGAGATAATGTGTGGCAAGGATGTAGAACCGCAGTAAGGACTCAATAAGTGTAGTTGCTACTTTGGCCAGTTATATTACTAGGCCTCGATGGACTGCTATTTAGGATTTTTAATGGCCTAAACTTTATGATGCCGAAGCCATTAACTTATTTCTTTGAAAGAAAATTGCAGCATTTCCCCTGGCGCTGCTTATGGCCTTAAGTAATCTCTTTTCCAGCTCTTACCAGATGTTCCTCAAACCCATAAAGATTTCCAGGAACAGAAGTAAATGACAAAGAAAATTGTCTGCGAGCCACATCCTCAAACCTCGAAGTGTCAGATTTAAAGGAAAGTTTTACTCCTTCCCCTCCCCAGGTTCCAGAGCTTTTGAACTCCTGGTGTAGCTGGAACACTGGGAGCTGCCAGGAGGGTCTGGTCCAGGCTGCACGCCTGGTGACCTCATGGAATTTTCTCTGCAACTCTGGGCCATGGCCCGCCTCACCGCCAGCTGGCCTCTTGACCTCTTGGGAACTCAGTGGTCCTATCTCCAGAATGAGGGGATGTGCGTACTTGATAGGATTAATGAGAGAATTAAATGGGTTGAAGTACAGCGATTTGATCATAGTAAGTGCTCAGTAAATGCTCGCTGAAACAATAATGTAATGATCAGGCCGTTATTCATGATGGTTAACTCTCTCTGAACCCTGCTCACTTCCTGGCTCCTCCAGTGCCTTTTGCTTCTCACCTCCACCTCATCTGCCTTAGAATTGTCTCCTCCTGGCGCCGCAGCTGTGCCTCAGTCCCCAGGCGTCACGGGAAAGCTCCACTTCTCTGGCTCACACCTTGAAGAGGCAGCAGCCATCTGAGGGGCTCTGGGCGCCCAGCCACGCGGAGCCTTCACTGGGCCACCAGCTGCCTCTCCAAGTGGCACAGTGCCCACAGTGAGGGAGCAGCTGCCTCTTCCAGCTGTCTAATTGCTCATCAGATCCACTCCAGCACCAGCTTAACAAATTTTACTCCATCATCCCAAGCCATCTTTTTCACGATCTGGACAGCCAGCCTAGCAGTCAGGGTAGGGCAGCTTTGTGTGTTGAGTTTGAGGGATTTTCAGATTCAGATGGAAAAGCTGGTAGTGTTTGGGTCTCTAGGTCATCTCTGTGGGCCTGGCAATCCCAAAGGAATGGTCGCTGTTCGGCTCATTCATCAGACATCCTCTAACCCCTGCCAGGTGCCAGGCAGATCTTGAGATGAGGGATAAGATGGCGTGACACAGTCATCTGGGCCATAACCCATGAGTAACGGGGCATTTACCTTGATGTAGTAGCCCATTCGTTTATTTGTTCATTTGTTTTTTATTTTCATAAATATTCACTAGGTGTCTATGATGGGCCAGACACCCTTCTAGGCATCCGGGCCAGCAGTGAACAGAACAGATAAGTATTCTTGCCCTTGTGGAGTTATATTCTATTTAGGGGGAGATTGATGATAATCCACAAATACCATAGATAATGTATAGCATGTTGGAAGCTGATAGTTGCTATGGAAGAAAAGTACGAGTAGAGCAGGCCAAGGGGGGTCAGGGGTGTGGGGAGATTATGACTTTAAACGGGTGAGGACCAGCTTCATTGAGAAGGTGGCATTTGGAGGAAGGGAGAATGTTCCAGGCAGAGGGGGTGGCCTGGCAATGGCCTAGAGTGGGAGTGTGCCTGACGTGTCCCAAGAACATCAAGGAGGCAGCAAGGGGCAGAGTAGGAGGAGGTGAAATCACAGAAGCTTCCGGTGGGTCAGACCCTGCAGGGCCTTGTGAGCTGCTGTGAGGAGGCTGATGTTTTTTCTGTGTGCAGTGGGGAGGCCGCTGGGGGATTTTGAGAGAGAAGGGCTATTGCCTGACTTGATTTCAAGGCTTGCTTTGGCTGGTGCATGGAGACTAGAGTGTAGGGGCAGGGGCGGAGGCAGGGAGGAGAGTTAGAGGTTGTCACAGGAATCCAGGGGGATATGATGGCCGAGACCCGGGGTGGGGCAGTAAAAGTGGTGAGAAGCGGCCGGGCCCTGGCTTTATGTTGAAGCTGGAGCTGAAAGAATGTCCTGGAACGTGGGTTGTGAGGTGTGAGTGAGATCAGTAAAAGATGCCTGCAAGGTCTTTGGCCCAAGGAGCTAGAAGGATGGGGTTGCTGTTAACTGGGATGAGGTTGGCTTTGGATAGCGTAGGCTTTGTGGGGGCCCATTGGAGGTTCTGGTGTGGACATGCTGAATTCGAGATATCATGACATCTAAGAGGAGACAGGAAGGAGAAGTGTGTATCCAGGGCTGGAAATACAGACCCGGGAGGTGTGGACATACCAAGATACTTAAAGCCCGGTGAGTGGGAGAGAAAGAGTGTAGATGGATCAGGTCTGAGCCCCGGGGCCTCCTGCGTTGAGAGGATGTAGGAAGAAGGAGGAGGTAACAGCAAAGGAGATGGAGAAGGAGAGCCTGTGGGGGACGGGGGAAGCCAAGAGAAGAACATGCTCGAAGGAGGAGAGAGTGAGCAACTGTGTCAAATGCTGCTGATGGAGCGAACAAGATGAGGATAGCTGACCTTTGGATAGTCTAGTGGCAACCATTGGTGACGCTGACAAGAGCAGGTCAGTAGACTGGTGGGGTGAAGGCCTGATTGGAGGGCGTTGAAGAGAGATTAGGAGAAGAGATGCTGGGGACAGCAAGTGTAGACAGCTCTTTCAAGGAAGATGCCTGCAAATGAGAGCAAGGAAATGTGGCAATGAACAGCAGGGACATGGAGTGAGAGATTTTTTTAAAGACAGGACAATCAGCATTCACTCAACAGTTGTTTATGAAGCACCCGCTACCTGCCAGGTCTTGCGCTATCGTCTGACTTACACTGGGGAAAAAGACAGGGTTCCTGAGTACGTGAGACTTAAATCTGCTGGGGATCGTGATGGAAGAGGCAGGTGTAACCACTGGGCTTTCCACTTAGTTCCAGATGTGCGTAACGCCTACCTTCTTGCCTGCTCCCCTTGGGTTTATGGTACCTGAAACAGAGCACTTTCTCTTCCCACCTGACCTTCGGTCTCTCCCCGTCTCCACAGCTGTATTAGTTTCCTCTTGCTGCAGTAACAAATGGTCAGCACCTGAGTGGTTTAAAGCAATACAGATTTGTCATCTTACAGTTCTGGAGGTCAGAAGTCTGATGTGGATCCTGGGCTAAGATCGAGGTTCTGGCAGGATTGTGCTCCTTCCTGGACGCTCGAGGGGAGAATCCACTTCTTTGCTCATTCAGCTGTTGTGGAACCCAGTTCCGAGTGGTTGTCGGACTCAGGTCCCCATTTCTGTGCTGGCTCTCAGTAGGGGGCTGCCCATATCTCCTACAGGCCTCTCTCCAGTCCTGGCACATGGCACCTACATCTCAGAACCAGCAGTGGCCCATCCACTCCTCCTGCTTGAGATCTGACCCTCTCTTCTGCTGCATCTCTTCTGCCACCTCTCTCTCCTGTTTGCAGCCAGGGAAAGTTCTCTTCTTTTAAGGGCTCTTGTAATTAGATTGGGCCCGCTCAGGTAGTCCAAGATAATCTTCCCCATTTCAAGGTCCCTAATCCTCATCATATCTGCTGAAGTCCCTTTTTCTATGTACAGTGACATATTCACAGCTTCCCGGGGCTAGGTCATTTCAGGAGCCATCCTGCCTGCCACACCCAGCTCAGTTAGTGCCACCAGCTGGTTGTTCAGGCCGGAAATCTGGGAGTCATCCTTTGTTTCTCTGTACACTTCAGTTCCCATTCCAGTCCATCAGGAAGTCCTGTCAGCTCCCAAATGCATCTCGGAGACCACCGACCATTTCTGGCCGTCTCACAGCTCCGAAGCTGGGTCAGGCCTCCACCGCCTCCTGCCTGGAATGCTGTGCTAGCTCCCAGCTGGTCTCCTCTTTCAGTCCTGCTCCTCTGCAGTCCACACTTCACACAGCAACCAGAGTGATGTAAAAATAAGCAAGCAAACCCCATCCCACGACTTCCTGCCGAAAACCCTCCATTGGCTTTACCTGTTCATGAGAAGAATATGGACGAGTCTCCCCACGGCCTGCAAGGCCCTGTGTGATCCGGCTGCCGCCTGCCTTGCCATTTCCTTGTTTATTAGGCTTCAACTACACTGCTTTCTTCCTGTTCCTTGAGGAAGGCCCCTCGATTCCCTCTCACAGCGTTCACCATTCTCCCCTGTCTGATCTTCCCGTCTCCTCGGAGGGGCCTGATCCCCCTTGTATAGGGAGCCCCCCCAAGGCCTTTCTCCTGGTTTCTATTGTGCAGAGCACTTGTTACCATCAGAAATTATCCCCTTTATTTATTTGCTCATTTGCCACAGACCAGATGTAAGTGCTCAGAAGGCAGCAGCCTAGCATGTTCTGCTCCCCATGGGATCCAGAGCATCTGACCCGAAGCAGCCACTCACTGTTTATTTTCTGGGTGAAAAAGCAAGACTGCCGCATCAGAATTCTTTTTTGGAGAATGAGTTGTATTTCTAAAGAAAAAACACTTTCTTTAACTCTGCTCGCCACACTTCTGACACCAAATTTGTGGGGGTTTTTCCCCCCCACACCAACCAAATCTTCAACTTTCCAGACACCAACCTGGTGTCCTACAGTTTGGTTCAAGTCTGATACAGCCAGAGTTAGTGCAGACCCCATAGGTTAAGGGCTCAGTCCCACAAGACTGCCCCCATTTCAGATGCCAATCGCAAGTCCTGGTTACCACTGTACTTCTGACGAACTGGTTATAAATCAGAGAGTGGCCACAACCCCTCCTCAGATTCCATCATTTGCTAGAATGGCTCACAGAACTCAGGGAAGCATTTACTTATGTTTACCAGTTTATTATAAAGAACATTACAAAAGAAGGAGATGAACAGACCAATCAAGAAGTACATAGGCTAAGGTCTGGAAGGGTCCCGAGTGCAGAGTTCTGTCCCCATGGAGTTGAGGTGCACCACCCTCTTGGCACAGGGATGTGTTCACCAAACTAGAAGCCCTCCAAACCCCATGGTTTAGGGATTTCTATGGGGGCTTCATCACGTAGGCGTGATGGATCATTAACTTAATCTCCAGCCCCTCTCCCCTCCACCGAGGTTGGGAGTGGGGCTGGCAGTTCTAAGCTTCTGATCACCGCTTGGTCTTTCTGGTGACCACCCCCTATCTAGGAGCCACCAAGAGTCACCTCACGAGAAGAAAAGACACTTCTCTTACCTAAGCAGTTCCGAGGAATTTAGGAGCTCGGTGTCAGGAAGACCTGTATGTATTTCCTATTTCACTATGTCTCTGCCTTCCCATTTTATTAGCTGAGAGGAAGAAATGCTTTTCATCTGCCTGTGTTGTGTGGGACTCGTAAAGGTTTGGGAGTTAGTTCACACATCCGACATCTCCTGGGTTGGAGATGCCCAGTGTGAAGACAGTGGTGGTTTTGATCTAATACTCAGTCAGACACCCTAGAGGACTTCCAGCTTCCCTTGGGAAATTTCCTTGAATCTCAGTAGGAGGAGGACTTCTATCTCCTGTCATGATCTGACTGTAATAGTCAAGGGACTTTGTAAGCTGACAAGAGACATCCCATCAGCCACGAGGCAGAGCGATGGATTCAGCCCTCCGGCTCGGAACGTTCCATTCCTTCCCCAGGTTCCTCCTCCTCTCTCTTCTGTCCTGTTTCCTCCAGATCTTCCTTGCTTAGGGTTCTTAGATATAATTGAGATCTTCTGGGAAGTTGTCAGGGCTGCAGAACGTCTCTGTGGGCTTTTTGAAATAGCCTCTGGTTTGTCATCTATTATCATGTTGTTCTAAATATGTCAAGGTCTCTTTGTCATGTGGGAAGGAAGTGTAGTCAGCTTCCAGGTGTCTGGGGGAGTCTTTCAGAATACGGAGTTGTCATGGCTGGGCCACCAGGTCCTTCTGCCCCTTCTTTGCGAGGAGGCAGCGTGGGCTCAGTGGGTTGGTGGGGTCGCTGGCTGACGTGGAGCTCTGTGTGCCCTCTTTCAGCTTGAACAAGCCCTAATGGTGCTGGGGGTGGGGAGTGCCACAGGATGTCTCTGCCTTCGTCCCCCCAGCAGCCTTGATAAGAGCTGTGGTGGAGGGTGCCATATCTGGCAAGGCTCCTGGAACCCAAGAAGCAGGATGGGGCCAGCCCTGGAGGATTGCAGGTAGCTCCTGGAGAAGAGCTGTTGGATGTGGTTGTCCTCCTATTTCCTAGTGTCTTTGTCTGTAGGACATTTTGTCATTGCTCAATGCAGTGGTTCTCAAACTTAGGGTGTGCGTTGAAATTACCTCGAGTTTTTATTAAAATGCAGATTCCTGGCACTCCCCTCAGACCCACTGAATGAAGGTCTGGGACCCAGGGTCCGGGAACCTGCCTTTGAACGCTTCCCACTCCCATGCTGTCCCTCTCCAAGTGACTCTGATGAGGGTGGCCTGCAGTCCAGCCTTAGAGCCCCACCAATCTAGTGCACTCCCTGCCAGGGTGCCTGCCTCGTCCTCCAGCCCCTGCCCTCTGTCCCCATGCCAGCAGCCTTCTCCCCTGCGCCCGCTGCGGGGGCCTCTGTTCCTCCCGAGACCATCCCTTTTCCTTGTTCTTCTCTCTGTCCCCTTAGGAGGCAGCTGCCACGTGAAGCTTCTCCTGTGCCTCTGTGACCTCTTTCTTCTTTCCATTGTGACCTGACCCTGTGGCATTCTTTAGAATTCATAAGGGATGTGAGCTTTCAGTGTGATCTCTTTTCTAAACGAATCTTTTTTGCCCGCTTGAAATGTTAGCCTTCGCCGTGACCTTGAGTTTCAGAGATGAGGATTTTTCTCTTGCTGCCTGTGTTCTTGGCATCCCTGTTTCAGCCTTGACTCTGCTTTCCTGTGGGCTCCTGGAGCAGCGACAGATTTCGAATTTTCAGCGTTAATGGTGTGAGCTTTTTCTTTAACCCCTCCTCTTGAAGAATCCTCTTCCTTAATCTTGTGTGTGGCTGGCTTTCGTTGACTGGCTTTGTACTTCAGGCTTCAGGTTCGTGAGCGTCCTTGCACACTCTTTGAGGGATTTGCTGGTGGTGCCTGTGGGCTGGACAAATCGCTCTGCCCAGCCCTCCTGTGTCCCTCACATCCAGGATGTGTGTCCCTGCCCCTCAGCTTGCCAGGCCGGCCGCTGTAGGGCTTGTTGCAGCCTTCTGGGGTCTTTCCCCTTCGCTTGCTCGGTTGGGCTTTCTCTACCAGGCCGCCTGGGTGCAGTGGCTGTGCTGTGAGCTCGGGTTTGCACGTGGATTCTAGCTCTGCCTGACTCTTTGTCATGCTTCCTCTGGATCTTGTGGTTTACAAAATGAATGTTAGAACTGAAATGTCTTCTGCTTGGTTTCATCAATGAGGATGCTGAGGCCCGTGGAAGTGAGGTGGCTGTCAAAGGTCCCAGAATACTCTGTGGGAATCAGGGGTGGGGAGCATTTGTCAGCTATCAGATTTAAGCTGTGCCAAAGCAGGTGAGAGCACCGAACTTTAACCACTAGGACATCAGGGCTGGCTCTTCTGCTTTTTTGATAATAGCCCATCATAGTGCATATAAGGTGATATCTCATTGTGGTTTTGATTTGCATTTCCTTCATTCTTTTTCATGGCCAAATAATATTCCATTATATGGATATACCACACTTCGTTTATCCATTCATCAATAGACATTTCAGTTGTTTCTACTTTTTGGCTATTAGGAATAATACTGCTATGAATATTTGAATACAAGTTTTTGTATGGACATATGTTTTCAGTTCTCTTGGGTTTAACTTTATTAACAACAAACTTGTACTGATGTGTTACTTTTGAATTTGTAATTAAATGGGGCATAGAAAATAAGTGGTCACTTCTGTAATATCAAGGTTTCCTGACTCTTAGTGGGTTTTTCTTTTTTGGCATGTGGTACTGCGTGTGGGAAAAAGCCACCATCCTGGAGAATAGCCAGCCCAGTCTGTCTGAAGCAGGCTTTCCCTCTGGAGTCAAGATTCTCATCTGAGTCAGGCCACATGGATCTGGTCGAAGGGAGGGATTGGAGCTCCCGTAGAGCAGTGTAGTATGGTGTTTAGGCTCGGAGATGCGGCTCCCTCACTTGCAGAATGGGAAGGAGGATGAAATGTATCAGTGCATGTAAAGTGCTTACAGTAGTGCTGAGCACTTAGTAAGAATCCAGTAAATATTAGCGATCACTATTGTGTGTCTTGTCTTCTTGGAAAGTCACCCAATCCCTGAGTAGCTGTATGGGCCAAGTGAGAGAGCGGGCGTGCACACACCCTGGAGAGAATATGAGCTGTCTAGAAATATGATGGATTATCCTATGACTTGTTGGCTGGGGTGGGATTTATACCCTGTTTCTATTCCTTGATTTGCAGAAGTCTGGTGTGTGTACAATAGGGGCATAAAAATGTAAAAACAGATTTTTTTCTGCAGTGAATATGTCTTTCATAATTTGAGAAAATAAGCTTATCACTTAGATGGCATTCCAGTAAGAGTGGCACATGTTTGTTGACTGATTTTCACATTAAGTAGATACATTTAGATTCCAAGAGGCGGCGGTCTGCTAGTCAGGAGGTGTGGAGAATCTCATCTGTGCCCCGTCTGGTGCTGGGTGTTTTGTGGGTTCAGAGAAACATGACAGAGCCTAGGTAGCCAGTCGGGGTCACAGTCAGATGTCTTGTTAATTACCCCAACAACTGCCACCACCATCACCATGTATGGAGGATGCTTTCAGCCCCAGGCCTCTGCTGGTTGCCTCATCTCCGTCCTCGTGGAACCCTCCAGCGCTGCGCTCCAGGGTCAGTGTGGTGGCCTCTCCTTTACTGAGCAGGGACCGGGCGAGGGCAGCTGACTGCCTGGCAGAAAGTGACCGAGCTTGGATTTGAAGCTGGTCCATCTGACTCCAGCTCCTGGGCCTTTTGCGCTGTCGTGTCCCTCTCATTCCGTGGACACGTTTACTTTTCTAACTGCACCATGTCTAACCGCCTGTGGTGTGGCACCGAGTCCTGGGCTTGAGGCAGTTCAGAGGAATCCTCCACAGGGGCTTTTGAAATCCCAGGAGTCTCTTCTTCAGGGCAGGTAGTGCAGTGATTTCCCAAGGAAGGTTTTGATTCCTGTAGCCCAGGGATTACAGGCGAGCAATTTCTGCCTCTGATGTGTACAGCTTTGCTGCTTTCAGCATGAATTGCAAAAGGGACGCACACACTTGTTGTTCCAAATGATGGTTACCTACTGCTGCTTGTCTACTGCTCTCTGCACCCCAGGTTACCAAGGGCGACAGCTTGGGCATGCCCTTGTCCTTGCTCAGACAATCAGGGACACCCCTAGATGTTGTCCTTCCTCCCTGCCCCTTCCTGTCCCCCCTCCCACCAAAACAGAACCAGGCGACTCACAGCTCTGTAGAAGCATCTGTGTTTTGGAGTGTTGTTTTAAAAATAACATTTGGAGCCGTCCATGTCACCTCGTCGCGTTGCTGACAAGCTGACCCTTCGTGGACCTGTGGGGGTGCAGTTGGGCCCAGCATTCCGTTCAGCAAATGCTGGCACCGCTTGGCTCAGGGCGAGAATCACCCAGTCTGGCATGCCTAGCTGCATGTTTCCTTCCAGCAAAGGAAGCGGTTTTCACTGTCAAACTGCTTTTCACCCAGGGGGGGACACAGCTTTCGAGTTTCCAGCAGAGTCTCTGCTAGGCTGCATCACCGAGCAGGTGAAAATGTGGCTGGCAGAGGGTGCGATGACACTTCTGGTCTGATGCTGCAGTCATTCCCAGCTGCCCCTGTGCGTGTGTTACATATTTAGATGATCTCTTGGAGGAGAGATGTGGCCTCTAAACAGGTGAGCAGACTTCTCTGGAAAGACGTATAGGAGATGGAAACTTCTAGTGAAGAGGCTTTTTTTTAATTAAGATTATAATAGTTAACAACCTTGTGAAATTACAGTTGTACATCATTATTAGTCAAGTTGTAGGTACACCACTTCACCCCTAGTGCCCTCCCCCCACCTCCCCTTTCCCCTGGCAACCACTGATCAATTCTCTTTGTCCATATGTTATCTACCACCTATGAGTGGAGTCATACAGAGTTCGTCTTTCTCTGTCTGGCTTATTTCACTCAACATAATACCCTCAAGGTCCATCCATCTTGTTGTGAATGGGACAACTTTGTCAGATTCTTTTGAAGCTGATGTCGAAGAGTGTACTGCCATTGTATATATATACCACATCTTCTTTATCCAGTCATCAGTTGCTGGGCACTTAGGTTGGTTCCATGACTTGGCTATTGTGAATAATGCTGCGATGAACGTAGGGGTGCATGGAACTTCTGGAATTGCTGATTTCAGGTTCTTAGGATAGATACCCAGTAGTGGGATGGCTGGGTCATAAGGTATTTCTATTCTTAACTTTTTGAGGAGTCTCCATACTGTTTTCCATAGTGGCTGTACCAGTTTGCATTCCCACCAACAGTGTATGAGGGTTCCTTTTTCTCCACAGCCTCTCCAACATTTGTCACTCTTGGTTTTGGATATTTTTGCCATTCTAACAGGTGTAAGGTGATATCTTAGTGTAGTTTTGATTTGCATTTCCCTGATGATTAGTGATGATGAGCATCTTTTCATGTGTCTATTGGCCATCCGTATATCTTCTTTGGAGAAATGTCTGTTCATGTCCCCTGCCCATTTTGTAATTGGGTTGTTTGATTTTTTATTGTTGAGTTGTGTGATTTCTTTGTATATTATGGAGATTAACCCTTTGTCGGATAAATAACTTGTAAATATTTTTTCCCAATTAGTGGGCTGTTTTTTTTGTTTCAATCCTGTTTTCCCTTGCCTTGAAGAAGCTCTTTAGTCTGATGAAGTCCCATTTGTTTATTCTTTCTATTGTTTCCCTTATGTGAGGGGTTATGGTGTCCGAAAAGATTCTTTTGAAGCTGATGTCGAAGAGTGTACTGCCGATATTCTCTTCTAGAAGACTTATTGTTTCAGGCCTAATCTTTAGGTCTTTGATCCATTTTGAGTTTGTTTTAGTAAATGGTGAAAAAGAATGGTTGATTTTCATTCTTTTACATGTGGCTGTCCAGTGAAGAGCCTTTTTGATTTGAAAAAGAAGGCAGGCTCTCACTTTGCATTTGTCTGAAAAAAAAAGGTAATCATTAATGCTTGGAGTAAGAATATGAAGTAGTTCATATTCTTTGGTTGTTTAATCCTCACAAGAGATATTGTTATCCCATTTTACAGATGAGGAAACTGAGGCTCAGAGAAATGAAGTAATATGTCTAAGAACTCTCTAGTTATGACAGAGCCAAGATTTGAACCCAGGGACACCTTGTGTCACAGCCCACAATTCTGATCATATACAATTCCTCCTCTGTTATTAAAAACAATATCCGCCTCAATCCCATGGTTTCTGTCCTGTTTTGAGGGATGCAGATGAGTCTACTCTCTGTATGGGTTTCGTTGGTGTGGAGATCAACGCTAGGACACTCTCAGGGTGACGTTTTCATAGCGTGGCTGTCATGTGAGGCCCCTGCTTTTCACCAGGGAATCATCTATCTGTGAGGTGGTGGTTGGGTTTCTGTCAAGTTTGTGAAGAATTTGCTTTCACCTTTCTGCAGAGTTTTAAATTTATCATGTATCCATGCGTAGGCAGCTCAAAACACAAGCGTGTATGTTTACTCATGTAGGGAAGTGGGTTTCCTTTGGAGTTGTAGGACATGGCCTGGGAAGTCTGTTGCAAGTGGAAACTGGTCCCAACGTGGGGAGAAGGCTCCGGATGGTAGGGAAGCCGTGTGGTGAGTTGGGAAGAGCGTGGGGCCTTGAAATCAGGCAGGCTGCCCTTTGTATTGCTGGGTCCGTCATTACAGTTTTTGAAAATAACCCAGACCTCTCTTTCTCATCTCTGCAGTGGAGATGTGGAGCGATGGTATTTGGAGCCACAAGTGGATGGCAGCTCCGTGCCAATGGGGCTCAGGAAACAGGAGCTCCTTTGCCCCTTCATTGCTGCCTAGAGATGTTATGGGGTGGAGCCTGAAACCGTGGCCGGGTGGTGGAACTTCTCCCACACCAGTTGGGAGCAGCCATTCCTTTTCAATGCCAAGATCTCTTGTCTGTTTCACGCCACCTTCTTCAAGTATTATGTCCTGGCTTCTCATGGGAAACTCTAGGTTGAATAAAGACCACTCAGTTTTGGGGGACTCCCTTTCCCAAGGTTGAAATTAGCTGAGCAGCAGTCAGAGTTCGTCCGTTGCCCCATCCCTAAAAAGCTATAACATGTTGATTATTAAATCAGAAAGCCCTGACGGAAACTCTCCTGAGAGATGCCGAGACTTGCTGGCCTGGTGACCCCTGGTTTCGTGAGGCTGGAGCCATGTCGGGGCAGGGGGCAGTGGTGGTTTCCTCTGTCTGTGTCGTCACCGGGGCGGGAGAGATTCGCACCGCTTCCCTCTTTCGCCAGTTCTTAGCTTTGGGCCTCCTGAATGTCTGCTGGACAAAGGCCTGAGCGAGGGAGGGGGCGCATCTCAGCGCTTGGCTGGCTGGGCTGGGGCAGGCAGCACCTTGTGGGGGAAGGAACCGGGCCTGGGTTTAATTCCTGATTCTGTCATTTGATAGCTGTCTGACCTTGGGCAAATTGCTTAACCCCTCGGAAACTATTTTCCTGGGGTTAATAATATCTGCCTTGCACGTTTATTGTGAGAACAGGAAATAATAAAGTGCTTCATCGTGTGCCCGGCGAGTAAGAACCACAGCTAAACGCTGACCCCGGCAGTAACGGCCTGTGTCCTCCTGGCCACACCGGGCCGAGTGCCTGGCCTGCATCGTGGTGTTTCACCTGTGGCTCTTTGGGGTTGGGGCCGCTGTTATGCCTATTTTACAGCAAGAGGAAACTGAGCTTTCAAAGTTCGAATGTTCTCTCCTAGTCCTTTGGTTTTTATCATCTTTATGCTATTGACTCCTAATTTTATATCTGCAGCCTTCATCCCTCCCCTAAACTCCAGACTCGTGTGCTGCTGCGTTTGTGATATTTTTTCTCAGATGGCTAATGGTTGTCTCAGACTTGACTTGTCTGAACCCCAATCTCCTGGTGGTCACTCACCTCTTCCCCCCAGCACCCGCTCCTTCCCCAGTCTTCCCCTGCTCAGTGAAGTGACAGCTCCATTCTTCCAGGTTCCTCAGGCCAAAAATCTTAGTGTTAGCTTGACTTCTCTTTTTATCCAAACCCCACATGAAATCTATCAGCAAGTCTTACTGACCATTTTTCCTTGTCTTCTTCTGCTCCTTGTCAGACTCATTGTTGTCACCATGGTCCAGGCTGGCATCATCACCTCTTGCCTAGACCACGGACGTAGCATCTGAACTAGCTATGTCCATTGGGTTCTCTGGGGAGAAGATGCTAGTTCCAAGTTGGGAGTGCAGGAGGTGTGCTGGGGGGGAGGCCTGTGAAGGGCATGGGCAAGCAGCATTGGGCAGCGAGAGCCTCAGACCTGGATGCAGATCTGGCAAAGTGTCGCCCACCCAACCCAGCGGGGAGCTCGGTGTAAAGATTCCTGCATTGGGCAGAAACCCCTCTCTGTGCTCAGCCATTGGCTAGGGCTGCCCAGGAGGAGCAGCACATTTGGAAAGTGCTGGAGCTGGAGGTTGTCAGCTAACTGCACTCTTTGCAGAGAATGGCCCGTTCTTCCTTGAAGGGAGGCCTGAGCAGGTCACCTCCCTGGCTGCTACACCTACCCTCCGAGCCTCCTCACTTACCCCTTCATATAGCTGGTAGAATGAGCTTTAGAAAAATAAGCCTGATCAGGGCTGGCCTGGTGGCACAGCGGTTAAGTGCACACATTCCACTTTGGTGACCTGGGGTTTGCCGGTTCAAATCCCGGGTGCGGACATGGCACTGCTCGGCAACCCATGCTGTGGCAGGCATCCCACATATAAAGTAGAGGAAGATGGGCACGGATGTGAGCTCAGGGCCAGTCTTCCTCAGTAAAAAGAGAAGGATTGGCAGCAGATGTTAGCTCAGGGCTAATCTTCCTCCAAAAAAAAAAAAAATAAGCTTGATCATCCCACCTTTTGTTTAGAATCTTCCAGGGGCTTCTCATTTTGCTCAGAATAAAATACTGTAGCCTGCAAACCCCTGCCATCTCCTCTGTGGTCTCATTTCCTGTTGATCTCTCCCTCATCCATTATGCTTTAGCCACACTGGCTTCCTTGCCATTCCTGAAACACGTTAGGCCTATGCCTACATCAGGGCCTTTGCACTTGCTGTTCCCAGGAATGCTCTCCCCCAGGGCTTGCGTGGCTCCCTCCCCCACTTTGTTCTAATCTCTGCTCAGATGATGTCTCCCTAGTGAGGCCCTTCCTCCCACTGTATTTAATTAGGACTCTTCTACCATCATTTTCTCATGCTTTAACCCTCCCTTAGCACTTCCCACAGCTGACATATTAGTCACTTCTTTATTTTCTCCATCCCCCTGCTTGAGTGTAAGCTTCATATTGGCATTCACCTTTTTTCCCCTTAATACGTCCTTGTATCTCTAGCCTGGTATGTAATGAATCTTCAGTAGCTAGTTGTTGAATGAATAAATGAAACACTTGCCCTGGGGTCACTCACTGGTGAGTGGTGGGGCTAGACTTTGGCACCTGGTATCTTTCTGATTGCAGAGCTCTCAGTGTCCTGTTCCCCATGCTCTCCCCTTGCCACAGCGAGCACTTGGCAAACAGTGGATGCTGTTATTACAAAGACCACTTCCTTTGCTGGAACAACTGTCAGTACCTGCTGTCTTGCAGGGATCTTTGTCACCTAGCCCAGGAGGAACCTTTCTCCTTCAGAACCTTAAAGTGTCCCAGATTTCCCATCACACCAAACCTGGCCTGCTGTTCCAGGACCTGGCACACCTCCTTTTGCCCATTAGAATGTTCAAGGGAGTCATCTCTGAATTTAAAATGGTTCTTTATCCTCTTCCGCCGCCAGCATCTCACATTGTTTGCATCTGGGGTCATGCTAAGCTTGTTCAAATTCAAAGCAACACAGTAACCTTATCATACTGTTTGCCATGCTGCTCTCCAAGGTATTTGAAGTTTTGCTTAAAATAATTTGGGCAGAACCCCATGTGTTCTCTGGTGCCTGCTGGCGAGACCTGCATATTGTCTGCTTGTTTTAGATGATTTATCACAGACACCTCCGAAAGGAATGGCAGGCTGCAAGGAGGTGGAAAACTGTCGTGTTCTCTGAGTTTAAATGACCTGCTAATGGCGCTGACTAACCCACAGATTTCCTGGAACATGAAAGATCATTCTGATTGAAAGCAAATATCTTCATGCTTCTACCAAACACGTTTCAGTGTCTATTTGGATTTAAAAAGAGAAGGCTTATTGTTTTTGCCAAATTTTTCCATTTGGAGTTGAATTTGAATTTCTGTAGTTATGCCATCGTGAGAATACAAGGAAAATTGCTGCAAGTAAACAGAGTGGGTTTTGCTACGAATAATGCAGGTATAAGCTAGGGTGAATGGGTTAAGGGGGCATCCTGTGCTAGACAAAGGATGTAGACGTCTTCGCCTTCAGCATGAACTTAACGTGGCTGGACTGAGCTCTGGATGGGGGCTCCCGTGAGAGGATGCACTTGAAGATGCTTTGTAACCTGCGAAGTGCTACATAAGATGAAGCAAAATTATTATTTTATTTTTATGAGAACCCCATGTGTACGGATGCAGCTCTCAAATTTTGTTAGCACATTAAATACAGCTCTTCCTTCTTTTGTGCTTTTGGACCTGTCTTTATGTTTTGGCTTTTCAGTGCAGCTTATTTTAATTTTGGAGAAGAGACTTACCTAACGATGTAGATGAACGTTTCTTTCCGTCTTGTTGGGTACCAGCAGCTGCCCTCTTCTTGCAGTCCTTGAGCAGGGCAGAAGGTAAAGTTCTGAACACGGTCAAAGCAGCTCAAAATGTGGATTGAAATGGTTAATAATTAAATTTTAGGTTTAAGATTGCAGTGCTAACCAATGTTTTCAAGCCTTGTGTTCTTGAATTCAGAGTGAGCTATTGACACTAAAAGGAGAAGTATGCTTTTTTCCTGGGCTATTAAATTGTCTTTAGCGGCCAGCCCAGTGGCGCAGCGGTTAAGCTCACACATTCCACTTTGGTGACCTGGGGTTCACTGGTTGGGATCCCAGGTGCTTACCAAGCCATGCTGTGGCAGGCATCCCACATATAAAATAGAGGAAGATGGGCACGATGTTAGCTCAGGGCCAGTCTTCCTCGGCAAAGAGAGAAGGATTGGCAGCAGATGTTAGCTCAGGGCCAATCTTCCTCCAAAAAAAGAAAAAAAAGAGGTCTTTATTTCCATTCCAAAACTAATAGATCAGTCTCAGGAAATATGTACCTTAAAACAAACTTTTGCTTTGATCAATCGTGAGTGTTAGTATTTATTTATATTTGACTTTCAGAATTCCATCACAATTGATCATCTCCAAGTTGATTTGTTCATTGGGGCATGTGCAGAGAGTATGGAGTCGGGGTGTAACTTGTTATTTTTGGCTCTCAATTGACTTGATGTTACTCAGGCTTTTATTGTGCTGCCTTCCTTGAAAACCCAAATGTTCTCTTGCTCCCAAGGCAGGTGAAATCTTCTTGACTTGAAAATGAACAAATCATATGTGCTTGTATAAACTTAGTCTAATGGGATGACTGACTTCCTGTGCCTTGCCGCATATTCACCTTGCCAGTAGAGAGGAGGAAAGTGTCTGATCAATTAAATGGCTCCCTTCACTTTTCTAATATTAATCCCTGAGCTATAGAGATATAGTGGCCAAATTCATGTCTTAGTTTCCCTTATTATAAATGTCATCCATGTGGAGCCATATCACTATCCCCATAACTCCAGGGTCTAACTCAGTCTTACTCAGAGTAGTCTCTGCACAAGTACCTGTTGAATGATTGAAGGTGCTGTATTGGTTGTCTATTGCTGTGTAACAAATTACCTCCAAACTTAGCAGCTTAAAACAGTAAGCATTTACTTCCTTCAGTTTGTGTAGGATAGGAATCCAGGCGTGGCTTAGCCATTGCTCTGGCTCGGGTCTCTTATGCGGCTGCAGCTGTCCTCTCAAGGCTTGACTAGGGGAGGATCCGAGTCCACTCCCGTGGCTTGGTGGCAGACCCCAGGTCCTTACTGCCTGTTGATTGGCTATATCATTTCCTTGTCTTCTGGGTCTCTCCATAAGGCCGCTTACAAGATGGCAGCTGGATTTCCTCAGAGTGAGTGAGAGAGGGCACCCAAGACAGAAGCCAGTGTTTTTATAACGTAATCGCGGAAGTGACAGAATGCCATATTCTGTTCCTTAGAGGTGAGTCAGTAAGTCTAGCCCACACTCAAGGGGTGGCGATTATATAAGAATGTGAGTACCGGGAGGGAGGGATCACTGCGGGCCATCTTAGATGCTGTCTACTAACGAGATAAGTATGATATAGTTGTGATTAGTTGTTTATTATATTATTTAATACATGAGATCGAAGTTTCTGGCGTCCTTGTTAAAGCTGCAGGAGCTGAACCAGGACAGCAGGAGGTCAGATAGTTCCAGGGGAAGGTTGACTGGCTCGTTTCTAAGAGACTTTCTATAAATAAATGACTGTCCAAGGTCTGTCTCCCCAGTCTTGAAGGTTGAAAAGCTTATTTATGCATCGGCTTCCCCCGGCGCAGAAGATTGCTGATTCCTCTTAAGTATACCTACAGAGGGCCTGGTGCCTGAGGACAGAAGGCCAGCCCTTGATTTCTAATGGGATGTGCAGACATCAAGCAGGTTGGATGTCTTCCCGATCAGCGGGATCTCTCTGTGGAGGGAAGCAGCTTAGGTCAGGCAGAGACCAGAAGGTCGTGTGGGAAAGCACAGAGTGCGAACGTGGGTTACCTGTCTGTTACACCTGAGATGTGTACCCGCTCCCGGCTTCACCAACCAGCTACATCCTACGTCATGATGGGGCGCCTGCCCTGCTCTAATGGGGGCTACTATCTTATCGAAGTCTCGTTTCTAAGTGCAGCCTCCTCTCAAGTTCTGTTTCTTTTTTTAAAATCAAATGTTTTTTTTTAAATGAAAATTTTGCAGATAACCTTATTATAAAAGACCTGATGATTCTAGCCACCACTCTCCCCCATTGCCTACTCCCCACAAGCACGTGCTTCAGACTTTTTAACCGACTCTTTTCATAGTTACCTTGGTACCTCTGCGTAACATGTGTCTATTGCCACTTGTTGGTTTCTCAGTTGTAGGTGTTATTTATTGATTTCTCACCGTGGAAGATGAAGAGCAGCTGTCTTTGATCCCCCCACCCCCGTGAAGCGCAAACACACACCCCTCCATCTGTCATATAATCTAGCACAGCATATTGTCAGTTTGGTTTGGTCGGTGGTTCAAGATTACGTTATTATGACTCTGAAAATGCTGTCTGCAGTTGAACCTCGAAGTACATGATCATTATTTTTGCACAACTTTTTTATTTCTTTTGAGTTAATGCTTATCTTTTTTAAAAAAAATGTGTTGGTCTTCTGTATACTTATCCTCATTCAACTCCAGATGCTCCCTCAGTGATGTAAATCTCGTCAGTAGGCTCAAACGCTTTAGCTGTCGGTGTCACCCTGAGACAGTCTCTCCTGGAGTCCTCTGAGCTGCTGTACGGGAAGAAGCCTGCCTGCTCGGGGGGCCTCCACCTTCCAGGTCACTCCTTCCCCTCTTCCTCCTCCTTTACTGAGACATAATTCATATACCGTACAATTCACCCTATTATAGTGCACAATTCAGTGGTTTTGGCACATTCACAAAGTTGTGCAACCATCACTGCTATCTAATTACAGGACATTTTTATTGCCGCCAAAAAGAAACCTTGTACCCATTTGCATTCACTCCCACCCCTCCTTCCTCCTACCTCCTACCTCCTACCTCCTACCTCCTACCCGCTACCCGCTTGAAGCCAGTATGTATTCTGGACATTTCAGGGAATCAGGCAATATGGGGCCTTTTGTATCTGGCTTGTTTCACTTAGCATGATGTTTTCAAGGTTCATCCATGTTGGAGTGTGTCTCAATACTTCATTCCTTTTCATGGCTGAATAATATCCCATTGTATGGACACACCACATTTTGTTTATTCGTTCATCTGTGATGGTCACGTGGGTTTCTTTCACTTTTTGGTTATTATGAGTAATTTTCTTACTTACTTTTGTGTTGGATCCCCTGTTTCCTGGAATCTCTGTTTTCCTCTTCCTAGATTTCTTTCTTTGATGGGAGGTAAAACTTTTGAGAGGTTGCGTGTCTGAAAACGTCTTTACCTACTTCTCACATGGTTTGGTTTGCTATATAATTCTAGGTTGGAAATAATTCCCCTCAGGATGTTGATGGTATCACTTCATTGTTTTCTAGCTTACGGTGTTACTGTTTAGAAATCCTATGCCATTACTAATTTTCTATCCTTTATCAAAGTTCTGCTTCCGCTGTGGAAGTTTGTAGCTTCTTCTCTTTGTCCCCTGTGTTCTAACATTTCACTGTGAGGTACGTGAGCATGACTCTCGTCCCATCCTTTGTGCCCGGTGTTCACTGAGCTCTTCTATCTTAATACTCATGTCTGTTGATTCTGGGACATTTCTTGAATTATATCTTTGATTTCTTCCCCTCTGTATTATCCTTTTTTTCCCTTTCCTGAGCTCTTCTCATTTGGTAACTGTCCATATTATTTCTGTTTTCCATTTTGTTATCCTTTGGCTCTATTTTCTGGAAATTTTCTTACCTTCTATCCTTTATATCTAGTGTTCCATTTCTGCTGTTATAGTTTTACTTTCCAAAAGTGCTCTTTTGCTCTCTGTGTTCTTGTTTCTTCCTTTTAACTATCTTCCAATTCTTGTTTCTCAATGACACCATCTTCTCTCTCTCTGGGAATATTACCGATGGTTTGCTTTTGAAGTATTCTTTTCCCTAAGTTGTGTCTGTTTCCTGAGTTGTTTTTCTGTCTGTTTATTCTGGTTTCTATCTTTCATTTTAGGAGCTTGTCACAAGTGTAAGGTAATTTCTGGCTATCTACTCAGATGTAGGAGTGGGGTACTAAAAAGCAGGTTAAAAATCCTATGATTGTTTCTTGATGGGGTGACCTGGCTATGCCATTTCACTGGAGAGCCCCCAGGTCGGTCTCTTCAGGTCTTTTCTCTCCAGCTGGTTAGACTCCCAGGAAGATGCTTTCTGTTCCCTTGCTCAGAGGCCTCTGTTGGCTGCCTCCTGTTCTGGGAATGGGCAGGGAGGGGAGGGAAGAAGAATGGAAGAACCTCAAAAGTTCAGCATGCGTTATTTCTCTCCCTCTCCATTTTCAGTAAGATGCCCCCACCTTCAACTCAGTCCAGACCTGCTGTTTTACCTTTTCCAGAGAATAAACCCCTAGTCTTCTGCTAATTGCTTCTTAAAACCCACTTTGACCCTTCTTGTGACTTTTAGCCCCATGTTCACTTCCACTTCCAGAAGTGCCTCTAAACTAGCGATTTTTCAGCCTTTGGTGAGTTGTTCCATTTTCATGTATTTGGGTGTTGCCCACTTGCCACTAAGAAGGGAATTTTCTCAGGTCTGTCAAGTTACTTCCCACTTATCTACCTGCTTCTCAGCTTCTAAAATTTTGTCGTTTTATTTTCTCTTTTTCCTTAAGGGTGACGCCTTTAGAAAGAATTTCTTTAAATTGTTATTTTAATCAGATTCTGAGAAGATGTGACTGTAAATTAATGTGTTCAGTCTGTCAACTTTAGCTGGAAGTACTTTAAATTTTTTCTATTCCCTATTTCAAGTTACAGATTGTTATTGGACCACTCCCTATGTAGTGGCTGGAACTGTAGTCACCACTGGGATGGAAACAATTTAGAGTTCCATTCCAGCAAGTTCTGTCTTGTCACTCAGGGACCTTGCTGCCTCTGCAGGCTCTAAGCAGTTGTGGCCTGAAGGAGGTCTAGCGACGGGCTGAAGATGGAGCCATGGGGTCCATTCAGGCTCAGCGACTCTCTCTCTCTCTCTCTTTTTTTTTTTTTTTTTGTTGCTGAGGAAGATTAGCCCTGAGCTAACATCCATGCCAGTCTTCCTGTACTTTATATGTGGGTTGCCGCCACAGTGTGGCTGATGAGTGGTGTAAGTCCACGCCCGGGATCCAAACCCCTGAGCCCGGGCCACTGAAGCAGAGTGTACTGAACTTAACCCCTACGCCATGAGGCTGGCCCCTTAGAGACTCCCAGTTTTGCTCATTCTTTCCCCACTTTGACTTTCTCCCTCAGTGTCACTCCCTTTTACCCTGTCCCCTGTCTCTCACATTCCTTGTTTAGCCTCATTACCATCTCATCACAGTTGATTGAAGTGTCTTCCAAAACACACAGGAAACAGAATCTGCATAGTTGATGCTTGTTTCAGACTTGGGGCTAATTCATATTCTTAATACATATATGGATTCTTAACCGCTGGTGCAGGAGTTCCTTCTTGCTCTCGTTCTACTTTTCTTGGAATTTTCTGGCTCATTAACAGTTTTTGTTTATTTACTCTTCTCTACAAAGCGAGCATATATGGATATATACCTAAAAGTAGAAACAGTGCCTATTGATGTCTGCTGTGCAGAGTCTTGTGCTGATCCCGGAGCCAATTGCTTTTTAAGATGTCATTGCATTGTTGTGCATTGGTTTTAGAGTTTTTCCAGAGGCTGCCTTGCTTTCACTCTAAGTATGGTTTATAAAAGCCAATTCTTACTGGTTCTACCTGTAATCTGAGCCCCACTGCCATTTCACATTGGGCTGTAGGCAGGCACTACCTCACTGGAAAACTTTTTGTAGGAGAAAAAGAAGTTTGACACATATAAAAGATGCGAGTGTAGGCTCTATGTCTTGCCACTGTGTTGTCTGTTTTCCCCTGGAACAGAAGGTAGTGACGAGATTATTCCCCAGACTCATGTGCGTCTGTCTCTATGGCAGTTCTCCCATTTCTAAATACAGCGTACCATTCACTTTATTGTACTTGGGTGAAAATGTTGCAGTGTTGAAGTAATTAGTAATTGTGATTCTTTTAAAAGAGCTTTCTCTCTAGAGAAGCCGTTTGGAGAAGAAGAAATATTTTTTTTACCGGGAGAATAAGTTTTGACCACTGTTAAAATATTTATGGAGTGTCTTTCTTTTCTTAAAGTTGTACCGAATCTTTGGAATGTTGATGGAGAAGTTACCGTCACTGAGCAGAAGCCGGGAGAAGTCGCTGAGGAACTAGCAAGCTCCTATGAAAGAAAGCTCATCGAGGTAAGGCTGGCAGAGTCTGTGCGTTTATTACTGATGTTGGCTACTCCGGAACTTTCCAGAAACATGCCCAGCCTATTAAAACAGAGGTTAATAAAACAGCCGATGAAACATGTTCTGCCCTCCCAAACAAACAAAACACAAAGTGGGAAAACCACTGCACTTGGTAAAGAAAAGTAAGAGCTGGTTCTTGAAAAATATCATTTAATTAGAACTTTGGGCATCGATGGCAAGGAAATAAGAGAGAACACATAAATACGTAATGTTAAAAATGAGAAAGCAACTGTACCCTTGGATTTGGAGCAGATTGAAAACAGGAGAGACTATCATGTACAACTTTGTGCTGGTAAATGTGAAAATACGAATGAGATGGACTGTTTTCTAGGGTAATGTTTATTATCCACGTTAATTGAAGATGAGGCCGACTGCCTGAAGGGCACCCAGAAACGTGCAGGAGCAGCTTGTAAAACTAATTAAAGAGCTGCTTCCCTAGATGCTCGTAAGCCTGGATGGTCTCAGGCTGATTTCCAGGAAACCCTTCAACATATGCACAGAAAGCCCTTTGCTGTTTGTATTTCCTTAAAACATTACGTCTAGAGCTGTACCTGTATCTCTATCTTTCTATCTTGGTTCAAGTGTGCATTACTCTGGTACAAAAAAACCTGGCAAAGGGAGCCTAAAGAACAAAACCGTAGACTAGTCTCCTTTGCGCATAGATGTATAAAAATTTTAGAAAGATGTTACCTAATCAATTTCAGCCACATGTTAAAGGAACAATCCACCTAAAAGTAGGTTTATTTAGGTTTTCAAGGATGGCTTATTGTTAGGATATTCATCAAGTCAGCTCATTAGTAGATCAAAGGAGAAAAACCAGAAATTGATCTTGATAGGTACAAAAACGTTAGTTTGATGACATTCATCATTGATATCTGATAAAGGTATTCCTGATAAGTTAAGAATAAAGGTACTTCTTGGACAAAGTCTTTTTTATCAGAATCCATTAATTATCACCATACTCAATGGTAAAGCTGGGAGGCTAATTTTTCGATTAGGTAACTAATATATAAAGTGTATGTGGGTGTGTGTATATGTTGTGGTCACGTGGTGGTAGTATTTATTACAAGCCACAGATGTTTGTATACATAAATACATATAAGTATGCAACTGTACTTTCAGTACGTTCTAAATCTTCCACGGTGACTAAGTTTTACTTTGGGAGTCAGAGAAACACCCACCATTGCCATGGAGACATGCCCGATCTAGAGGTGGGTTTCAGAGGCAGGGCCTTTGAGGAGGACCCCTGAGCTCATTCCTGGCTCAGGCTGACAACCCTGTGGTCTGTTCCATCTGTTTCTAACTGAACTCTAAAGAAGGGAGGTGACTTTAGAAACAACTTGAATTCTGACTCCAGAGAGCTCAAGAGAAGGCAAGCCAGGGTCTTGGCAACACAGGCTGGTGAGTGAAGGGTTAAAATCCAGGATGGAAGGGACTGGGGAGACTGTCCCCAAAGGGCCTCTCCCCACAACTGTGTCCCTCCTTGGAGCCTCATGGGGGGTTGTGTGGCATGAGATCAGAGTTGGCTGATGGCAGTGCCAGGGTGCTGGGCTGTCAGTCCATTCCCAGAAAGCCTGGGTGGAGAGGGGAACAGAGAGCGAACAGGCCTCTTACCCTCAGAATTGTGACAACCTGTGTGTGTGTCTCCCCTGGGACTCCGAGTCCCTGGAAGGCAGAGACTGTCCTTTTCACCTCTGTATCGTCAGCTACCGCTTATTGGCAAACAGTAAATGCTGAATAACCCTTGAACGCAAGTATTTTTTAAGTTCTCTGAGGACAGGGATGTCTCCGGTTTGTTGAATAAATGAAGGCTGATGAGCCAGGTGGATAAAAGGGTTCTTAGTAGAGTGGAAGTGGGTGAAGCTTCTGTTCCTTCAGGGGAACCAGGGCGAGGCATTGGGTTGTAAGGACTGCATCAGACCTGCACAGGTGAGAAACTGGGGCTCATCTGCATGCTGAGCAAGGGGCCCGGGGCAGCCACCTCAATGTAGGCTCCTCCAGCTGGAAGCCTGACATGCTTTCAGTAGCTCCAGCTCAGAGGGGCTCGTGAAGGCAGCGACGGGCTTCTTAACCCACCGAACAAAGCACCGTAGTTCATTTGTGGGCCGGGTGCTTGGTCGGTTGGTTCATTCGGTGACTATTGGGCACCTCCTTTCTGCATAGGGAAGAGCAAGAACAAAGGGCCTGCACAGGGAAGAGTTGGCAGTTTGGAGGACCAGAAAGGAGACCCATGGGTCTGGAACAGAGCGGATGAGGGGAGAGAGGTGGCACTGTGGCTGGAGAGGTTGGCAAGCCAGATGGCATCTTGGAGGCCATGTTGTGGCTGTGTCACCACCCGCTTTGGCTGTGAGAGAGTCTCACCATCTCACTGCGCTGACCCCAGCCGTGTGTGCCGGGAAGATTGTGTGATGTGGAGTGATTGTCGGGTCCACTTGTCTCATTGCTCTTGTTAGCTGCGAGAAAGTTAAGTGTTGACCTGGCCCATCAGAGGGAGCGGTAGTTGGGGTGTGAAGATTTCTCTTCCAGCCTTAAGCCTCCTGTCTCATCCTTCTGTGATTCCCTTACTCCGGGAGCAGTGGAGTTGATGGCTGTAATCGTGAGCTGAGAGAGATGTGGGATTGAAGCTGGGACGGTCCTCCAATGGCATTCACTACCCCAGATTGATTTTCTTTCTTCTTTTGGTTGCCAAGTGAGCTTCTGTCAGTGATCTTTCATCTGTGAATAGCATTAGCATTTCATTACACCAAGACTTCTGCTGAACCCTTCATGTTGGCATTAATCGAGCCTTTCCAATAGTCTTTGTGATGCTCATCTGTGATTTTATCAATGGGTTGGCTTTACCAAGAAAGAGTTGTAAACACGTGTGGGAGTGGAGTAATAAAAGAATGTGGGGGAAAAGTTGATGCTCTTCTCTTTCCATTTCAGAAGGTCAAAAGAAGAAGAAACATTTCATTTTAAAGAATATGACTATTTGAAGTACCACAACAGTTGAATTACTCCTTTGTGACTCATCCCAATGAGAAAGGAGTTCCTGAACATTCTTTCTCAAGGTGTCTCTCAAAGCATTAAAACCACCTCACCCACCTGCACGCACACACTGCACTCTACACCTCCGTGCTCGGGGACCTGGGATCTGGCCTCGTGGACTGCTCAGAGCCCGAAGTCAGCACTGTAGGTCAGGGACCAGGGACTGGAGGTAGAAAGACTGCTCTTGCACACTATGATGGTTAACTTTTGAAAGCAAGAAGGAAAGGAGAATGCTGGCAGGTGTAGGTTAATCTGGCAGGGAAGAAACACTAATAGAAAAACAGGAATTATGTAACGGCCATGGTCATGCTGGCAGCTAGCTGTCAGGTGCAGACTTTTATTTTCGGGCACTTTGCTAAAGGCTTTTGCGTAGATGAACTCATGTAATCGTCAGCAGAGTTCCTTGAGGAGGCTGCTGTTCACAGATGGAGTTTGAAGAAGTTGAGTAACTTGCCCGAGATTTCTCAGCTGGTAAGAAGCAGGGCTGGGTTCAAATCACCCGGAGCCCAAACCCGTGATCCTTCTGCTGTTTTCTGGAAGGCTGAGCTCGTTGTGGAAACAAAAGGGTAAACTTGACAGAAGAGAGGAGCCAGTTCCTAGTCGTGTTTGAGAGAAGGAATGAGAGGAGGCTAGGAGGGACCCAGCAGGAGGCAGCAGAGTGGGAGCAAGGGCAGCTGTTTGAAGGGGCCCTCCCACCCCTTAGTGACTGCGGAAGAAGGGAGCGAGCCGGTCCCATCTGTGCTTGGAATTCCTTGCTTCCGAGGCGACTTGTAACAGAACGCCAGGCTTGGAGGGAATTGTGGACCGTATCCTTTTAATTGTGTACTCGCTGCCTAACGTGGCTCCAGCATACAGCAGGCGCTCCATGGGTGCTGAATGGAATGATGGTCTGCTGAGTGGGTTCAGCTGTACAGTGTAATGCTTAAAGAGTGACAGATGTAACTCTGGAACCCCAGACTGAGGTGCATTCTACAAGGGACCGTATAGCTCAGAGCATCCTAGTGGAAATGGTTAGATATCTAATAAGAGGAAACATGGGTTCTTGAGAGGAGGCAGACTTTTTTCTGGCACTCAGTTTCAGGGGGACTTTTAGCTCGGAGAGTCTGGAGAGGACATTGAGTCACAGACAGATGAATGGTCCCAACTCATGGAGCGCATATTTGTTGAGTACCTTCTAAGTGTCCAGGCTTCAGCTTCCTTTCTCCACCTCCAGTGGCTTCCCCTACCCCAGGAGCAGTAGAGTTGAGCATTCTAAGAGCCTAGCCACGAAAGATCTGAGGTTGAAGCCAAGATGTTCTTAAAATGGCATTTACTTCCCCAGACTGAGCTTTCCTTCTTTTTTTGTTGTAAAGTCATTGATATTTCATCTGTGGATAGCGTCTGTGTAAGCACGGCTGGTCGTGGGATACACAGATGAAGAAGGCACAGTGCCCGTCTCCAGGGAGCTCGCGGTCTAAAGGTGAGGCACATGCATCCATTATGACCATCAGGAAGGAGGGCTGAAGTGCACACGTGGAGTTCCGCCTCATGGGGTCCTGGAGCCCTGTCTCTAACAGTGGCTCTACAGAGCTTGGGTACCTAACTGGAGCTTCTGGATGGTTCCTTCCTTCTTCTTTGTGATCGTTAGTGATGGCCCTCTGAATTTTCTTTTGTACACTTCCCATCGTCTTGAACATCTTGACGTCAAAACCCTATCTCACCAAGGGTTTTGAAGATAAAAGATGTTGGACACATGCAGGGCAGATCCGTTCTAGGATTCCTGCTGCTTTACCTCTTTTAAGAAGAGTTCCTTTGGTTTAGACTCACCTCTGGAGATTTCCCACTTTTCCAGCAGTCGCCTTCAGGGAAAGTGTAGAATGTCGGTGGCATTTGGGCTTTTATCCTACATCTCTTTGCCACCACCTTCTGCAGTCTGGTGGCTGGGAGAGCGCAGTGTCCCGCATCAGGCAGACGAGTTCAGACCTGTCGCTCCCGTGTGTTCTGGGCGGGCTCCCTGACCTCTCTAAGCCTCAGTTTCCCTGTCAGTAAAATGTAGGCAGTCATCCATACTAGTAGGCTTGCTCTGAGGATTAAATGAAGAACCGGTGCCTGTAGTAGACAGGAGGCATCTTTGTGACTTCTTTTCTCCTTCTCTTCTGATGTCCTTTGGAGGAATGACTTCTCCACTGTTGCTTGCTGTCCTGGTGGGGAGTGAATCCGAGTCCTCTGCCCTCCTGTGACCCAGGTCTGGGGTGTTTCCTGAGCCATGGCTGTTTGGGCCTTTGCCTCCTGGTTCTACAGAATGGCCAATAGGCCTACGAGGCCGTTTATCCAATCGCAGGTCCTGATAACTCTCCACTTGTTCCTGTGTTGAACTTGCTGGGACTATTCTGGCTCCAGGCCCTTTTCTGAGCCAGATTCTCCCTCTCTCCTGACTGTCTACAGCACTTCCTTTCTAGCTTAGGTTAGAATCTATTTCTGCTACTTTCCTCCAAAGTACCGAAGTACCCTAGCTCATACGAAGCTTTATAGGTATATGATCAGTAGATGTCATCGCCCCTCGTTTCCCTTCCACTGTCTCCTCACCAGGCCTCCTTTATTCTGCCTTGTTTGTACTGTCTCACGTCTTGATGTTCAGCCCCACACCCCACCGTTTTCTCGCCTGTGTGCCCTGTAATTCAATACTGCCAGTCCACGCTCTGCAAACACATCTTTACTTCCTCCCACGTGGCAGGACTCAGCCAGCTGTTGATTGATTTTTCAAATTATAGGATACTTATCATTTACTGTATGAGTGTAGTTAGTCCCTGAGTCTTTGCTCATGGGTGAAATAAATGGTATATTAGCAACATTTATTCTCATTATAATGGCAGAGTTACTATTAATGGAAAAGTAAGCTTAAGCGTCAAGCTGGTAAAAAACACATTCATAGTCACACGCTGTAGCTAACTGTGAATGTGATCATCATTTTAATAAAATGTAAGAGTTCCCGAAGCAGCCGGGACCTGGGGAGCAGTTATCCCACCAGCTCTGCTTCATAAATTGGCACCAATGGGTTCCAACACTCTTGATGTATCTGAGAGTCATTTTTATACAAAAGAAGGATGGGCTTTTAAATAAAATACTGGATTCTGTGTAAGTACTCAAGTTAAAGAACTCTGAGCTGAGATCTGCATTAAACTGATGCTCAGAATGAAAAGTATGATGTGAGTTTGTTCTTATGTTTTTAATCTCATGATGCTGAGTGATTGAGACCAGGTTCTCACCTCATGTAAGGAGGAAAGAAGTTTTCTCACTATGCAAAACTTAGTATTTAAGTGCTGTTATGGATGAGTGAAAACTGGTAAGGAGTTCTCTTTTTCTAGAGCCATAGGTGTAATTCTCACAAAAGTATAAAGGACTAACTAGGCTAAACCTCCAAGGAATTCTCAAAATCTTTTTATTATGGAAACATTGAAACATGTACAAAAATAGATGAATATAATGAGCCTCCAGGTACCCATCGCCCGGCTTTAACATTTAGTAGCTCCTGGCCCGTCTTGCTTCATCTCTAGCCCAGCCTACTCCCTGGTCTCGTGATATTTTGAAGCAAACTCAAGATTTCATATCATTTCACTCCTGAGTATTTCAGAATATATCTGTAAAAGTTAAGAGCTCTTTAAAAACACACCAAAATACCATTAAAGAGCCTAGTAAGGGAGGCTCCTGCTGGTCCCAGTGACTCTCAGATTGGAATATCAGAGAGAGTGCCTTTCAGGGGCCCCTTGTTTATCGTCCTCCCTCCTTAGTGGCCTGAGGAAGGAACTTCAGCGTCTGATTTGTGTACATGGCCAAGCCCAGGTCTTTCCTGCGCCTTGAGTTTGCCCTTTGGTTGCCTTTGTACCTGGATTCCAGTTAATATCAACCACAGCCGTGTCACCAGCACAGCTACACGGGCCCTTGGGAATTTGGGAATTTGGAAACAAGGGAATGTGACCACAGCTTGCAGGTTTTCACCAGTGCTGAGGGTTCCGGTTCTCCCGTGTGCCCTTCTTCTTGGCTGAACTAGTGCCCTCGTGAAGGTTTCTGAAGGAGGAGGAGGCAGGCTGTGTCCCACAGGTGGCACCATCAGTGTTTTTTAAAAAATATTTTTATTATGGACACTTCAAATCCATGTAAGAGCAGACAGAAGACTTTAACGAGCTTCTGTGGGCCCACGACCCAACTGTAACACTTGTCAACTCGTGGCCGGTCTTGCTTTGTCCAGACTCCCTCTTCCTCCCACCCCAGCTTCTCATAGTACTTTGGAGCAAATCCAAGGCATGGCACTGACTTCATCCCAAAGTATTTTGTACTAGATCTCTAATAAAACGTAAAGCCCCCTCCCTTTTTTTTTTTTTTTAAAGAAAAACTCCTGACATGTTATTATGACTCCTAAAAGTTAGCAATAATTCCTTAATATCATCAAATATCTGGTGAGTGTTCAAATAAATTTTGAATAGGATTCCAAATGGGGTCCATCCACACGTTGAGATTTCTTAAGCCTCTCTTAATCCGCGTGTCTTCCCGTCTGTCTCTTCCCTTCCCTCCACACTTACAATTTATTAGTTGAAGAAACTGGGTCATTGATCCTGGAGAATTTCTCCCATCAGTGTTTTTTGAGGGTCTCTTATGTGCCTGGTACTCTGTGACCTGTTAAGCTTTTGGTGACGTTTATTTAAAGAAAAGCAACCCCCAAACATTGATGATAATGATAGTAATAGCAGTTAGCGTAAATTGAGGGTTTGTTCTGTTTGGTCCTGTGCTCGTTACGTTACATTGGATTGTCTAATGCTTGCGGCATCCTTACAGATGAGGAAACTGAGGCTTGGAGATGACAAGTCACCTGCCCAAGGTCACGGGGCTAGCACGTGTAGAACCAGGACGTGACCCTGGCTGTCTGACTCCAGCGTCGCCGCTCTGTCCATCCCGCTTCTCTGTGCCCCGCTAGAAACAGGGGTCAGGCCTTACTGGCTGGCTAGCTTTGACCCTTAACCCTAAGGGGAGCCAGGGCAATGAAGGCAGGGACAAGCATGCCAGCTATTAATTTGTCAACCCGGGGGAATTATTGAAGGATAAGGAGGGATAAGAGGAATAAATGCTAGTGACAGACGATACCTGATGTAAGCCTTATCGACGTAAACAAACCCGAATGCTTGCTCAGATGGCGGGCTTTCCCCATGTCCTGTGTGCTCATCGAGTGTCCCCATCTGTGTGCTTAGGTGACCCGGTTCCCCTTTGGCGGCACCTCTCTTGCCAGGCCGGTCTTCTTTCCCTCCTGCGTCTCCCGGCCGGGCCTTCCGTCACCGCACCGCTGGCAGGGCGTGTTCGCCTGCGCGTCACAGCCCACTCCTAGGCTGGCGTGCCCACACTCCCAGACCTGCTAGCGTTTGTCCCTGCCCATCTTCTGATTTCTCTTATAGATCTGTGGGCATCTCTTTTCCCATTTCCCGGTGGGGTTGCCACCCTCTGTGGTGATGGTGCCACTGACCCTGCTGTTTGCTCAGTGTCCCCACCCCGTGTGTTCTGTTCGGCTTCACTTTGTCAGAGCCTCACTTCCGGTGTGTCTGTGGTCTGAGAGTCTGGAGTACTTGAGAATGAACAGATGAACTTCCATAGAGAGACACTTGAAAAACGATCTAGGACTCCTTTTTGGGCGATAGATAAAAATAGTTGTAATTATGGCGGCTGGTTTTCAGCTTTGCAGCCCTGCACTATTTTGGGCCTGTTTTATATTTGCTTTCCTCTGTGAGGCGGAAAGGGGCTTCATGAAGCTACTTCTGGGTCCTCAGAAGGCATTGTCAGGTCTCGATGGACGGGGTTACTGGAGGTGCCATCCTGTCAGGGTTGGGCTCAGTGTTCAGACTACGCCTGGTAAAGGGACAGAGCTGTCCCACGTGCCAGAGGAACCCAGCCTGCCAGTAATACGGAGGGTGGTCACCAGCAACGTGGAGCTGTAGAAGCCTGGAGCGTGGGGGCCGATGGCCAAGGCGGGGAGGAGGCAGGTGTTGAGTTTCACGCACGTGGGTGGAATGATGAGCAGCTGCTCTGGGCCAGGGCTGCGTGCGCCATTCTGCTTAAAACTCTCCAATGGCTCACCTTGCCCTTGGGTTCATGTAAACATAACAAACTTATATGTTAACATGAGACCCCGTGTGTTATGGCTCTTGCCTTCCTCCTCAGTCGTATTTCTCATCTCTGAGCTTGTCTCAGTTTCCAAATGCACATGTTTTCACTCACCTCTGGACCTTTACACAGGTTGGTTTTTCACCTGGAACCCTGTTCTTTCTCCATGTCTTCTCCCCTCCCTATTTTCCCCAGTCAATTGCGTCTGATTGTTCAGATCTCACCCCAGGAGCCTTCTCTCTACATTCCTGAAGACTGAGTTCAGGTACCCCCAGGGGTCTCACTGCATCTTCTGTGGCCCCTCTCCTAGACCTGACAGCCTGGTATCTATCGTATACCTGTGTGCCTCGTCTGTGTTCTCGTTTCCCTCGTTCTCTGCCCCGCCTCTCACTGTGCTCTAACTCCCGCCATGGCAGCTCTTGCATTGTCTGTGCCCTGTTACCGTCCCAGCGTCTACCATGAACCTGGCACCTGGCTGGTGCTTAGATCATTTAGGAGTCTTTGGGTTGCAAATGGATGAACACTTGGCTGAGACTGGCTGTGGCAGAGAATTTGCTGTGTGTTTGTCAAGGCTGTCTCATCTCTCTCTTCCTGGACAAAGAGGACTGGTGCCTTTCCCAGTCTCCCTCACGTACTTTGGTGCTCCTGTGTTGGGTGTGTAGATATTTATGGTTCTGGCCAATGGGCTGTCAGTGGAAGTGGCGAGCATTGTCCGAGGCTGAAGCAGAGAAGAGTTAGTGTGAAACTTTGTTCTTGTTCCCCCTGCGGTGATGCCCCTGGCAGCCATGTGTTCCATGCAGCGTAGCCACACGATGACACTCCCCTGGATCCCCGAGTCACCACCTGGAGGGGAGCTGCCCTCCCATGCTGCTGGGCCTGCTGCAGACGTGGTGAGGGCAGGAAGAGGCCTTGATCTGTTCAGCTGCTCAGCCATCAGGGCTTGCTTGTTGTTGCAGCAGAGCATAGCCTCCCCTGATTATCCCCAGAAAGAGAATTTCCTGACTGAAGGGGGAGTCTCATCTTAGGTGTGGTTGAATCTTAGGATATGGGGTATGTTACTAAGCTCCTGTCTCTCCCTGGCCCCTGCCTCTACCATTTCTGGGTTGACATCAGTTTTGTTTTTTTATTGAAGTCTTAATGGTTTACAACATTGTGAAATTTCTGTTGCACATTATTTGTCAGTCACCATACATATGTGCCCCTTTACCCCTTATGCCCAGCCTCAAAACCTCTTCCCTCTTGTAACCACTTTTCTATTCTCTTTGTCTGTGTGTTTATCTTCCACATATGAGTGAAATCATGCAGTGTTTGTCTTTCTCTGTCTGGCTTATCTCGCTTCATGTAATACCCTCAAGGTGCATCCATGTTGTTGCAAATGGGATGATTTTGTCCTTTTTATGGCTGAGTAGTATTCCATTGTATATATACACACCATCTTCTTTATCCATTCCTCAGGGGTTGACATCATTTTTGGTGGGCTTTCCCCTCCTGGTCACAGATGGCTGTCATAACCCCTGAGCAAATAGTTTTTCTTCCAGGTTCACATTCAGAGGAAAAAGCAAGAGTCTATATCCCCATTCCTGGCAAAAGCCTTGAGTTCACACTGATGGACCCAGCTAGGTTCCCCTCTCCCTTTGCAGCCAATTGCAGGATCCTGCTCATGGGCTAAGGCTGGGGGACGAGCCCCATTCAGATGTAGAGACTGAAGGCTGGGGAAGAGGGGTGGATCCCCAGTGAAAGCTGAGACTTGCTAGACAGGAAGTGGGTGCCGTGGAGACAAACCCCCAAGGTCCGCTTTAGGGCTCTGTAAATGTTTGAGTGAACACGTGAGTGAATGAACGAATGAGTGGGTACATTGACGAATCAACCCTCCCCCTCACCTTGAGGGGCTCATAGGCTGCCAGAGGAGTTAGCCTCATAAGACAGTAATTTATAGCAGCAAGCGGTCAGTGAACCGAAAGAAGGAAGACAGGGAAGAGGGGAATTAACTCTGAGATCTCGTTGTGGAGGCCACATGGTTTGGGGTGTCTCAGAGAACATATTACAGAACATTGTTCATTTCCAAGCAGGGTTTTGAAGGTAGAGTAGGAATTTGCTGCAGAGACAGGGAGGGGGAGGGCAGTCCGGGTTGCAGGAACAGCATGCACAGAGGTTTGACCAAGGGGCCGGCCCGGTGGTGCAGCCTTGAGTTCACGTGCTCCACTTCAGCGGCCCGGGGTTGCCGATTTGGGTCCTGGGTGCGGACCTATGCACCGCTTGTTGAGCCATGCTTTATATGTCGAGCCCACATATAAAGTAGAGGAAGATGGGCATGGATGTGAGCTCAGGGCCAGTCTTCCTCAGCAAAAAGAGGAGGATTGGCAGCAGATGTTAGCTCAGGGCTAATCTTCCTCAAAAAAAAAAAGGTTTGACCCAGTTGTCGGGAGGCAACTGACTGACATATGAGAGAGTGAGACAGAGGCATAACGTCTTCAGGGTTTCTTTTTATTAGCACTATTCGTCATTCCTATTAGAGTGTTTTCAATTTCAGGTGCAATAATTAATGTTCATTTTTCTAAAAGTGTCCCGATTGGGAACTTTTCTCTTTCCTTGCCTCTTCCTCTCTGATTCCCCCTGCCACAGGCACACGTGGACTGCCACGCCTCCCCACCCTTCGCCACTCTCGGCCATTTGATAGAAATTCCCTCTAAAGCCCCGCCGGCTGTCTCTAACCTGCTCAGGAAGATGCCGTTTTGTGGGTCAAGTCCGTGGAGCTGAGAGACTTCCGTTCCTTAAAAAGTCTCTGCAGTCGGGTCCTAAGGGACGACGCCCAAAGACTCCTCCTGAGCGGTTCGCAGAGTTGGCTCGGCTGTAGTTGGGAACCATATTGTGAGAAGCGTTGCCTGAGGCTGCCCTGTCATTTTAGAACCGGCCCTTGATATGTGATAGTCAGGTTTGGGACTTCACTTCTAATAGCTCCATGTTCCTGTTTGTTTTCTTTAAAGGATCTGACACCTTGCATCACCTGCCTGTTCTCTCCACTGAGAGGCTGACACAAAGCGCTCAGTGGCTCTGGTGATCGGTTCGTAACAGCCAGAGGTTGGATTAACTTTGTAAGAATTGCTGCTGATATCCATCTGTGCAACTTCTTTACGTGGAATAAGTAGGAATTTTCCCCACAGTGGCTCATTCGCCTAGAAATGAATGAATAGATGAATGAATTGTTAAATACAAATTAATACAATTGACACCATTTAATAAGCACCTGCTGTGTGTCAAAAACTGGACTGGGGCATCACATGCATCCTCTCATTTAATCCTCTCAAGAACAGGTCAGGAATCTGAGGCTCAGAAAGGTTGAGTAGAGTATCCTGAGTCACACAGCTGGAAAGCAGAAGAACCGACATTTTAACTGAGTTCCAATGATAGCAGTGGCTGTGGTCCTGCCACCTCGCTGTTCACATAGTGCCTTTGTTGACAAAGGTGTCACTATGAGGTTTGACGGCCCATGTTGGAGGTTAAGCTCCCCGTTTCTGTTTCCTGACACATTTTATGACTGTCTTCTGGCAGAATACTCTTCTGAAGCTTGAAATAGACTTGAAATTGGACTTGGAGCGACTTCGAGGTTTTGTCACTTCCTCTGATTTATTACAGTGTAAATTAATCAAATGAATTATGTGGCTCAGCTAATAACTTGCTTTGATCCAATGGCTCTCTAGAAAGAACGAGTTGAACATTTTAATTTAATCCACTTTGGGGGCATGTTTGAGTGGATTAGGAAAATAAAAAGCACAAAGAATCCTTTTTATCAATGAATATTGAGCCATTCTGTTCTTTTGGTCAGGCGTCTGTCTCAGTCGTGGTTAAGATCCGTGTCAGGCTGGCTGGCTTACATTTGTTGAGCGCTTACACTGTGCCAGGCATTTTTCTGGGCGCTTTATTGATCTCATTGGGTCCTTACAGTTGCTCATTGTGGTGGTATCACTCTTATCCCCATTTTATAGACGAGGAAACTGAGGCCTGGCGAGATTGTCGATGTTTGAGGTCACGTAGATGATTGGTGGCAGAGCTGGTGGTGCAGTTCCAGACCTGAAGCTCTTAACTGCTCTCTGTTGAAGAGAACCTTGAATCTAAACCATAGGAGATGGCGTCTGTCCCCACGTAGGCTGGAATGTGAGGGTTCAGTCCTGGTCTTAGGGCCGTGCCCTGGCCCTGTTCCCTAGTCTCTGGGAGCCTCAGTTGTCCTCATCTAGAGCTGGGGAATCATGGTTTCTGAGGTGTGGCGTTTACAGATAGAATGAGGAATTGTATGGATCGCTTCCTGCCACCCCTCTTGTCCTTGCGCGGCGTGCATGCTGTGGAGAAGGACTCTCCTGTCTTATTTACTTGCTGGGGACAGATAGTGTCACTCATGAGTAGAACAACCCTGAGCCCCACCAGGAACAGAGTAGCCACACGTCTAGTCTTCTCTTGGGCCTCCTGGCTCTGGTGGGCTGAGAATGTCCTCTTGTCCTTACTCGGGGAGCCTGAGTCATTCCTTGTGTCTGAGGATGCACCCTTCCACCTGAGGCCAGGGAAGTCCAGTCATTGCCCCTCTGCAGTCCGCGCAGGAATCTGGACAGCTTTTGGCTCGTGCTCCTGCCACCACTATAGCTGAAGGGACCATTTCTGGTTCCTGAGCGCTGGTCCTGGCTCCTTGGCCTGATCCTCATCCAGGGAACGAGGACACAGCTCCTCTCTGGGTGGATTCAGGCCCTTTCAATCACTGCCTGGACCTGCCTCCCTCCTGGCTTGCTGTCACCTGGCTGCGGACTGCTTGTCCCACCGCTAGAAGTGCTCTGGACCTCTCTGAGTCTTGGAATCCAGGCCAGTGCAGCCAGAGCCCAGGGAGAAGATGTCTCTCTATCCCCGCCTCCTTGGTTCTCCACTTGCCTGTTCGGGGCTTGACTTTACCAAGAGGACCACGGGCGGTGAGATCCGCCTGCCTCGGAGCCCACTGTTCCTGCTTTCCAAGAGCCTGCCTCTCTCAGTCTTGTTCCGAGAGGCTGCCAGAATCCCTGACCATTCCTCCCCCTTCCTGCCAACCTGAGAACTTGCGCTTGCCAAGTTGCCCACAGCTTTCTTAGTTTTGTTTTGCAGAAAATAACTCTGTCTCGCAGCTTCCTTTGTGGCTAATTTTTGCGCATCAGCATGCTGCTTTTTCCGCAGCTTCTGTTGCCGAAGGTAAATTTTACCCCTGTGACCGGTGAAGCTGGGAGCTGAATACACTCTGCCTCCTCAGCTCCTCGACGTGACTCACAGCTTCCATTTTCAGGAGCGAAAATTCAGCTTTGCCAGGGCAAACTGTCAGCCTCTTTCATACAGTGACAAGTACTTTTCCAAAGTTTCTTTTCCCCTTCACAGAACCTTCAGAATGCCCCGATTCACATCCTTCTCTGGGTCACGCAGGTAACTCTGTGGCCTGCTTTGGGCAAAGAATGCTACTTCTTTAGCAAAGGAGATGGAAATTGGGTTCTGTTCGTTTTTTTCCCACACCCTCCAGGTGGTTTAAAAAAAAATATCCATTTTTAACAGTGTAAAGATAGAGAAGAGAGACCAGTCTTACAAAAACTTAAAAACTTTTTTTTCTACAAAGACCAACTTCTGTGTACCATCTCTTTCATTTCCAGGTGCCTGAGATTAATGCTTTCAGAAAAACGAGTCTTTTAGATTTTCTTCTCCTCTGAATGAAATGTGTTCTGTGGTAACGACCCAATTTCTACTATGTAATATGTAGAAATTATTTTCCCTTTGTGAAGAAAACTGTATTTAAATGCTAAAGTATTACCTTTTTGTCTTCTTGAAAAATCTTTTCTGCCTTTGGTAGTAAAAGCTTTTAGAATTAATGGAAAATTCCCCCATCTCTTTGCTGTACCTCAGGAGGAGAGCGAGATATCGGTTTCTCTGTAAATAACGTAACAACTGCCTTCCTGGTGTTTGACGTTTGAACTGCTTTGATGGTGTATATTTTAAAGCAAAGTGGTGGTCAATTTGGATGAAAAGTGATAAAACCAAGTGGATTGAGTTGGCTGTCAGCAGTTAAAATGCCATTTTGCACCTGAAACTTTGTGCTAACAGCCTTTGCGTATGTGGGGAAAGAAACACAAATTTCCTACAATTTTTTTTAACACATCAGAATTATCACAATTTTTTTTTTTTTTTGGTAGCACTTGACAGTTTCTAGATCATGGATCTGCCAACCTTTTGTCTATAAAGGGCCGAATGATATGTATTTTAGGCATTGTGGGCCGCATCGTTTCTGTTGCAGCTCCTGAGAGCTGCCATTGCAGCTCTAAAGCAGCCCAAGGCAATTTGTGAATGAGTGGGCGGGGCTGTGTGCCAATAAAACTTTGTTCACTAAATCAGGCAGCTGGCCGGATTTGGCCAGCAGGTGGTGGGGTCACTCCCTAATCTAGATGGTTGTCCTATTTCATGATGATGGTGATGGGATCGCCATGCTGTCAGAGTCAGCTGCTGTCTGGAGGGCTGTCGTGCGTCGGGCAGTATGCGTGTTTCGTGCTCGTGAACACTCGGATGAAGGATGAGTATGACTATTGCCATTTTCCAGAGGAATGCAGTGCGGCTCAGCTGTGTTCTAGTAAAGCTTCATTTATGAAAACTTATTTCCAAAAAAATAAAAATCAGCTTCTACAGTTAAAAGACATACTTCTATGTCTTTTTTGCACTGACACTATAATTTTCTGTTTATTATTTTTTGATTGTGTTATCTGTTCTTCTGTCATTTTGGAAACTGTCTGTTGGATAATATCCTTTACAAAGTGGACTATCTTGGAGCCGCATTTTTGGGTGAATGCATTTCAAAAGAAATCTCACCATTTTCTAAAAGCATTTCTGTTGGTCAGCCCAGTGGCATAGTGGTTAAGTTCACGTGCTCCGCTTCGGCAGCCTGGGGTTCATGGGTTCAGATCCCAGGTGCAGACCTGACACCACTCATTAAGCCATGCTGTGGTCATGTCCCACATACAAAATAGAGGAAGATTGGCACAGGTGTTAGCTCAGTGACAATCTTACTTTTGCCTGGAATGTATTGAATTTTTCGAACTTGGGCTCATACTCTCTGCAGAGTTTTAGAACTTATCATTGAAATCAGATTCCCACTCTGGAGGCCTTGTCCATGGTTGGCGGTTTGGTGACACCATTTCTAAGCACATAATGTGACCGCCTAACAGGTTGTCAGCTTTCCCTCTAACTCAGCAGGCTGTGAAAGGGTGGGGTCTGCCCCGGGTTGGTAGCATGTATGTCTTCCCTCTGCATCTGTATGGGTGAGCGTGAGGTCAAACTGGCTGCCACCCGAAAGTCTTCAGAAGCTCATTTTTAAGAAATGATATTCACGAACACCTACCTGAAGGTCGTATGGTCTGTCCGTGGGAGACCCTTTTGTCCTTGCCTTAAGCCAGACCATGGGCAGGAGCAAATGTGGCCTGGATTGTTTTACTACGTAGAGAATGATTCTTTTGCAGTTCACCGTGAAGCTGTCGGCTTGTGTTGAAGGCTGCAGACCGGCAGCCGATAGACAATATCCAGCCTACGGGGGTGTTTTCCTTGCACATATGGAGTTGGTCCACATAATGTTCTTTTTAAATTGGAATTAGTTTAGCTGATATTAAAGTCTAGATTTTGGCCCCATTCTGCAGAAATGCTTGCCCACATGCACCAGAAAAGAGACATGCAGCCATGTTCATAGCATTGCCCATAGTGGCAGAACATTCATTGCAATTCAAATATCCATCAACGAGAGAGTAGATTAAAAAAAAATGTGGCGTAGCTTAGAAATCAATACGGCAATGACAATGGACAAACCCCAGCTATGCACATCACTGTGGGCAGGTCTCATGAATATTATGTAGTGCCAAGAAAGCATGATGCATCAGAACATATTTATATGAGGATCAGAAAAATGTAGAATGGAACGGAAGATAGGTTAGGGATTCACACATGTGGTAAACTATACAGAAAACCACAGGGATGATAAATATAAAAATCAGAGGTTCTCAAAAATGCTAGAAGGTTCTATGTCTTAAGTGATACAGGCAATGGGTTGGTACATAGGTATTTGTTTGTTATTGTTATTGATTTCCTACAGGTATGTATGTGTTATTTATTCTCCTATATGCTTGAAATATTTCATAATTTAAAAAATTGGATTACCTGGAAACATTGGCCCTATATTCCATCACAGCTGCCTCCTGTGATGCTGTACAAATTTTCCAGCTTATAGTCCTTAACTACCTACTGTCATCTACTGTTCCCCTGGCCCAGACTATCTCCCCTATTTTCCGTGGCATTTGAGTTTTTAACCTCTGGTCTTGGGATGTTAGGAGATACAGCCTGCTGAAAATCATTGCTGTATTTTCTGCAAGCGCGTAGGTAAGGATGTTGTTGATTGCTCACGTTGTGTGTAATGTAATTTCTGTGCAAGAGAAATTTCTCTCAGGTATAAGAACTAGGAGTGATTGTCTTGACTAAAGTCTTTTGGATGCTGTGAATGCTCTTACTGATCATGTTTCCTTCTTTGCCTTGGCTGCTAGGAAGCTCAGAGGCAATGTGGGCTCATATTTAGCAAAATGTGTTTTCAATTCTGGCCTTACTGTTGGCTTCATCTTTTCTCCTGCCTCTCCTCCCTCCTTTATTTCCATCCTTAGTTTTAAAATACTCTTCCATGATACAACTGTTTATACGTAACCATATTCTTTTTTGGAAAAAGAGAGGATATAAATTATAAACTCTCATTTACTTTGAATGATGGCAGAATATGGTTTTGTGAGAACGTTCTGGAAATCTGAGCTTTATCCAGAATGTTTTATTCACAAGGCTGCCTTGATCATCTATTTCAGCCATGTGGGTTACTAATTTTCCAAGAATGAGAATATAATTAAAATACACTTAACGCGAAAATGCAACTGAACATAATTTGATCTTCAATAATTTAGAAGGCAGTTAGGGAACTTGCCGTGCCTCAAGGCCATAATTACAAACATCAGTTACCATAGTGTGACACTATAAAAAAATCTGGTTATTTCAGCTTTCTGACTAGTTGAAATCTGGAGGAACTAGAATTGAGAGTCTGTGCGTGCAGTGTATATATAGGTCTCCTGAGCCCCGACATATGAATAGTTCATCCATGATTTCGTAGCCGACAAGTGTCAGAAGAGGGGAGGCAGGTGGGTGGTGGTGGAAAGAGTTCAGTTCTCCAGACGTTTACCAGGTAGTGCCTGTCATGTGCCAAGTGCTGGAAAAGTCTTTGCCTTATGGTTGGATGCAAAATACAGGATTGTAAATAGATACATATTTTTAAAAGTGGTAAATGCCGTGGCAGCATAGATTGGTCTCTTACCTCAGTATGAAGGGGGTAGTGAAGGAGTCACTATGCCAAGAGGCAGCATGTCCCCTGGGAGGCAGACTGTGGGTGGACTGGGCTGTGGAAGATCTGAGAAGGCGTAGAACAGCCTGGTTTGTTAGAGGGGCTTACCTCTTTCTTCTTTTACTCTTATCCTCGTGGTGATAGAGGAGGAGGTGATAGAGGAGAAGGTGATGGTACTGATGGAAGAGGTGCTGGTGGTGGAGACATGCTATGGGTGGAGGAGGTGGTGGTGGTATCGATGGAGGTGATGGAGGAGGTGGAGGAGGTGGGCTGGGGCCTGGTGATGCTGGTTTCAGCATTGGTTGAGCATTTCTGTGGCAGGCACTATGCTAAGCTCTTTACACACACTGTCTCTTTCAACCCTCAGAGCAGCCCTGTGAGGATAGGTCTTTCTTTGTAGCTTCCGTTTTATAGATGAGGAAGCTGAGGCATGAAGCAGTGAAGTACGCTCCTCAGGGGGTGGGAGTGAGAAGAGGTGCCCCAGGCCTGCATATGGGCCCATTCCCGCATCTCTTCAGTTCTTTACTCACATATCCAGTTCTTAGCCGTTCCCTGACCACCCTATTTTTTCCCCAGCTTTATTGAGATATTACTAACTTATAACTTACGTAAGTTTAAGAAGTGTGTGATGTGATGATTAGATCCTGCATATATTGTGAAATGATTACCACCATAAGGCTAGTTAGCATCTCCATCCCCCATGTAATGACCATTTTGTGTGTGTGTGAGGTGAAAACATTTAAGATCTGCTCTCTCAACTTTCAAGTAGATAATACGGTATTGTTAATTATAGCCACCACGCTGTACCTTGGATCCCCAGAACTTACTCTTCTTCTCACTGGAAGTTGGTACCCTTTGACCAGCGTCTCCCCATTTCCCCCACATCCCAGCCCCTGCTAACCACCACTCCACCCTCTGTTTCTATAAGTTCAGCTCTTAGATTCCACATGTAAGGGAGACCACGCGGTGTTTGTCTTTCTCTCTCTGACTCATTTCACTTGACATGATGCCCTCAAGGTCCTTCTATTCATGTGGTGGCAAATGGCGGGATTTCCTTCTTTTTCTGCCCAACCCATTGAAAACTGCTCTCCTCTCCCCCATGGACAACTGATGCTATCTCTTCTCCCAGTGTTGCTTTTTCCTGTATTAGTTATCTTCTGATTTAGTCTCTATTGACCTCCTCTGTTCATTGTGTGTCCGCACTGGAATGTAGACTCCATGAGGGCAGGTTTTGGTCACTGTCGTTCACTGCTGTGTCCCCAGCCCCTTGAACAGTGCCCAGCTCGTGGTGGGGCTGAGGCTGACTGCGTGCCTGCACTTTCTCCACCTCCTCGTGGGAAAGTGGGCCCAGTCTCGCCAAAACATTTCTTCGTTATAAGGGATGTCACACATCTGAGTTTTTTCTGAAGTCTTAATTTCAAAATGTTGGCAACTAATTTTAATTGTAAACACATGGAGAGTCAAAGAAAGTATATTTGCTTTCTGAATTCAACTTGCCAGCTGCCCACTTGCTGCCTTCCGTTGATCCAGAAGCCCCTGCCAATACTACACAGAGGTGTGCCCAGGTCAGGTTTACACTTTGTGTAGGTCCCCCAGCAGCGGCGTGACTCAGGACTGGAGTGGGGCCAGGCTGGGGTGAGGGAGGGTGCTACACTAACCCCACCCAAGGTGACAGCGGTCCCGAGAGCACAGCGTGGAGACCTGGACATTTTAGTGACAAGTGACAGTGTGACAGTGGCAAGTCACTTTGCTTTGCTAGGTGTGTTTTAGCATCTTCAGAAAGAGCAGCAGTGCAGAGCCCAGCTGTATCCGTCTGAGGCCAAAAGCAAAATCAGTGCTACTGATCCTGTCTGTATTCAAAATTTTTATGTTCTGTTCATTACCGATTTTTTTGCATTAGATTTGATTTTTCAAAATATTGCATGGAAATAGAGTTTATAATGATAACTGAGTCTTTCAGTGCCCCCTTAAATTTTGCCTGTGACCCCTAGTCCCCCCAGTCCCACCCTGGAAGCTGATGCTCTTGATGTTGGGGCCCATCGGGGCTCTGAAAACCTCTGACACAGTGTGATTATGGTCTCCTAATTACAGTTCTCTGGACTTTGAATAGGAAGACAGTGTTCCACTTAGAATTTGGTCAAATCACTCGCCCTTTTTGTGTGGCAAGGCGGAGTACTGACAAGCTGTAACCTGTCCAAATTTATATCAGGCCTTTAAATACATTTTGCGATTAGTTGAAATAGCAGAATCCTTGGCTGGAGAATTAGAATATTACAGAGCCTTTGAAATCTTTGTCCTGTTCTGGCCGAGGCTGAGCGTGTAGATGTCTTTGAATGCATATTTCACTGCCTTTACAACCACCTTCCCTGCAGCTGAAATTGAAGGCCACTTTTGCGTTTAATGATGATTGCTCCCAGTTAGCCCACTGCTCATGGCAGGGCTCCCGCTGCCGTGGCCTGGTCTTCGGGGATAATGGCAAAATGTTTGATTTTGCTTCCCCAGCACTTTGGAAATTCTTCAAAAAGGTTATTAGGGATCTGACAGCAAAGGACAGACTGTCAGCCGAGCCGTCCTGGTGAGCTCACTGGGAGCGCCGGCGTCCAGTTGAGGTGGAGTGTCTGTCTGTCTGCGCGAGGGGTGGGTGGAATCACAGCGTCTCAAAGCATCGTCTTAAGACAGAGCATTGGGGATGGGGGGACACGGCTCTGTGGGCCGCCTGCGCCCGTGAAGTGGGGCCTGAGGGAAGTGGAGTGTGCCCTAGACGTTAGGAGGACCCAGGCTGGACTCCGCTCTGGCCCTTTCAGGGTTGGGTGGGTGACAGGATCAGGCCCCTCCTCTTCTCTGCACCTGTTTCCTTGCCCTGGAATAGCTGATGAACAGGCTGTTCGGAGAAAGGATTTCAGAAGACAGCTCTGTAAACCGTAGTGGCTCTGATAACAGGACGATGCAAACACAAATTCTGGGGACTCTTAACCACTCTGAGACTGAATTTTCTCTTCCGTCAAATGGGATGGTGATGCAGCTGTGCACCATCGTGAGAATGAACAACTGTGTATCCCAGGCGCCTGGCAGACAGACGGTGTGGGCTCAGTGGTGTGCTACGTTGTCAAGGGGACAGAGAGGACCTTTTGCTCTGGCATGCAGCAGGGGTGCAGGCCTGTCACTGGATGAGGTGATGTCATGAATGGCATGAGGAGTACAGCTGGGCATGTGGAAATACTGCCTCACGCATGTTTCATGGGTGTTGAATGGGGGAACGGATGCTTGAAGTCTCGGCCTCATGAGGGCTGGTCTGGGTCCGTCTTTCTCACTGTTTTATCCTGTGTGTCTGGCACAGGGTCGGGCAGCTTAGTAGGTGTAGATGTCTGCTGGGTGCACATCTGGGCCAAGAAGAGGCAAGAAGCCGTCAGCGATAGACTCCGTGGAGGCCCCCGGGGCTCTGCAGTGGTCTCGCGTGTGTCAGAGCCCAGAGTGGCTCTGGGAATCCTTGAGGCCTGTCTGCACAGCGGCCAGTGCCCAGCTGCCTTCTGTCTGGGCTCCAGTTTAGCCCTGACATGGCTGTGCTGGTTGTCAACATGGTGAAATACACCCCCACCCATCGGTAGAGTGCTGCCACCAACTCCCCATGTCGTCCTTCACTACCCCGGTGACCTTGACCCGCCCCACTGCCACCCAGCAGCCGCCCCTGCTCTGAGTGTCTTTACAACCAGCAGCAGAGGCGGCACCGCATGCTGGCTGTGCTGGCACCTGGCAGACAAATGCCTGCTGCTCCTCCGTCCCCCACCAGCTGGCACTCCACCTGGTCACCTTTCATGGTGGCTCTTGGGACCTGCAGTCCCCACAGGGCCTGGGGTGGCCCTGGGTTTGATCCGGGCTTCAGCCAGCACTACGCTGGGCCCTGTACAGATACTGTTCTTAATCTTCAGACACTCCTGCTAGGTGGGTACTGTCATCATCTCCACATCTGTTGACTCATTCTGCAAATACTTGCTTGAATACCTACTACGTGTCAGTCACTGTTCTGGGTGCCAGCGATAAACAGTGAATAAAACAGAAAAAACTCCTTGACTTTGGCAGATGGTTGCAATGCGTGTATGATATTCACTATTGCTGTTTACACATAAATGATGCTTCTAGATGGGTACAAATTAAAGACAGTTTCATCAGTTTCTCAGCTGGAGAGTCTTGACAACATGTGGGGATTTCTGTGTCTAATGAGCAAAAGCAGTGAGAATGCCGACAAGATACAGCGATTGTTAAGTGTGATTCTGTAAGCCGCTGCTGCTGTCGAGATGCATTAGAAAACAATTAAAGCTGCTGTGTAGAGAAAGGAGAAGAGTGCGTCAGGACAGTGCAGGTCAGGGTGGGCTGGGGATAATGGGAGCAATGCGAATGGCGACAGCAGAGGCTGTTTGATAGGAAGCCTGGCTCCGATGGAAAGGTTGTCTCTCTCTGGGGCGTTAGCATCAACAGAAACTGCTCTGAGATAAGGTTATCTCTCCGTGGGCTCGGGAGTGATTTTGGTTTCTGAGGCCGTGCTGCGAAATCTCTGAACCCCGGGAGAAGGGGGTGAGGATGTGGGCTTCCCCCCGTGAGTTCAGGGTCTCGTGCTGTTGTGTTCAGCTCACAAGACCTTTGATAAGGACAAAGCCCTATGTCAGCCCCTGAGCAGAGTCTCATCCCGCCCCCCCAGGTGCTCGAGTCGGGGACGTGCACAGATATGCAACTCACTCAACTCAAGCGGTCGCCACACCCCTACACGTGCTTCCGGTTGATCACGTAACAGTAGCTGACATGCTCGCTGCACTAAAGGCATTACCCAGTCTCTGCCCAAATGTCTGCCCCCCAGGAAGTCCTCCTTCCCTGATGCTCGTCTCCCAAATAGTTGGCTGCTTCCCGTTATGCCCTGACCTCCCCCCTTTTCTTCACAGCACTTGGCACGTCCGTTTGTTTGTGTCCCGTCTGTCTTGGTCAGCTAGCTCGTCTGCTCCGTGAGAGTGGAGACTGCTTTGTTCACAGTGGCATCCCAGAGCCCACCATGGGTCCTAGCATGTCGTAGGTCCTTCATAGACGTGTGTGGGTGAATGAACACCCACACGGCTCCCAGAGGGGTTTCATTGTCCTTCCTTTATGGCTCTCGCTCTGGGAGCAATGGTGAGGCAGGGGCTGACTCACAACTTGAAATCACTCTTGCCAGTAGTCACCTGGCTGGCTGTGTCGAGGCGTTTGGAGGAGCTGGAAAAGTTTGTCTTATTAAGAGCAGTGGAGTTGAAGGCTCCGACACAGGTGTCACTCAGTGCCTTTGATCGTCCCTGCCCTTGGCCTGAAACCTCTGTGCAGCCCTTTCAACTACAGCTTAAGTCCCAGCCCAGGGCTAGTTCATATTTTGTCTTGAGCAAATCTGCAGCCGTCAGGGTTTGTGAGAGCAACAGAGCCACCAAAGGACGTGGACGTGTACCTGTTAAAGGATTTGGTATAGGAGCTTCGCCTTACGCAACTGTGGGAGCAGGGTAAGCCTTTGCAGGGCCGTGTTTTTGCATCTGGTGCTCTGGCTTGAAGTTCTCAGGGCAGCCCATCAGGAGGGGAAGAGGGATGGACGGGGAGGGATCAAGAGGAGGCCGGAAGCCACGCCCAAGCTGAAGCCCACGTCAGTTCTTGTTGCCTTCATCTTGGTGCTGCGGGTGTCCTGGAGCAGCTGGGCCCTCCATCGTGGAGGTGAACACACCCCCCACAGAGGAGAGCACTACCCTGAAGGAGGACCCCAGAAGGTGGAGTGTTTGCAGGCCCTGCTGTTGCTTCGTGCCAGAGGGGTGAGTCAGCAGGTCGGCAGGCAGGCGTGGGAGCCACAGAAGGGCTGCTGGCTTCGCTTCCACCCCCAACTCTCCCACAGGAATCTCTTCCATGAGCCACCCTGACTGGAAGCATTCAGGAAAGAGAATTCTGGAAAAGGTAGTGCAGCCCAGCCAAGTTGACATGTTGCAAAGCCACCACAAAATGCATGCTATTAAAATGAAGCCCTGAGAGGCGGCCTAGCGTATTTGTTAAGAACGTGGACTCGGGAGCCAGAGGGCCTGGTTCAGAGCCTGCCTCCACCATGGGCTCGCATGTCAGTCACCTGCGGCCGCTTACTTCACAGTCTGGCCCTCGTGGCCTTGTCTGCAAAGTGGTGATGGAAATTGATGTGGGGTCGGTGAGCCGAGGAGTCGAAAGAAAGATTTCTTAGACTCTTAAGATCTGGCAGTAGTGCTCTTTTATTTAGAGAATAGTGTAGCATGGGGACAGGGCCCATGGGCAGGCAGAGCCGCTGCTGCTGCCCCCGCTGGCATGGGGACAGGACCCATGGGCAGGCAGAGCTGGTGCGTGGGGACAGGACCCACGGGCAGTCAGAGCTCCTGCTGCTGCCCCGAGTTGAGGGTTAGGGCTAAATTTAAGGCATAGGTATGTGATTCATCTCTTTACAAGACAAAGGAAAGAACATGAAAAAAAGTTAAAATGGTATCAGTGCAGGTGGGGTCTGGTCATTGGGTGATCCCATGACTTTTAGACAAGAATCAAATTGGATTAAGTAAAGGTTAGAAAGGTTAGACGCCACCACCCTAAACCAGTTACATGAGATTGCCAGACAGCAACCAACTTAAGTTCTTGCCTTCCCCATTAAGAGTTTCTAGGGACAAGGTCATCTCTCCTCTTCTTCCTGGTACAGAGAGGGAGGCACGTTCTACAGGTAGAGATTTACCTTACAAATGTAAATGTGTCCCAACAAGGGCAAGTTCCATTCCCCAGAGCCTCCTTCCCTGTCCCAGTTTATCAAAAGCAATCAGCCCAAAACAATCCTGATGCCAAAGAGACATATCCTGGGGTGGCCAATTTCAGGTCCCTACAAGGTCATCCCCCCTTCCTTCACAAACGCAAATGTCTCAAAAGGGCAAGCAAAATTCCAGTCCTCGGAGCCTGCTTCTCATCTGCAGTTTTAAAAGTAACCAGCCTAAAAATCCTCATCATAAACCGTTTTAAAATTAAGCAGCCTAAAAATCCTCATCATAAACGATACTTGCCTTTGTAGGGCTGTGAGAGGATTAATTCAGCAAATAACTGGAAAGTGCTTCTCACAGCCTGAGATAGACATTCAGTGCTGAAAATGTTAACAGTGATGATAAAGTGAGAATGTTTACCTCCGCACCACTTCACGTTCTCTCTCATATCCAAGATCGGACACGCACTGCATCTGGAGAGACTCCTCTGAACACGAATCCTGGCATTTGAACCCGAAACAAGAGCTGCACCAAAGGGGCAGTACTCCGCCTCCAAGGGCACAGTTGTCATTCCACTCTGAGGTTTTCTCCGCGAGGAAAGGAAATACACGTCCATACAGAGACCTGGGCGTGGATGTTCAGAGCAGCTTTATTCTGATAGCCCCAAACTGGAAGCAGTCAAATGGCACTGTCGGTGAATAGGTGTGCAAATGGTGGCATGTGGATACCAGAAAGAGGAAGGGCCACTGGCACACACGTCGGCATGGACGAACCTCAGTCGCTCTGCTGAGTGAAAAGAATCAGACCAAAGAAGAGTATATGCCGTGTGACTCTATTTGCAGGAAACTCGAGAAAATGAAAACTAATCTGTAAAGTCGGAAAGCAGATCAGTGGTTGCTTGAGGATGGGGCGTGGGGCGGGGTGGCTGAGAGGGATGAGCAAAGGGCCTGAGGAAACTTGGGGGTGATGGATACGTTCACCAGCGTGATTGTGGTGATGGTTTCATGCACGTAAACATGTCAAAACTTACCCATTCCACGCTTTAAATAGGTGCAGTTTTTGTATGTCAATTATACCTCAGTAAAGCTGCTTTAAAAACAAAAAAGGCCAGGCCAGAACTGCCTGGGGCTTCCTGGCACGTTTAGGAGCAGTGCCCCACTGCAGGAGTGGCTTACTAAAAACCCGTCTGTTCAAGGAAGAGGAATTGTGAGCAAGTAGTGCATTCCCCATAGGGAAGTTTGTTATTTCTTAAATAACTGCTGTGGAAGGAGAGAAGGAGGTATGTAATGAGATGAGGCTTCCCTGGGAGGACCATAACCTAGTTATAAATTGTAGTAAAAAGAAAGTAAACAAGGAAAGTTATGAGCGAGGGCTGGCCTTTCTGATCAACTCTACAAGGCAGGGACGCATCGCTGAAAAAGTCAAGCTCTTCATTTGAAACCCTGTCGCGACTGGGAGGAGTGGCTTTGTAGATTTCTGAAATGCCCCTGGGCAAGGGGACTTTTTTCCCCACCCCTTCAGTGCCTCTCTTCCCAGAGGTTGCTGGACATGTTTGAAGGTGTCTTCCACTAGGTTCCATTACGAAGGGGACAGGAACTGAAGATTCGGGGGGCGGGGGCGGGGTTCGCTCCTGAGCACCTTCACTTGTGCAGCTCCCCCTGCTTGACACATCCTCCCAGCCGTAGACGTCTTTGAGACCCTGCCCAGGTGTCATTGCCTCCAGGCCCCCTCCCAGACCACTCAGGCTAGGTAAGGTGCCGCCTTCCGTCTCATTTCTATACTCATTCTACCCTTTGCTTGCTGGACTGCAATGCGCTGGCCTCCTTCCATTTCTTCTGAACGACTTTGGGGCTGATGTAATCAGTTACCTAAGCCTGGAATGTTCTTCCCGTGGCCGCCAGCTCTTCAGCCCTCAGGTTTGAGCTCTTGCTCCCTTGAGAGGGTGTGGCTGACCGCGCATGCTCATGTAGATAGTTTCAAACCCTTGACCCTGCTTCCCTCCGAACAACACAGTCTACACTGCTTCCTTGTTAATTGTCTGTCTCCCTTTAGAATGTGAGCTCTGTAGAGGCGGATATTTGGCTGTCACTGCTGTGTCCCTGGCACCTGGAACAGGTGGGGCTTGTTTTAATGAGGCTTTGGTTCAGGTTAAGAGATGATCATTGATTTCTCTCTCACATAGAAGTCTGAGCTGGTAAGCGGTCAGGGAAGGGGGCAGCTCTTCTCCACAAGATCATTTAGGGACCTAGGACCCAGGCTTCTTCTATCTCATTGCTTTGCTGGCCCACAGGAAGGGGAAAAGTGGAGGGAGAGCAAACAGCTTGGGTATGTGACCCAGAAGTTGCCCACATCACTTCTATTCATATTCCACTGGTCAGAGCTTAGTCATGTGGCCATGCTGAGCCGCAAGGGATGCTGGGAAATGTAGTCCTTATCTGGTAGCCATGTGTCAAGCACAGCTTAGTGGCTTTCATTACTTTAAAGCAAAAGGGGTATTGGGGGACAGTTAGCAGGCTCTGTTACAGTACTTGATCTGTATTTGTTGAATGAATGCCCCCTTGAGCTTTCTTCTAGCATGGCACTTACCACACTGTAATTTATTTGTGGCATATCCATCTCTGAATTCGCAGTGCTTGGCCAGTGCTGGTGCACAATAGATGTCTAGCGGAGGTTGAACGAACGGCCAGCACTTGGATTGTAGAGGCTTTCCCTTAGCTCTGCATCATTTGGTGGGAGTTGGGGTTTATGTTTGAGAAAGCTGTTTGTGTGCACAAAGAACTTTCCTTGAAAATGCAGATGAAAATGTAGGATCTTGGCAGGAGGCAAGTCCCAGGAGCCAGAAGCAGAGCGGGGTGCACAGGGCAGGGGAGCCCAGGGCCTCTTAGGATCTGGTACTTTATCGTCCCCTCCCCAGCAACCCCTTTGCTGCTTGGCTTACGGACTGAGGGGGAGAACTTCCATACAGGTTTTATTGTTTAAAAAAATTTATAGGCCAAACAGCTTCCACACTAAGGGTGAAAATGATTTTCTAGATGTGTTATTCACTCTTAGAAGATGGAGACAGAAGAGCTTTTACAGAGTTTCCTCTGAGACATTCTTGTGGGTTTCCAAAGAATAAGAAAACCGGTTATGCCTGATATTTCTGTCAGCTTTGAAAGCCATTTCACAGACAGAAGGACGTGTGGCCCACTGGAGACATAATGGCCTTTGGAGTCAGGAAGGTCTGGCTTTTTGGATCCTGGCTTTGTCATATAAGAGCTTTGGGACCCTGATTCTTACCCTGTCAGAAGCTTGGTTGATGACTCTGTGAAATAGGGATATTTATACCTGCCTCATGGGTTGCTGCCAGGGTAAAAGAGTGGTGACCAACCGTAGGCTGACCTCAGGACCTTTGCACATGCCCTTCTCACTTCTGAGAAAGCCCCTGCCACCATGACCTGGCAAATTTCTACCAGATGAGAAGGGCCCTTCTATGACTCACCAGTATAAGCTAGGGTACTTCCCGTCATACCTCTTGTGGCATCCTGTTCTTTTCTTTTGCAGCATTATCTCAGGTCTTAATCTGTGGTTATTTCCGTGAGCATTTGTTTTATGTCTGTTTCACCACCTGACTGCAAGCTCCATTGGGGCAGGGATGGTGTCAGTTTTGATCACCGTATCCCTTATACCTCACCTAGCGCCTGGTGTGGAGTCATTGCTCCATTAATATTGGCTGAGACAATGATCCTGTATATGATAGATGCTTGGTAAATTGGGGCCCCTTCAGTTGAATCCCACAACAGTGGCTTCCTACAACGTAGGAAATATTTAGGATCTGGTTTTACAGCAGATGAGGCTCAAAGACCATCTGGCTATTTAGTGGCAGACCCAGGGATCAAGCCTGGCTCTTTGATGCCCAAGCTAATCCTTTACTTTTATACCTCATTATGCTATTAATTCTAGAACTATCTACTGGATGAATGGGCCACAAACGTGACCTGTCTGCATTGCTTACATCTGAAAGAGAAGAAACACCGGGTGATGATTGGGAACAGACTCTGGAGCCAGACGGCCTGGGTTGGAATCTCTGCCCTTGGCTTCCTAGCTGTGGGATGTGGCCCAGCTATTCAGCTTCTCTGAGTCTCCGTTTCCTCTTCTGTAAAATGATGATCCTAACGGTGCCCCTTGATCGGTTTGCCATGGGATTGACTGAGTTAATGGAGATGAAGAAGGTAGAACAGTGCCTCGTATGCAGGAGGTACTATTTAAGTCTTTGTTTAAAAAAACTAAAATGGAATCTTCAGCATTTTCTCCCCTGTGAGCTCTTGAAACTGAGGTACCTTGACTCTAATTGAAATTGTGGTTGAGCAGAAAGAAAAAAAGCCCCAAGAGGTGTGGAAGCCAGTCATGTCCATGGCCCTTGATAGATCCTGGTGGATAAGAAGTGACACACATGGTGTCACTGTCTCATAGCAGAAGGCCTGGAACACCAAAGTCTGCTGTTTCCTGAACACTCCTTGGGAGGTTTCTGAATTATAATGGAAGCGGTGTTAGAAAACCATGTGTCTACCAAATTGCTCTGGGCTGGCATTTGACAGGTAATTCTGTTCCCTAATTTCCTGGCTATATCTTAATTATGACTTTGTGGGCCTGCCCTTTAATCTCTGGTTTCACACTCTGGAATCTTGGGAGCCTCGGTGGCTGACTCCGGGGAGTGACATAACACTGGTGGTTGTGAAGCGACATGAAGGTATCTGGCTGCCTTGGCCTGGGCTTCACTGGGTCCTCTGATCGAGAGTCACGGGGAAAATGAGGAGTGTTGTGACGTGGTAAACATAGTGGGAACCTTGCTCTAGACCAGGAGTCAGCAAATTCTGTAGAGGGCCAGCCAGTAAATTTTTCGTGCTTCACAGATCTGTCAGGACTACTCGACTCTGCCACGGTGGCGTGAAAGCAGCCGGAGACCGTGTGTGAACAAATGAGTGTGGCTCTGCTCTGTTATGGACAGAATTGTGTCCCCGTCGAAGTCCTGTGCTGAAGCCCTTACTTACCCCTAGTGTGACTGTGTGTGGAGAGAGGGCCTTTAAGGAGGTAATTAAGGTTAAGTAAGGTTAAATGAGGTCATGAGAGTGGGGCCCTAAGCGAATAGGACTGGTGTCCTTATAAGAAGATGAAATTTGGACACACACAGAGACAGCAGGCCTGTGTGCTCACAGAGGAAAGGCCACATGAGGACACAGTGAGCAGGTGACTGCAAGCCCAGGGGAGAGGCCTCAGGAGAAACCAACCCTCCTCCACCTGGGTCTTAGTCTTCCAGCCTCCAGAAGTGTGAGCAATACATTTCTGTTGTTTAAGCCCCCTAGGCTGTAGGATTTTGTTTGGCAACCCTAAGAGACTAATACAGTTCCAATAAAACTTTATTTACAAAAACAGATGGTGTGCTGGATTTGGTCCATGGCCTGTAGTCTGTCACTCCTGCTCTGTAACCATCAACACCGAGGGAAGGAATAGGAGGTCTTTGAGTACGTGTTCTAGGCCAGGTGCTGGGGATCTGAGGGGTGAACTTGGCACAAGTTCCCTGCAGGAATGGAGGGTACAGTCTGGGGGGGAGACAGCCAGTCAACAAATGCACCAACGTCCAGCCAAGCCGCTTCGAGACAGAGCCAAGTGCTCGGAAGAAAACAGGCCGACGGGATGGGGGACTGCTGGGGTGGGTCCTCGGCAGAGGGGAGGCCTGCAGTCAAAGGTCTGGGAGTGGAGTGTCCCAGGCAGAGAGGCAGCAAAGTCGAAGGCCAGAGGAGGGAGCAGGCTCCTCGGGCCGGAGGGACTGGCAGTAGCCTCACAGGTGGCGGAAAGTGGGGTAGAGTCCCCAGGGATGGGGCTGACCTGTGTCTGCACTAGTGTCATGTGCAGAAGGCCCCTGTACTGGAATCACCTCAGGGCCATCCTGCCACCTTGGGTCACTCTCCACATCCTGAGTTCCTCACTGCGGTACCCCCGCCCGTCTCGAGGTCCTGCCCTCTGTGGGCGCCGTTAGAGCTGGCTCATCCCCTTCTCTGCCAGCCCCTCCTTCCTTCCTCTGCATTCTCAGCATGCCTTTCCCTTTGGCCCTTTCCTGAAGCCCTCGTATGGATAGAATGACGGGGGGCAGAGCTGGTGCGTGGCGAGCTCGGAAGGTGGCAGAAAGTGAGGTCTTCCGAGGCGTGTGAGAACTAATTGGAGGGTTTCGAGCAGAGGCAGGTTTTAAAAGGCTCATTCTGGCTGCTGAGTTGAAAATAGACATGGAATGGTGGCTAGGGCAGAAGCCGCATGTCCCTGGGGGTTAGAAACATCCCATTTTCTCATTCGACTTTTTTATTAATGAAATTTGGCCTGTATTCTTCTTGCCCAGCTTGCTTCCTACCTGCTCTGTTTGGAGGAAATCCAATCATAGTTGGGTTTTTTCTCCCAGAAGTTTCTCTTTTCACCTTGGCCTTCTGCAGGGACCCAGGGCTTCTCCAGGGGAGGGAGCAGTGGCGGCCTTCTAACCTGCAGGGTGTGGAGGCGGCTGCGCCCAGTGCTCTGTGCACAGGCCATTTGCAGGCTGGGCCTCTGCTGTGGGCTGCCACTCCGTCCGGGCGCCACTTGGCCACAGGGACCTTATCACGCACAGGCTCCCCCCACTTCCCCATCTCCAGGTCCTGCGCCCCAGCCTGTGCTTCCTCCTCTCCTGGTTTCTGTCTCAGCTGTTGCCTGTAGCCCTCACAAGTAATCCGTCCTTTCTTTTCCTGCCCCCTTCTTTTATGATGAGGCGTAGTGACTCATCTGGAGACACTGGGAAATTTGGGCAGCTGGGCCCCACACCCTAGGATCATGTGAGAACCTTTCCTAGGTACCTTCCCGTAGTAACAGCCGGCTTCCCATCCCCTAAAGAGGCGAACACGCTGCTTGTAAAGCCACAGAGAACAAATGAAAGGGTTTAAATGTCCATGTCCTGCTATATGACATTCTCTCTTCCTTGTGAGCAATTCAGTGTGTGTATATTTTTTTATTTTGAGGAAGATTAGATCTGAGCTAACTGCTGCCAGTCCTCCTCTTTTCGTGAGGAAGACTGGCCCTGAGCTAACATCCATGCTTACCTTATCTACTTTATATGTGGGACGCCTGCCACAGCATGGTTTGCCAAGCGGTGCCATGTCTGCACCTGGGACCCGAACTGGCGAACCCCGGGCCGCCGAAGCAGAACGTGCACACTTAACTGCTGCGCCACCAGGCCAGCCCCTGGTGTATATTTAATGTTTAATACCTGACATTATCTATGAAGACAGGGACTAAGCACCGTTGTATACGTGGTGGCTTGCGTACAGCAGACACTTAATAAATGTGGAATGAATGTAAAAGGAATCGAACATTATTAACTGGGTGACCCTGGACATGTTCCTTATCCTCTCTAAGCCTTGGTTGCTTCATCTGCAAAGTGATGCTGATAATGATCCAACCCTCCCGGTGCCAGGAAGTTGGAATGAGATCATGCACGTGAAGCATTCGTCCCAGGACCGGCTAATGTTTATTGGCACCCAGTATTCTAGCTGTCTCGGGGAACTCACACTTGGTTCAGGTGGTAGCAATAGCTGGGCAGCAGCAGGAATCACAGAACTGACATACTGTGTGTGGGGTTCCAACCTTATGTTAGGCCCCGTACTGGTTGTTACACTCTTGGATCTCAGCAAGTCTGTGATCGAGGCATCGCTGGCCCATTCTACAGACAAGTTGCTGGGCCTCTGAGAGGGGAAAGTGCGCTTTCCCAGAGAGTGTGCTCTGGGTGTGGCAGGAAGCCAGTCCTGCCTGGCAAAGCTGGGATTGAAATTCACATCTCACTCAGAGCACACGCACACTTAGAAACCTTCGCGTTCGTACCAGAATTAATTAGCAGCCAGGAGGCCCTTGTTGGGCCATAAGCAGCTGCTGTGGATCGGGCTGGGTTTTCTGCCTTGAGGTTCCTTGGACGTTGTTACTCTGGGCGACGGGAGGCCCTGTGGTCACCGTGTTTTGCCCCATGATGGATGCGTCATCTGCTCGAGGTGGACGGGGACCAGCAGGTAGAGTGGCAGCTTTCTGCTCAGGTGGGAGACGTACCTGTGACTTGGGTACGCTGCGTGGAGGGAGGAGAGCGGCTTCTGGCACAGAGAGAGGGTGGAGCTGGGAGGGCGGAGCTGTGCAGCTTGACTCGTGGTCTGCATTAGTGAGAGGAGAGTGTGGGACCCAGCAGTCAGGGCCCGGTGTTCAAGGATGCGTAGCTTCTCCCAGGGCTGTCGTCATGGAAGTCTAAAAACGTAGGGCTCCTCTCCCAAAGGGACCCTCACCAAAGTAACAGCAACGTTTCCAGCTGCCATTTGTTGAGTGCCACTGTTCTGAGAGTACGAGCGACGGTTCCTCTGTGATGAACTGAGCAAGGTAGTGATTCTGAGTGCCCGTTTGACAGATGAGGAAACTGCTACCCCATCAGGAGAGGGAAGAGTATCGGCAGCCACCACACGAAGTGTCTGCTCTGCACTTTGATGTGTTGGCTCGGTCCCCGCAACAAGCCTGTGAGGTCGGTGTTAGGCTTGCTTTGTGAGCTGTGGAGGCGTTGAATCAGGAGGGAGGAAGCACGAACACTCTTTCTCTTGGAAATTTCCTGGGCGGCAGGGACTGCTTGGGCTCAACCGTGATTCGTTCCTTGACAGCAGTTTTCCTTAACCCACCCACATGGGAGGAAATCAGAGTATAGTGTTGAAATGGCCCTTCCTGCCAGCTCCAGCCCAGGGTGGCCTCTCTCTTCACTGGCCTCACCTGTTCTCCACCTTTTAGTAACCAAAGGAGTTTCAAAGGAGTGGCCACCTTTGAGTAACCAACCCCAACACAGTAGATACGGCCCCGGCTCAACAGTGGGGAAAAGCAGGGCTCCAGGCTGGCTCGTTGGTGGTGAAACCGTTCTTTTGTTCAATGAAATGTTTATGGATTGGTCAGTGAATAAAGCAGTGGGTAGAGCTTTCCTTATACTGGGGCAGACCCAACATGCCCAACAGAGGGCCTGACATAGAACCTGTGAGGCCAGTCATGCTGCTGGTGGCACTCAGGGAGACTTCCCCGTTTGGCTTAACCTCATCATTTGTTCCACCCTGGAGCTGGTAGAGGAGTCACTTGCCCAGAATTACATGGGGGGTCCCTGTAGAGAATCAGAGGCCATCAGAAGGAAGGGTAGGGAATGGAGGCTGGGGAGCCACCAAGTGGTTGCTCTGGGTCTCTTGGGATTCTTCCCCGTGGGAAAGTGCAGGGTGTCTAGTGCTGGGGTGGACAAGCTTCTTTGCTCAGATATCCCAGTTGATCAAAAGAAGCTTGAGTCACTGCAGTGTGCGTGTTTGTTCGCAATATACGTACTTAGATTATTTCTAACAAAATAAACACCAGAAACTTAAAGATGACAAGTAAAAATAAACCTAAATTGGAATTCTAATATTTTTTCTTGGCTTCCCGGTGGATTGTTTGGAGCAGCCTTCTCTGGAGAGCCCGGCTGTAATGCAGTTACCTAAGGTTGAGTCATTCCCACGCCACTGCCGTGCAATGCCGTTCCCTTCAGTTGAGTCATTCCTGGTCTAACTGTCATGATTTTTGCTGTCTCTGCCCACCACTACTGATTTAATATTTTCTTTAAATTGGTTCCCATTTTCTACTTAAGGTAAATTTATTTATAAAGAAAACCAGTATCATTTGCCATCAAAAGAAAATAGCTGTAAAAATACCATGATGAATACAAAACGACTTTTAGTTTCTAGCCAGAAACCGTTGCCTGCCCAAAGATAAAGGGAGATGAGCACCAACCAAAATCATCTTCTCGAATCTTCAGAGAGACTGGGAACGATTAAGAAGGGAAAAGCTTTGCCTTTGGGATTCAGCATTGCCCTCTGTGGTGTCCAGGAACCACAGAAAACGATCCTGGGTTCCTAGTTCTGTTTGGGAAAACACTAGTGGGATGGTTAAGAGCTTAGGCTCTGAAGTGGGGTAGACGTGAGTTTGAGTTCTGACTTGAGCACTTCACTCCTGTGCCTCAGTTTCTTCATTTGTAACACGGGCCTGCCTCACAGGGTGGTTAGGATGAACTGGAATCGTATTTTCAGATCTCCTCCTATGTAATACATGGTTGATAAATGCAAGCTTTTATTATTGTTGGTTTGAGTTGTTATTTGAGCTGACTTAACCTTTTTAAGAGATGTTTTTAGTTTAAAAATATTAACGTAGAGATTGATTTTAAGTGGGTTTTTTTTTGGTTTTGTTTGTTGTTGTTGTTGTTTTTTTTTTTGAGCAAACTTACTCCACAAAAGAATCTAGCAAACTTCCGCAGGTTCTCCATGGGGCCTGAGGTCATACTGGTCTCAGAGACCCAAACTGAGCCATCACAGGTATATTCGGCTTTTGAGCCCATGTGAGAAGAACTTTCTCATGAGTCTGTCCCTCTCTCGGTATTCCGTGCATTGTTGGGGGTGCCATTAGTTTGCCTTGAGGATGACATCCTCAGAGCCTCAGAAAATAGGGCAGCCCAGCACAAGCTGGTCCCCGGATGCTGTTAAGGCAGGCCTCCCCAGTGCAGGTGCCAGCAAGGTCCGGGCTGGTGGCATTCGTGAGGGACGGAGGCCCTGGGAAGACTGTGGAAGACAGGAGTGTCCAAAGATGATGGCCTTCATGCAGCTCTAGCTGACTCTTGCGTGGCAGGAATGCTTTTGGCATGTAAACGTTGGCATCTGGCTAACATTTTCCTTCTTTAAGTTATACTGATTGAGCAAAACTTGTTTGCAGTCTCTGACCTGAGCCCATCTAATTCATTCCATCCTCCTCTTTCGCCCTGACCTTGCTGACCTTGAAACTCAAGTCTTGGCTCTTCACTCATCTCATAGCCCCTTGGTAACCAATGCCATGGACACCGCTCAGAGCCGACCGTTAGTCCCCCTGACCAGGCAATCCATATTTCTGGGAAGTTACTGAAACTACCTAGACATCTGTCTCTAAAGCCCCAGTACCTCCGTCAGGTAATGGAAGATATCGAGGGAAATTAGAGCAGCAGAAACAACAGCAGCCACATTTTAACCAGGATACAAGCTCTCAGTGACTTCACCCACAAGGGTACTGTCCTCCCTCTGGCCTTTTATATAATCCTCCATGCTGTGGGTATATTCCAGCAATACTGCAGAACGACTGCCTTAGGAAAGGAGAAAGAGAGACGTAACTACTCCAAACGTTTAGCTGACTTGCGTTTGCAGAATTTTGCCCTTCACTAGCAATTGATCCCATTTCTGCAGTTCCCGCAGGCCCCTCCCTGATGGGAAGAGAGAATGATCATCTAAAATGTCTACATTCTGACCGTAGCCATCGCTGTCTGCCGCCTCTGAAAGGCATTTGCCGGGATGACCAGCATTGTTAGAATGTCCCAAGGCGTCCATTTGCATGGTATCGAAGGAGGTTTTAATTTGACGAGGAAACTTTGCTTAAGAGGAAAGGTTGGAAAGCCAACACGAGGTGGGTTGGAAAAGGTTTGCATTAGTTAAATGCATTCTGGCGGCTCTTCTTTGAAGGTTAATTGTGATACTGACTGTTAGGGAAAACCTAATTAATAATAACAGGAAAAAAACTACATTTAAGTAATATTAAGATTGTGACAAGCACTTTCAAAAACCGAGAATTCAACAGTAAGATTTAGACTTGATCTTCCAACCTGTGGCCCATTGTTCCCAGGTGGTGAAGCAGATCAAATGCGTTAATTAAATATTTGGGAAGCCCTCTGCTGGTTCTTCTTATTTATTATCTTGTGTGAGGTTGACATCTTGGCAATTTCTGAGAACAAAGGAATCTGCAGAGAATTAGGTTTGCTCTTTATTTTATCAGTAGGATTATATTTAAATATAATTCTCTTTTTCTTCCATCCGAGTACGAGAGGCAGTCAGGGCTGGGGAGAGGCCTAGAAGAATGGAACTAGGTGGGCGCAGTGTGGGGTCCAGAGTCTGGAGGCAGGTCGGCCAGATAATACATGGGTTCAGCTTTACGGACATATGGTCTCTGTCACATTTCCCTGACTCTGTGGACCCAGTCATAGACAACCCAGAAATGAATGGGTGGGGCTGCATTCCAATAAAACTTTATGTATAAAAACAGGTGGTGGGCGGGGCTGGGTTTGGCCCACAGGCCGGAGTTTGCCAATCCCAGCTAGTGTCTGGAGTCAGGTGGCCTGGGTTTGAATCTAGGTTGCTTCTGAGTCTGCAACCTGGGGCAAGAGGCTCTGTGCTTTGGTTTCTCAGAGTCAGATGCAGCTAATAACAGTACCTAGTCTCTAGGAGGAGCAGAGAATGTGGTGCCGAAGCCTGGCGCAGTGTGGAGGGTGTGCGCGGGCACTGGTGCCTGGTGGCACGAGTCAGTGGAGGCAGCCCCATTTGACTGGAGCACAGCGTGTTTATTACTGGGGGCCACTGTCAAAGACCTTTGGGATGCATGGGACTATGAGTGGGGGCCACTGCTACAGGGGCAGAGAAACACTTGAGGCTTCCTGCTGAGCTGAGGGGACTCTGGGCTGCTCTGTTAGAGAAGCGGAGGGTGATCCTGCAGGATCCCTTCCCTCGTAGATCAGCAAACAGCTGCCCTCGCTTGGGATGGCAAGTCCCCTGTGTCGGTCACATTAGCCTCTCGGTCAGTGTGAGGAAACAGCAACCCCTGGGCAGCTTTCTTTGTAGGCAACTGGGGTCTTTTGAAGCTTCGAAGTAGCCGTCAGCCTCCGCAGCAGGGTGAGGCTCCCCCAGGGTGACGAGGCGGGATGCTGGATTAGTTTACTTGGGCTGCTGCAGCAAAGTACCGCAGACCGGGTGGCTTAAACGAGAGACGTTTGTGTTCCACCAATTCTGGAGGCTGGAAGCCCAAGATCAAGGGTGTCAGCAGAGCTGGTTTCTCTGAAGCCTCTCTCCTTGGCTTGCAGACAGCTGTCTTCTCCACATGGTCTTCCCTCTGTGCTTGCCTGTGTCCTAATCTCCTGTCTGATAAGGGTGCCAGTCCTCTTGCAGTTAAGGACCTCATTTAACCTTAATTCCCTCTTTAAAGACCCTATCTTCAGATGTGGTCACATTCTGAAGTACTGGAGGTTAGGATTTCAATATATGAATTTGGGGGTTGGGTGACACAATTCATCCCAGAACAGATGGAATCTCTTGCATATAGAAACAGAGAGTGTAAGTGAGAGAAAGCACACAGAAATAAGACAATGTGGGGCTGTGGGTGTGTGCAGGGAGGAGAGGCAGGAAGGGTCCTAAATTGGGCCACCTGCTGGGCTCACTCCAGGGAGGTGACCATTGTGCATTAGGCCTGAGCAACACTCTATTGAGTGCCAGGTGGACGGGGGCCTTCCAGCCACCAGCCTGGCTCATGACCTCGTCCTCTTGATTTCTACAGGACCTCCCTGTGGAGCTCAACTCCCTCAGGGGCCGTATTCAGACTGTGTCACCTGGTGGCGCGAGTCAGACCATCATGAGTTTCCAGCGCCAGTTTGTCTGTTCATGTGGTGCATTCATGGGCAAGTCACCACTTTCCTGAGTCTCAGTTTCCTCTTGCATAAAATGGAGATACACGTGCCCACCTTATAGGACTGAGAAGGTTTGGTGAGACTGCATATAAGGTGTTTAGCTCAGTGCCTCCCACAGAGTCCACCTCAGTACACGTTCGCAGATTCTCTTATTATAATTAGTCCTTTTATTGTTGTACTACTACTCTGTATAACTACCCTCAGCCAAAAATGCTTCTAGCTTGTTGGTACCCCTTGGTCTTTCAGATACAGATTATTAAAACAGCAGATTCTAAAAGGGACTCAATGATGCTTTCAAGTATCTTAGCCAAAAGTAAAGAAAATGCTTCCACGAGCTAAACAGAAGCCCATAGCTGCCTCACATCCCTGATGATGGTGTTTTTCGTACTGGCAACAACTCTTAGAAGACAGACACACAGGCTGTGGCCTTGGCCCCAAAGCCCTTGGCTCTTGGCCAGCATGAGGCTGCAGATGCCAGGCTCCCTGGAGCGTGTGCCCGGCATTTGTGGTTCTCCATTCCCAGAGGACCCAACTGTCTCACTGATCAGTCACCCTCCTTTATCGCACCACATTCAAGCCTTTCTTAAAGAGGAGCTGTCGATCCCTTCCCTTGGGAACCCTCTAAAGAGGGGGCCGAGTTTCTGCTCTTCCTCGCTGTGCTGTCCTGTGTGTAATGGTAAAAACAATGTGGATGGTGATGACAATGGCTACCACAAATCAAGTGTTACCTTCTACTCTCAGCCAGAGGTTAGGAAGCTTCTTCTGTAAGGGGCTGGGTAGTAGGTGTTTTGGGCTTTGTGGGCCCTGCAGTCTCTGTCGCTGTAATAGGACAGCAGCTGTAGACAGTATGTAAACGAACAGTCATGGCTGCGTTCCAGTAAAACTGTGTTTAGAGAAGCTGGCCACGGGCTGGATTTGGCCCACAGGCCATGGTTTGCTGGCCCCTGTTCTGGGTGGTTTTGTGCGGCGTTTCTGATTTGTTGGGTTGCTTGCTAGAGAACATGCCGAATAGTTAGAGGAAGGTAGATTTTGTTTTCAAGATGATCAGCATGTGAATTTTGGTCCTGTCGTTTACTAACTTGGGCCTGTGTCGCTCAGCTTCTCAGGCTCCAGTCTGCATCTGTAGAATGGGCACAGGAATGCTGGCCTCACAGTGGTGTTGGGAGGCTCAGGAAGGGCCTGGCACAGAGGTGATGCTCAGGAAATGATGGCCCCCTCATGGCCTTGAGCCAGTGACTCAACCTCTCCGAGCCTCAGCTGCCTCACCTGTGAAACGCGCTGGACGGTCCTAGGCAGTTAGAGCGAGCCCTCATGCAGCGCGTCTTTGAGTCAGGCCTTCTGCCGGGGAACCGTTTAATCGTCCCCACTGCACCTGCTGGCTCTGACGCGGTTCCAGGTGCTGGGCTTGGAGCTGTGAACAAGAGGGATGGGTTCTCTCCTCCCTGGGACTCGCAGTCCAGGTTCAAACCCAGCTCCATCTGACTGCAGGATCTCTGTTCTTTTCATGTCACCACATCATCTGAGAAGGATTTCTTCCCAAGTGGGTGCTAAGGTCCTACATGCCTCACAGAGCCTGCAGTGGGGAGCTGGGTGGGACGAGGGAGCTCCCGTAACACTGAACGACTGATTTGGGAAAGAGCGCGTTTAGCCACGTCCAGTCTGGGTGTCCTGGGAGACCCGATTGAGAACGACAAGAGCAACTGCCACATCGCGTGCATCGAGCCTCTCTGTGTCCCATGTTTACCTTCGTCATTTCTCTGCCCCGAATGCAGCCTCATGGGGGTGCTTGTTGTTTCCCTCTGTAGCTGACGGGTCTGTTGGTTAAGTATCTGAGATGTTTAATTTTTGATGGCCTTTTGGGAAAGAAAAAAGACGGATCATCCCTTTCAGCTAAAAGGAAAGAAGTAAGAAATCACACTTCAAAGACAGGGTCCCCTCTGAAACCGTGCCCGCCAGATTTTAAAGTTTTGAGTGAGGACAAGTGCAATGAAATGATAAACGTTGATTTGAAAACCTAAACAGTCCGGAGAGCTTTTGGATGGGATGTTTTAAAATGAAGCACAGCACAGAAGCACCCTTGGAGCTCGGGGCGGCTTTTGCAGCAAGCGTGTGCGGATGTGCCTTTTAATGGAGGAACACTGGAGACCCAGCCTGGGGCTCTGGTTTCATGAGGCTCCATCTTCCGCTGTAGATGGTCTCGCTTCAGGGAAGAGTAACACGAGGCCGCCTTTCAGTGCTGCTGTGTGCTGGGTGCTGTGTAGTATACTTTGTGTGGACTCTCTCGTTTAATCCTGATTTATAAAGCTTTTGTGGGACTCCTTTAAGTCAGAGATTGGAATCTGGCAAACTAGGCCACATCTTGCCCGTAGATCTGTTTTATTTGGCCAATACAGTTTTTAAAATGGAATTTATTGACAATGTTGAACAACCCAAGCATTTCCCATGAAATCTTCGATTTCCAGTTTCTCTTGAAAAGATGGAGAGATTCAGCGGCAGTGAGTCTGCTCGCCCAGGGCTGAGTAGTGGCTGCCCTGTTTCCAGGAGTGTGGTCCTGGCCACATCACTGCATCCCACCTAGATGCTTCTCTACGTGATTTTACCTGCCTGATCCCTGGAGGTGTTTGCATTGGCCCCCTCTGCTTTAAATTATCAGCCTTCTGGGTCTTTCTTTTTTTTTTTTTTTGAGAAAGATTAGCCCTGAGCTAACATCTGTCACCAATCTTCCTCTTTTTTTGCTGAGGAAGACTGGCCCTGAGCTAACATCTGTGCCCATCTTCCTCTACTTTATATGTGGGACGCCTGCCACAGCATGGTTTGACAAGCACTGCATAGGCCCACACCCAGGATCCAAACCAGTGAACCCTGTGCCGCTGAAGTGGAACGTGCAAACTTAACCGCTGTGCCACCAGGCTGTCCCCCTTGGTCTTTTTAAAGCAACAGTTTCTCAAATTTGATTTCATATTCAAACTTTCAGACATGTCATTCATTCAACGTTTGTTAAGCAAAGATGTGCCAGAAAATGAAATCTGCCAAGATGCGTGTGAGGGGAGGTTGACTATCGCTTCACGACTTTTTCTGTGTGAAATGACCTAAATTGCAACAGACGAGAGGCCAACGGGACCCTCAGCAGAGCTCCCCGCAGTGGCATCCCGTGACAGCATGGCTTCTTTGGGGATCTCCGCGGTCGTCGTGTTTTGCTGTTGTCTTAGATGGCTGGGTTATGGATCTCTGAGGGCCTTGGGCTCCAGGTAGGGTGGGGGCAGGGGCAGGAGTCTTCCAGACTTAGAAAAGAATCTTGAATTTTACCTGAAACTGTTGCTGCCTGGAGTCTAAGAGTTCACATCATCAATCAAAAAAGACTGTGAGCCGTGATGGTCAGTAGTAATAATAACAGAAGCGGTTCATGCTGTTTGCATCCTTGCTGTGTGCTGGACAGCGTGCTCAGTGCCTTACCCAGATCGTTTCAGTTTTTTCTTACAGTACCCCAACATATGGGTACCACGATTATCCCTCTTCTACTAATGAAGATGTAAGGCCAAGCAAGGACCAGTATGTGCTCAAGCTCCCACAGCTCGCAACTGGCAGGATCAGGATTTAAAGCCGGCATTCGGACACGCCACCTCCACCCTCTCCTGCCTCCCCTGGGTCCAGGCACATCCATGAATACTGCCAGGGTCTGTGTCTGTAACAAGGGCCAGGGCCCTTTATGTCTTTGTTAAACCATTATCATATTTGAAGAAGAACCAGTTGGCGTTTAGGGAGGTAGAAAACCGTAATGTTTACTTTTTAAATCAAATTAAATTAGCCCATCGCCAGAGACTTGGAGGCATTGATTGTTCCCAGAGCAGCTCACAGAAGGCTGGAATTACTGAATGTGGCGGCCTTTCAGCTCTCAGGGAGAAGGTTTTCGTTTGAAACTCCCTGTAATGCAGGTAGAGCCGAGGTATTCAGAATAGAGTCCCTCTGCTCAGCATCGCGTGGCATGAGAGCCATAAATAAATTTGACTGCAGAGCAGTTCTTGGCAGGAATTAAAAAAAAAAAAAAAGCTGGTGGCAGGTGACACGAGACTCTGTTCGCACTGCCCTATATCTGTCACAGCGCTGTCCAGATTGGCCGGGGCCTGCTGGCACGTTTCCCTGGCTGCTCTCTGTGTTGTGGTGACTCTAATACCTTACAGTTCTACCCCCTTAGAGAAAAGTCATTGGGATGCTGTGTTTTTCTTCGTCCGGGGTTTGCATTTAGACTGGTGACGTTTGCTCTTCTTTGTGTATTCTGAATGGGTGGCAAGAGACAGGTCATTTGTTCTTTCATTTTAGAGGTGGAAGACAGAGGTACGGGGAGCCGTGCTTTCCTGTAGCTGTCCCCTGGGGCTGCCGCTAGAGGAAGCCGTAGCAGGCAAAGGGGTGAACGTTAATGAGCACCAGCATTGGCCAGGCCCTGGAGAAGTTTTTCGTGATTTTATCTTCTTAACCATCCTAGACAGCAGGTAGTGGTAGACCCTTCCTTCTACAGACAAGGACACTGAGTACGTGACACTGAGCATAAGTTATGTCACCTGTTCAAAGTCACCCAGCTGGTAGGTGATGGAGCTGGATGCAAATCTAGATTTGCCTTCCCCATAACAGCCCTGTCCATGTCACTGTGCCACGTTGCCCCCAAAACTGCTAGATGGAGATCTTTCAAAGTATCTGCCGAGGTTCCACATTTCCCAAGGCCCCAGTTTGACCATCAGTCTTAATCCCAGAGCTGCCTTTCCAGAATGTCCAGAGAAAGGCAGCTGCAGCTGAGCATGGTCCAGCAGCTCAGATGTGGTCACGAAGAACCAGACTCCTCTCTCCTCTCCATCTAGCTTCCACGGTGGGCACTTCTGTCTCTGCACAGTGCTTTCTCAGCAGCTCCCGAGCTCCCGGCCTCTGGGCACACCACTCAAAGGGAGACAGAGCCAACTTCTCTTTCTAGAAGCCTCCACAAACGTTTCCTCACTTCCTATAGACTCGGATGTGGCCATCCCTGAACCAGTCACTTGGAAGGGGGGGGATCGATCCCACCAAATGCCTACGGTGAAGAATGGGAGGGGACCCTTTCACCTGGTAATTGGTAAGAGCTCTTTGTCATCTGTATTATAGAAATATTTTCCTCAGATCTGTCGTTTGCCTATAGCAGGGCCAGCTACAAAATTTGCAGGGCCCAGTGTGAAAGGAAAATTCTGGTCTTGTTCAAAAATAGGATAAAAACATCTTGCTTCCTTCTGTAGTCTGTCCCTTGACCCATCAGGATTTTTAAAAAACTTTTATTTGCTATTTAATGTTGTATTCCCTTGGGCTGGGGCTGCTTGCAGGGCAAGTGCAGACACTCGGGCCCTGCCCCGTGACCTGACGCGGGGGCACGTGCCCCGCCCAGGCCTGTGTCAGGAGGTGAAGCGTGGCAGCACTTGCTGGGTGGGGGCAGGGAAGCGGGCAGCCGAGAACCCGTGTCCTCTGCTCATCCACAGGCTCCATTGCCCCATGACACTTCACTTCCAAAGCCCCAATTCAAAGGTAAAATCAGTGAGAATTTCAAGATGGCAAGCACGGAGCATTAAGCCCCAAGGGCAGGGCCTGCCCCTTCAGAGCACGGGGCCCTGTGTGGCTGACTGGTCATCTGCCCATGAAGCTTGGCCTAGACTATTGACTTTGTTTATGGTTATTTCCATACTAAAGTTTTACCTTCTTATATAGTTAAATATGTTTGTCTTTTACTTTGGTTTCTGGGTTTTGCAAAGGCAAGTCCAGGTTCTATTGCAAGGAGGAGGAATACATGCTGGGCAGTAAATAACAGACGTGCATTGCAAGGAGATTCTTATGGAAGCTTGGAGCCTGTGTGTGTGTGTGTGTGTGTGTGTGTGGGTTGGTTGGTGCTGTCAAGCATTGGATGAGACACAGGGCTATGGGGTGACCTTCAAGCTGTTTTTTGATGTAGTAAGCCTATTGCCACCATAGTAGCTCAGACGTGCCTGTGCCGGTTGAACAACATTCCCCCAAGGGCGCCGTCCTTGGCACATGCCGTGTTGTCTTTGACTGTGGTCAGCTCCTTCCAGGCCTCCATGCTTTCAGGTGAGAGAAGCTCGTACCTCCCTTTGCAGCCGAGAAAATGGACAGCCAGCCTGGCTCAGCATGTTCCCCATCTAAAACACCCCCCTTCAGGTGGAGACCCTGAGGGAAAGTGAAGAACAGTGTGTCCTGTCCGCACCCCCCCCCCCCCACCTGCTCAGTCCGTCCAGCACAGGGCGTGGGGGACAACGTGAGAGCTTCTCCAGCCACATCCCTCCCGCCACTCCCCACCCCACCCCATCCCCTACCCCATCTCCATCTCTTCCCTGGATGGTTTCTTTCTTAACAGGCTGAAACCAGTGAATGTTTGTGTGTTAACACCCCTGGCAGAGCAGCAAGTTGTTTTTAAAGACCTGTTTTATTGTTGATTTCTGGCTGAAATTACAGAGCAACGTATGTGTATATTAGTCTGTCGATACTGAAATCACATGCAGTTTGTTCCCCGGAACAAACTGCTCAAAGAGAGGGGACGCCGGCAGGGTTGCCCGACTCTTCCAGACTCGTTTTCCCCGAGCCGTGGTTTGGGAGTCATGGCTGCGTGGAGGGAAGTTGCCCACTTTGGGGATCAGGCAGACCTAGCTTTGAACTTGACCAGTGGGTGGTTTTGCCAGGTGCTTCGGCCTTCTGGGTCTGAGTTTCCCCCTCTCCAACGTGAGGGCGAATGCTGCCTGTGCCTGGTGGAGAGGACTTGGTGAGACAGCTCGTGTGAACGGCACATTTCCACACAGTCACCTCCTCTCACTGGCCCCTGCTTTAGGAGTGTTCTCTCTGACGTGTGGAGCCTCCCAGGGAGACCATCCCGGGAAGTAATTTCCGAGTGTGGCTGACGTCCCGGAATCCTAACTCCGGAGCATGGGACCCGGAGACCTCCTGATCTGACCTACTCACTCACATAGAAATGTTGTTGATGTTAGTTTTTCATTTCACAAATACTTAACCAGGCACTGATGTGTGCACATGTGCCCGTGAGCACACAAAACAGACTTGGGCCTGCCTTTGCAGAGCTTATATTTTAGCAAAGGGAAGAGACTATAAACGAGTCATCAGCACATAATTTAGTCTAGGTGTACTAGCTATCTATTTCTGTGTGACAAATCACTCCAAAACGGAGTGGGTTAAAACAACACTTTATTCATTGTTGATTTGTGGCTAAATTTCCCATCCAACATATGTATGTACCAGTCTGTCAATACCTGATCACTTGCCGGTTCCCTGCTGGCCCTTGGGTCCTCACTGGCTGTTGGCCACAGACAGCCCTCAGTTCATGGGGCCTCTCCTTTGGACAGCTGACACAGGGCAGCCGGCTTCATCAGAGGGAGCCAGGGAGAAGAAGCAGAGAGGGTGAGAGCAAGGGGAAGTCAGGCTTTCATAACCTCATCACGGCAGTGGCGTCTCAATGCTTTTGCCATATTTTATTTCTTTAGAAGCTTGTCACTGGGTCCAGCCCACACTCAAAGGGAAGGGATTACATGCAGGTGTGAGGTGAATAAAACCAGTGCTGGGAAGAGCCTCCATAGACAGGGTGGCCAGGGAACGCCACTCTGCAGAGGTGACGTTTGAGCTGAGTTCTGACCAATGAGAGGGAAGAGCAAGGAAGAGTGGTCCAAGTAGAAAGAACAGCAGATGGAGACTCTAAAACAGGGCAGGGCTCATCGGAGGAACTAGGAGACCATCATTTCTAGGCTTAGTGAGTAAAAAAAGTGAAATTAGGCTGGAAAAGTTGGCAAGCACCAGCCTTTGCTTAGATCCTGTGGTGACGGGGAGCTCACCACCTTACAGAGCAGCCTATTGTGTTGAGGGTTAAATGTCCATTCTCGGGAGTTTTGCTTTTACGTTGAACTGGAACTAGTCATCTTGTGCTGGCTACAGAGACCTGTAGCCAGTGCAAGTTCTCTGTACTTGATGTCATGAAACTTAGCGAACACAGTGGCCTCCTGGGTGCAATGTGATAGGCTGGGCTTCATGGGATTTGTACTAAGGTGAGTGATCTGTAAGAGACACATGGCCTGCTGGGAGTCGAAGGCAGACTGATCATGTCCAGTTGGGTAGAGGTTTCTGGAGGAGAGAGTGCTGAAGGTGTCTGGCACTTGGGGGTGCTGGAGAGGGACCCTGCCTGGTGAAAGGAGCAGAACCTGTGAGCTCAGAGAAGCAGTGCGCTGGCCGTGTTACAGAGGGCGACGGGGCCAGAAGGTGGTTTAGGCCTGTGCAGGTCCAGGTGGGCGACCTGGATTGGGGGGAGATTTCTGAGAGACGGGGAATGGCTCAGAGATGATGTCGTATTTGGAAATTGGTGCTTACTCTGCTGCAAAGGCCCCAGAGCATTTGTTGGCTTCAGAACCAGCCTTTGATAGCGCAATGTGCGCTTGGGGAAGTCAGGGGCCGGGTGCCTGCGGTCCAGGCGTCCTCTCTTGTACATTCTTCTCCTTTCTTCCTCACTCTCTTTGTTGCACACTTGCTACATTCTAGACGGTGTCCCTGGAACTTTATGTGCACGGTTTGTTTAACTGATTTCTTCACACCCCCTGGGGAGA